>NW_023596746.1:23242989-23297199 GCF_011947565.3 Pollicipes pollicipes | reverse complement strand
CGCCGGGCAGTTTTTGATTTTCAGACTAAAAAAATCAGAGTAGGCCCGCTGTATGCATGCGTGCTACGGCGGTCATCCTGACAGCAAACGCGTGCTTAGGTCTACCTCGCAAGCGTGATGAAAATATAAAACCTTTGATGTGTATAGTGTACAGTGTTTGTGTTCATGTGTTCATGCAACAAGCGAGGAAAACGCAAGTGGGTTTTCTCTAAAGAAAACATCAGCATGTCATTTACACAGATGAGCCCTGCTCGTCAATCGGTCATTTGTGAAGTTTTCATTTAGCCAACAGTTTCAAAAATCAAGAGCAACAAGTATTTTTTGTCTTGAAAAAATGCCGTCTTTCATGTTAAGTTGCTCGGCCCCTCATATTATCAATTGCCTGTCCTTAAGACAGGCAATCGGTAATATGAGTTGCCGAGCAAATATTTATTTGGCAAATATTCATTTGGGCATAAACAGGCAAATATTTATTTGGCATTCACTTGTGGATGTGGGCCACCCGCGCCGGCAGCAGCCGCAACAGATTCACAGCGTGGCGCACCGTCCGGCAACCCTCCCCCCCCTCCCCCCCCCCCCGACGGTGTCTACATCTTCCGGGCGCGATGTGCATTACTGCGGAAGTTACACGCGACCCTTTCTAAGTGGGACGCCCAGCACGCAGCTGACTGCCAGCGGCTGCCGCACGCGTCGGACGGCGCCTCGTACGCCAGGCCGGCTGACAGGCGGTACGCCTGCCAGGCGGACGGGGATCGCACGCTGCAGGTCGGAGAGGGCCTCGCACGCCACGCCCGCCCACTGCAGCTGACTGCCGTGGTATGATGTCAGTTGGTGAGCTATGACGCGCCGAGCCAGCTGTGGCTGGAATGAGCGGCCTATTCGCGGAATAGTTTTGTTTGCTCATCATCAGCCAGGCATCGCTAACAGCCAGCTTCCCCGATTCATTTGGTTTTGGTCTGATGTCTTGAAGGTACTGCGAAAGTCTTCAACTAAGCGCCGTTTGCATTACTACTCATTACTACTCATTAGTCATGTTACTATCCTCATTACACTCATTACTACCCACTCATTACCTCTCATTCAGTCATGCATTAGTTGTCAGTTGATTGGTCTTGCTCAAATCTCTGACCCGTTCTTTGCTAACAGGGCCTTACAGGTGCAAGGAGTGCGTATAGCCCGAACATCAGGTCACAAAGCCACGGCCAGCACGGGAGGGTACACGAGCGTGATGGGGCAAAGGAGGCACCGCCCGCGTAATGGTAAAGTTTTGTTCACAGCATGAAAGGCTTTTGGATAGATACAAAAACACCTGCCTGACCTGGATTGCATTGCATGTACTCAGTACCACTCTCCAGCATGTCGGATCAGACGGGTCTGAATGAAGCACCTGGCGTCTCACTTGACTTTTTCTGTCCGAAACACCTGCCGCTATCACAACGAGCGTCTGCACTCAGCATCAAATTCACATGAGCCAATTACCTGAAGCGCGATGATGCGTTTTGATGTTGTGAATCGGGTAATTACCATCCCATGTGATTAATGATTTAAACCGCTTGGAGTTGGATCGGCCTAACTGCACGTCAACACTGTTACTCTTGCAGCAATCAAACCACTGCACACAGATGGCCTCAAGAAGAGGGCGCCAACAGTGACTAAAGCAGCAACGGTAAACAGTAAAGTGTTGTCATGACAGAAGCCTGTGCTGTCAGCCATACATCGATCAGCTGACTGCGAAGTGTGCAGGCGTTACTACACGAATGGCCACCATCCGCGCGACGCCCCCCTCCCCCGCCCCTCTTGCCCTATACAGCGTTGTGTGTCTATGCTGCTGCAATTTGGGGGAAGCCCTGACGACACGGTCTACTCGCTACAGTCTGCAGACTTTATAAAATGTACGCTGTGGGGACTGTGACGCATGCCCACCGAGCTCAACGATTGGTCGGTCTTTGAACATCTACACTTGACGTAGGCATGAGTGCGATCGCATCTCATTCAGTGAACAACGTAAAGACGTGTTAACAGCTCGCAGCCGATTAAAAATGGTCATTCTTTGAGCCTGATGAAGTACCACGCGGCAAACCGGCGGACCTCTGTATGGTTTTGAGGTGAGGCGGTTCGCATGTTCAGAACTACATCCAATTCGTCAAACAGACAAGCGTTGCAAACCAATGAGTGTGGACCACAACGGCTCCTGTCACGAACGAGCGACTCTACTCAGGCAGAACGTCACCAGCCCAGCGAGTTCATTTAACCGTTTTCCTTTAACCACGCGAGCTACTTGCGTAAGTCCACATGCAACGACAGACTCTTCCGCGGCCGGGTCGAGGAGCGTCGGCACCGCCAGTAAAGCCCCGGGGTAGCAAGCGCCTCCTTCACGGGTAACACACTGCGTTGACCAAACACGCTGGTATGGTACCATCACCGACAGCTGTGGCTATGGGTGGCCTTTTCACCCTGCGTATTGTGCGCGAACACAAACAGGTTGCCAGAGATTGAATCCCCTTAATATATCTTGGTATATTATGGTATATGGTAATCTCGCGTGGCAAGATTACCTGTTTCCGTGTGCTTCGAGGAGTGCCAAAGGTAGACGCGAGCTTTCTGAACAAAGTCCAGAAGACACCACGGTCTGGTGGATAGTATTACCAGGAGAAACCACAAAACACAACGTGCATGTGAAAATTCCACATTTTGAGCACATACACTTCCTGTGATACAGAGGTACATGATAATGCACTACGTGATCAAATCAATGTATTGCACAACACCATCGGGACGTTTTCAAATTATGTCCTCAGCTTGCTGGTGCTGGTACCAGATGGGCTGGAGACAGTCTCTCAGTTTTAAAAGTATCATTTCTTTCTTCCCAATTTGACCTCGCAACAATGCACGTTTTTTCACGTTTTTTAATGAGCCATGACATTTTCAGATCAGGCTGTCCCCATCAAAATTCTACGGTCCTCAGCAAGCGATTTCCCCCAACCTCAGAGACATGGTTATAATTATGAACAGCGCACGAAGGCGCGGCTGTACATTGCGCCAGACATAATGCGAATCCAGTAGACCACTTAGGGGAAGCGGCCGCCAGAGGCACGTAGTTTCCTGATAAATATTTTTAGAGAACATGCGCATGCGGAAATGTCTCCAGAAAAACACACGTAAAAGTCAGTGCATTGGGGGCGATGATTCTATACACTAGCTGAGATGTTTTGCTGCTTTTTGGTAACTTGCTCAGGCTTCAAATCGCTTAGACGCTTTTTAGTAAAATTGTATTTCTGTCCCCCATGTTTGTCCGCCATATTGTTCCCCCCATTCCTGTTCCTTCCGTTGTCTCTGGTGAGATGCTGCAGCATGGCCCTGTGTCAAATGGGGTGCTGGCTGTCTGCGATGACCGATGACCATGGCACACATGGCATGGCATACGCAGTCAATGGGGCACGGGGACGTCCGCTACGACCATGCGTGCCAAACTCGGAGGGGAAGGAGAAGGACTGCTGTTAACAAGGGGCCAGTGCCAGTGTGAGACACGGGGTGGATGCGGTGCCTGCGGTATGGTAACCTCGAGTTTGACAACCCGACCTGGACTTCAATTTTGACGGGTCGAATGGAATAGCATTGGGTCCAGCCCACCCTTGTTTTCTCCCCCCCACCACCCCACCCTACCCCCCCCCCACCCCACCCTAACCCCCCCCCCCCCCACCCCCGCCCACCAGTCATCCAATCATCCTGTAGGGCCACATTCCATTCTACGAGGGTGCTTCGACTTGCATGCGCATCTTCGCCATGTGTTGTGTTCCTAACCAAAGTATTCTATTTTATCTCGGTGAGCAGTTTGTCTTTTGATAAGCCCTTGCTAGATGTGAGGCGTAGTGACGAGCTGCCGTCGGTATCGGCCGACTGGGCTGGGATGATGTAAAATATTTGCATTCACACCTAGTCGCTGTTTACTCAGCAATCTACCATTTCTCAGGCTGGGAATGGCGGGCCCACGTCCCATTTGATCATCAGGTAATCAGTTGCACAACGTGCACGTTTAAAAAACAGGAAGACGAGCGGAATAAGTGCAATTTAACATGGGTTTGCAATCGTGTGGGTCGCATTCTGCCTGGCAGAAGTGCGGGCCCACTGCCTCGGAGCTTATCTCGATCCAAAGTGTGGCATTTGCGGAGATATGCGGAGGCAGCTGGCAAGGGACCTTGGCTGGAGGCCCAGGTGTCAGACAGCGGCAGGGTAATTATAAAGCCTTGCCAAAAACGCCACCAACTCTGCCCTCTGCTCCAGCCCTGTGCAGATCACCCTTGTCGCCAGGCATCGGGAGAAATTTCGTATCAGCTACCCTTTTTCTCTCTTTCTCTCTCGCACGTCATCCCGTTGCTACAATTGATTGACGGGCTTGCGTTGATCTACCTGAAGCAGAGTTGTCCACGGCAACTTACCTAGTAAATCCTATTTTCCTTGCATTTACACAAAGCTGTGTTGTTGTCTGCCATGTTTGTATTCGTACTGGTTTGTCATTTGTTCTTTCAGACATCAATATTCTTCAGTGATAGATGAGGACTCACAGACCCGTGAAGTCATTATCATCATTCAGACCGTTTGGCTTAGCAGCCCTATTCCATTTTCAAGAGAGAAAACATTCGTTGTATCTGTGATGCGGACGATCTGTTGAAAACGGGGTCGAGTGGGGACTCTGATGCTGCTTGGGAGTTTGAGATGCCTGTTCTCAAGAGTCGATGTTGATGTGTATGATGTCTCCTCTTGGACGCAAGGTTTTTCCGACACGTTGGGAACCTGCTTGGAGCTCAGTGATAACAGCCCACATCGTCGTGTGTGCTCTCTGAACCCCATGGGGTATCCCGCAACGGGGTGCCCAGCACCATGGTGAGATTCAATTCTGTCAAATGATCGGCGGATGATCCGATCCATACTGCTCACACTGCCTCACTCCGGTCAGGCCTGCCACGACATCACGCGGTCCAAAACTTCTGCACAAACCCGACACCGGCTACCCGTAATTGGAGTTCACGCCGCGGTTGTCTACCTGCGGCACTGGGGTGTAAATGACCGCTGCAGTTGATGCCTATTGTAACCTAATTACTACGACTCTCCGTCGTATGTGACGCTGTTGTCAACTTAATGCATGCAAGAGCGGTCGGCGCCGCCGGGGGAAAGGATGACAGGCCT
Source organism: Pollicipes pollicipes (assembly GCF_011947565.3). Taxonomy (NCBI): domain Eukaryota; kingdom Metazoa; phylum Arthropoda; class Thecostraca; order Pollicipedomorpha; family Pollicipedidae; genus Pollicipes; species Pollicipes pollicipes. The sequence continues at coordinate 23,292,015 of NW_023596746.1, read as the reverse complement.
GAGTAAACCTGTCATTGATTATGTATAGAGAAATGGAACTATGCATATATGCATACATGCAGACACACATACACACACACATACATATATATATATATATATATATATATATATATATATATATATACATTATCTTTACATAATGATTGAGATTTCAATACAATATGTGCCGATCGACAGGGTAGGTGTTACGTGAAGTAATGCCACCATGACCCTGAAGCGCATATATTCAAGGACGGCCGTAATTGTCATTGACTTGTAGCGTCCCGGTACGTTGAAGGGAGTGCTGCACATTTGTATCGGATTTTAAAATGAGGTAGTCACTTTGGAGACCATCCATTGCAGTTCACAGCCCCGCCCTTTTCAAGCTTTAAAACCCCCCGGTCTTTGGTTTCCGAGCTTGAAGCCCACGAACTTGTTCAGGCTATTTTGTGCAGACTATTTCGTGCAGGCAACGATTAGCACGACACCGCTCGGCAAGCTGAACTACTGCAGGGCCGTAGCCAAGTCAGCTCGGCCGCTACGGTGGCAATCTCGCATGGCCTGTCTGGCAGACACTCTGACATCATACAAGAGTTCCATGACGCAAGCAAATAATAACTTCTTGAGGACTACATTTACTGAATAATGAAATTTTGTTGTTTTGACCAGCCTTATTTTGCCACATCTGATGCCTGCTTCAGTGCCTTGAATTGCAGAGCATTCACTTTAAAAATAAACCAAAAGTCAAAAGTGAGCCTATTTCGTTTTATCTGATGCTTGACCCAAGGCCTTTAAATGCGGAATATCCACTCAAGTTTTCGCCGTAAAATGCTACCGTTGACCTGCAGTTCAACAATCGAATGATGGTGTCAGGGCTCACACATTCAGCACCACTTAGCGTGGGCGCTGATCCCAGAAACTTATCGAATTAAAAGGCTTGAACAAAAACTAAAAAGAGTATGAATTTAGCCACTTTAAAGAAAATGCTTCACATTTGGAGACATGGAAGCAAGCATGAGACATGATGGAATAAGCTCACTTATATCTGCTGGTACACTTTTAGGGGGAAAAGACTGCTCTGGGCAACAAAGTTTCCCTATCTAGTACCTGAGCTCTTCAATGCGTCAGTTTCATTGCGTCATGAAACGTTTGTATTCCAGCACTAACTTGCAGTTTTTTTTTATCTCCCAAGAAATGGGCTGTGGCTATAATATATATATATATATATATATATATATATATATATATATATATATATGCTGAACCAAAAATCGCTTCTTTCCAGTACTTCGGCCTCTTTTCGGAATGCTCTTGCATGTTTATCGGCGATTTTTATGTACTTACTTGTACGCACATGTTAGGTTGTAATTATACAGGCAGGACTGCAGTTATTCCATTAGAAACCTTATTTCCGTAATAACTAGAAAGTACGTATAACTTTTAGTATTATGGAGCACAAAACTTCATTCGTGTTGGAATCTTGTATAGCTTTCACAACATTGGTTGAGATCCACTTGACGGCCAATATATTTTGAAATCATGCTCACGAACGCCAGCCATCAATGACTCAAGAATTATATTTCTTTGACCTTGAACGTCCTGTGAGTGGTGGAATGGCAGGATTGGGTAACCTTGAAATACCACGTACGAAATAGTCTGCACATCTTTATGGGCGTGTAGCTGAGAAACTAGAGTATTCTGGGTCTCAAAAATGTCTAAAACCGAATGATCTTCAGCATGGTTATTTCGACCCCAGCCGCCATACAACGATGAAACACTCCCTTCAATGAGAGCCTCCCATCCATTCGCCTGATATACTACCAGAATGACCACAAAGCAGCCTCACCAGCTGGCTTCGATTCCGGTCAAGCTTCAATCGGATCTGTGACCACACCGTCAAACCAATGGGCAGGTTATTAATGACTCTACCCCCTCTGACCTGTCTGCTGCCGAGGGCTTACGCCTGGGTCAGGTCAGTTCCGACCGCAACTTTGTGTCACGTTGCAGTCTAAGGCTTTGGGATTAGCCTCTGATAAATGAGGTGCATTGGAGTGCGACGGAACTTCTCTGATTGTACCTGTGGGTGCCAGTGCACCCGTGGGTCAAGGCCCAACAGCAACTCGTCGCGCCCGCCACCCCACGTAAGGTCCTTGCGCGGGCCCACACTCAGCCAGCGAGCACGATGCAGAGGAGATACGGTGCACTCAGGCCCTACAAACAGAGAGGCACTTTGCGGTGACATTGCGCATAGCTCAATCACATGGACAGCAAACATGCACACTGCGGGACTGAACAGCGGGGTCCGGATACAGCACTGCACACTGCAGGGCTCAGGGGCGGGGCCCGGATACAGGACTGCACACTGCGGGACTGAAGAGCGGGGTCCGGATGCAAAACTGCACACTACAGGGCTGAGGAGCGGGGCCCGGATACAGGACCCCGAGCTGCGGCTCCGTCAGGGAGCTTCGCCCGACGACAGCTGACTCAGACAGGAGCCAGGCGGCAAGCACGTTTCAGGTATGCCAGCTCATCGGCTCGGTTCCGCCGCCGCAGACGGTGTATATGTGAACTTCAGCGTCCGTGATCTACAGATAAAACAAACTGTTCACTTAAAATGTCTGGTTTAGCGCTCCTCAGAGCAGATGCCGGGGCTTGATTCATCAGAGGGTTCCCAAATCTGACCACGATGTTGCACTGTTCGGTCATTTTTGCTATTCTGGTGAATGATAGATTATCAACGATATCATCCGTTCCTGGCCATCCAATTACAAGGCTGTCAACTGACGGAGATGGCTGGCGAATTCCTCACTGATATTTGAGCATGTTAGAATGTGCCGCACCCAAGTTCGCTGAAAATACGCTGCGCGTGGTGATGTACCAGCCTGCAGGCACATATCTGAATGATGATGCTGGGTTAGTTGGACACACAGTTTACTGGTAAGACCACTAGCGTCGCGACATACGAGTGCAATGCATCATGCTAATCGCAGCCAAGCACACCGGAACGCCATTGTCGGAGCCGAGTTTGGGCGTTAGTCAATAGATGGTGAACAATACTCGAACCATCTTTCGTTTGCGTCCACTTGTGCTCGTTTTTTTTGCGGGGGGGGGGGGGAAAGACCTCGCATTCGGCCGGTCACCTGCTCGGGGACACGCTCTTTTCGCGGTCAGTCTGCTAGTGTTTCTCTAGTAATTAAAACAAGGAAACACTCAGCCTAGTGTTTTACCCTCGTGGGCTCCGCAGGTCAAATGGCTGCGTTTTGTCGCCCAGCCAATCTAGCATGACGTTGCACTGAATCCGCCCAGCTGTCGGGGTTTGTGTTAAATGTTCTCGACATTTTTAAGGTACCCTACGTAACCAAAATTGTCAACCATTGATTTGAAGTCATTCAAACGCTAACGTTACCGAACATAGTCTTGATACCATTATCATTTTCAGTTCACGCCAGAACAGGTTATCAATGCGAAGTACCTCATGCAGCCCTGGGGTAGATGTCAGCCTGTACATTTGCCACCCTTTTCGGAAGTGGCAGTCATCTCTTTGTACCCCTCGAACATGTTTGCCTGATGCAGTGCGACTCGTTTCGGTACGTGTGTTCAGTAGGTTTTGTTCTCTGCCCTCACAGAAGCGCGCTCACCATAACTCCAATATTCAAAATAAAGGACGCCAATGACGCGCGGCCAACATAAACAATCTGTCAGACACGCCAGACGCCGGGCGGGCCTGCAAACTCGTCATCACGACATTTCACCGGGTCACTACCGTGCTTGTTAGCAGAGGAGCCGGAATCCTCCGCGGTGACGTCTTGGCTCGACCCCATCCGTCTGCTCTTGAGACACCTGCATCTGGTGCGGGTTACGCTCGGGCGCCAGAATCGTCAAGGGCGGCCTCTGCACTCCTGCAGCCGACCTTCAGTCAGATCGGGAAGGGGACACGGCCCGGTCCCAAACGGCCGGCCGTGACCTTGTTTCCGCAGCGTCGCGCGACCGAGCCGGGAAAAGCACTTCGACCCGATTTGAGCGATCTAGGCAGGGCGACGAACAACCAAGCAGGAAACTAAGAACAGTAAGTAAATAAGATAAGTAAGAAGACGGTAGGTCAGACAAGAACGAACCGCTAACAACAAAGCACTTCGTCCTAGCGACAGGGACCGTCTTGGCCTGATCCCATTCTGGCTGTCAGGTGTCCATGTCTGTCTCGCAGACGTATTGCGTCAGCTAGTTTCTCGCACATTGTCACGAGGATAGCGTGCATCTGTCACTCATTACCGCTGCGTATGCATATTGTTTGGTCTGAGGGCAGACAGCAGTTTAACCAGCACCGTGCACCCGCAGCCGACACAGCCCAGGGACTGGGACGTTAAAATATCCCAAAAGGTGGGCATGTCAAACCCCCTTCACAAACGAATGCTTTCCATATACCGCCGCGTACCATATTCCATGTTAAACTTCTGCTACTCGTGGGTGGCCATGCCGCACGCACGAGTTGTAGAAGCCTCCCGTTGCCCGGCACTCCTCTCCTGCACTAACGCGGGACGCCCGCTGACGCCGATGATGGGCGCGAGTACCGGCGCCCTTGACACGGCGCCGCTGGCGGGCGGCCAGGGTCGGCGGCCGGCGTCAGCGCCGTCCCCTCCGGCGGCGCACTCCCCGGCCCAGCCCGCGCCCGGCCTGTGGCGTCCGCCGCCGCTCCAGCCCGCTCCAGCCCCAGCCCCAGCTCGCCTCAGCGTTCGTCTCGAGTCAGCGGCGCTGCCCCGCGTCACCCGCCGCCGGCCCTGCGCGCCCGCAGCTCGACTCCACAGACAGCCTGTCGCCTGTGGTGTGTCTGGGACCTCCGCGGTCTGCGGTACGGCTGGATCACCTCAGCGGCGTGTCCAGTACAGGCGGAACACCTCCGCGGTGCATCCAGTGCAGGCGGAGCATCGCAGCGGCGTGTCCAGTGCAGCTGGAGCATCTCAGCGACGTGTCCAGTGCAGGCGGAGCACCTCAGCGGCGTGTCCAGTGCAGGCGGATCACCTCAGCAGCACGTCCAGTACGGGCAGAGCACCCCAGCGGCGTGTCCTGTGCGGCTGGAGCACCTCAGCGGCGTGTCCAGCGCAGCTGGAGCATCTTCGCGACGGTCTAGCACAGCTGGAGGCGACCCTATGCTGGAGACGACCGAGCGCGCAACGAACGGCGAGAGCATGACGCACAACGGTGCGTCGGGCGGCGCGGCGCGGCCGGCCGGCGAACGCCGCCGGCCGCGCAAGAAGCTCTCATTCCGCGAGCCAGAGATCATCGGCTGCGAGAAGTACCGGCAGGTGAAGGAGGAGCGTCCCGAGCCGCGCGCCGAGCCCGTCACCAGAGCTGGCCAGGCGGACGGCGACGGCGCCCCGGAGCGGCCGACCCGGCCCGAGCCGGCCCGAGAGGAGCGCCCGGCAGCGCCGGCCGTCAGCGTCGAGGACCTCTGCCTGGAGGTAAGTCGGCGTCGAGGATCTCTGTCTGGAGGTAAGTCAGCGTCGAGGACCTCTGTCTGGAGGTAAGCCGGCGTCGAAGACCTCTGTCTGGAGGTAAGTCAGCGTCGAAGACCTCTGTCTGGAGGTAAGTCGATATCGAAGATCTCTGTCTGGTGCTAAGTCGGCGTCGAGGACTTCTGTCTGGAGGTAAGTCAGCGTTGAAGACCTCTGTCTGGTGGTAAGTCGGCGTCGAGGACCTCTGTCTGGAGGAAAGTCAGCGTCGAGGACCTCTGTCTGGTGTAAGTAGGCGTCGAGGATCTCTGTCTGGAGGTAAGTCGGCGTCGAGGATCTCTGTCTGGAGGTAAGTCAGCGTCGAAGACCTCTGTCTGGAGGTAAGTCGGCGTCGAAAACCTCTGTCCGGAGGTAAGTCAGCGTCGAGGACCTCTGTCAGGAGGCACGCTGCAGACGGTCCCGCAGACTGACACCTGTCCGTCGGCCTGACGCCGCTGAGCAGCTGACGGCCCGATGTGAACGGTTGTGATGCGAAGTGACTGGCATGCCTTGGGTACCTGATAGCGCATGGCATGAAAGCACACCGTATAAAAGTTTCAAACATTGACAACAGTTTCAAACATTGAAGATCCCGACTGTTGCATTCAGCACGTCTCTGGTTTGATGAACTTCTGCTTTGCGGAGCAGGAAATACAGTCCGCAGGGAATTGTAGCAAACTTGTCTGATGCCAAGATGCTACCGAAGGACCCGCCTGCCAAAGCGCTGAGGTTTCATCGCGAGGGACGTTTGTAGTCCTTGATGAGTGACATTGTTAACGCCTGCCGGCTTCAGCGAGCCCTTTGGCTTTTGTGTTGGAATGAGTGATACGTTCACAGTCAGTGCATGCGGGTCCATGATAACTTAAAGTCGTTCAACATTGTTCCTTGGGTGGTGATTCATTCTGCTAACTCGCTGATACCTGGACGAGGTTTTACTCTCCGACATTGTGATTTCGAATGCAATTTGTGGTCGGAGATACACAACACCGTAAACTTTGAGGTTCGGCTTGCAAAAAAACGAATTGGCTTGTGACAACTGTTCTAAATATTCAGTGTCATGTTAAAACAATGCCACAAAAGGTTTCAGATTGGTGCCGGTTCTTTTGCTAGACTTACTCCTAAAGCTTTTGAACTATTATTGCTGATCAGCGCACGACAGCTGTTAGCAAATACAGCTGTTCGTGTCAGTGCTAGAACGTTTGGGCGTGTCATATGAGGAAAGATTGCGATTGGAAACATTTGACTTCATTTTTGGTCACAATACCTAAGCACCAACAACTTGACTTCCAGCAAGGTATGGATATCATGTCGCATTCATTAAGTCCAACAGAACGTACTCTCAGATAATATTACCTGATCTGGAGCCTCATTGCTGGCACATATCAGTAAGGCTGCAACCAGTGAAAAATCATTTAACACGGATGAAGTTTTATTCTGTCAATGATCAAAGAAGAATAGCAGATATCAAGCATTGATTGATGAAGGTTGGTAACGACGACTAATTAAAGATAACATTGCTATCAGTCACGCAATCGAGCACATTTACTAGCAAGTGACTGCAAGGGATCAAGTCAATCCATGGACCAAACCATCGATTCGGCTTATTTCTACACCGACACCTGACTCTCTGGGTGGGCCGCTGATGCGCGCAGAGCCGTCTCGGCTGACGCCGGCCGCTGACAGAGCCGGCGCCGAGCGTCGCTTAGCCCGAGCGGCGGTTGCCAACTGCGACCGCCACCCCGGTGGCAGGAAACAGCGCCCGGCGATTTATGGCGTGATCCTCGAGCGGCGGCTGGTGTGCGAGCCCCCTCGCTCTTAAATAGGGTGCTCCACAGTTGTATGGGGTCCTGAACTGAAATAGCCGTCTTGAACATCATTCGGTGCGGGCCACGGCCACGGTCGTCAATCGTCGTAGCAGTTCACGGCCGTCAATTGGCGTGGCAGTTCGTGGTTGTTAAGTCGCATGGCAGTTCACGGTCGTCGATTGGCATGGCAGTTCACGGTCGTCAATTGGCGTGGCAGTTCACGGTTGTTAATTGGCATGGCAGTTCACGGTCGTCGATTGGCATGGCAGTTCACGGTCGTCAATTGGCATGGTAGTTCACGGTTGTTAATTGGCATGGCAGTTCACGGTCGTCGATTGGCATGGCAGTTCACGGTCGTCAATCGGTTCTCAATCAGTGGTGTGCAAGATATTGTAACCTAATCAAGCAATGGTGTATTGGGGAGTATATTTTCTAAATAGAGAAATTGTGTTGTCTAGAGCAGCCTTTTTCACTTAAAAGTACACCAGTGCTTATAGGTGACCCTATTCTATCATATTTGATGCTTGCTTTAACACGCACTCGTGAGGGGTTCAAGTTGACCCCTCTGAAGGTTTTTCCCCAAATGGTTTCCGAATGGCGCGGAGCAGCCGCACCAAATTTTGCATGACTAGAAAATAGAGTGGCGGATCGTTCGGTATCAAACATTTTGATGCACTTCGTAAGGCTGCCGACTTACGGCAGGTCAAAGTCACACCATGGATTCAAAGAATACAATTTCTAGGAAATCGTTTGGTCTGATGCCACAATGAAGTGTTAATCGAAGCCATACATCTCTGAGATAGCTTCGTAGGCAACACAAAGACTGAATGAACAAATTCCATTGACCTAGGGTTAGGTATAAAGGTCAGACCAAGGTCAAGACCAACCTGCTTTATTACTCTAGGGCCTGCTGTATGGGATAGCTTCTGGTGCTTATTTGGAACTCGTCGGTAACGAGAACCGCATTATACATCCTCCGTGGACTTCTTAGAAGTCAGAATGGGGCACTGACCTAGAGGACCAAGGTCAGGATTCTGTCTTAGGAACATAATGTCTAGCGCTATTTTGGCGGGTGTTCAAATGCAAAAATCAAAGTAGTATTGTATGATTTTGACCATTATGAACTTAAAAGGTCGAGAAAGGTCACTGACGTTAGGTGAGTACCAGTGGCCATTTGCTTAGAATAGGTATCTTGGTTCACGGAGGCTGCATGAGATAGTCTGAGTGAGGCACTTTGGATACCAATCTGGAGTTTGACATCTTTTTACCTTATCTGGCCCAAAGGTCACCTAGGAACCTCACATTTTGACACAAGTGAGTTCATGTACAAACAAAACACTCTGTGAACTTGGTGTCTTTAGTTCTCTCAGTTTCTGAGATCCCAGTTGGCAAATTACCCCGCCACCCCGACCCCACACTCCCCACCTGAGCAAAGGATATTCAACGGGCTACCCGGGCGCCTGTTCATATTTTCAGTCGTGAAACACCCCCTCTAACTGCCACTAGTGAACAATAGGCGGATCCGTTCGATGGCGACAGTCGGACTCATGGCGGATCAACACTTGTGGGGCAACAAAGCCGCGGAAAGGTTGACACGCGCCCGGTTGGCCGGCTGAAAGTCACATGCTCGGGGGGGGGGGGGGGGGCAGGGTTAACTGGAACCTCCCTGATATTTCAAAAACTAAGAGAGCTAAGGGACCATATTCACAGGGTGGGTTGGCCTACATGTGAACTCACTTGTGGCTAAACTTGAGGTTCCTAGGCCATGATCTTTTAGTCAAATGAAGTCCAGGAAGGTTAAACTCTAGATTGGTGTCCAACATGCCTCCAAACCTCCTTATGCAACCACCTTGAACCTAGATACCTGTTCTAAACGCAGGGTCATATGTGTTTGTTTCAGACCAGTGACCTTGTTTGATTTTAAGAAGGTCCTGTTGACCAAAAACATAAGACTTTGTTTCGATTTCTTTAATTTGAATGAGGGTCAAGTATGACGCTTACCGGTATGTTCCTCAGATCAAGGGCTGATCTAGGCCATTTTAGGTCCGTGACCTACTCTGACGCCGACTAAAAAAAGTCCATTGAAAACGTCTCTTGCGTTCCCTTTCATCACAAAATTCAGAGTCAGTATCAGAAACTACCTCATAAAGTGAGCTCCCCAGTAAGAAGCAGGCTGGTTTTTACCTTGGTCTGACTTTCACACCTGACCCAAGGCGTATGGAAGATGTGTAATCCTACATTAAGTTGTTTTATTGTCTAAAGAAACTATCTTAGGGATGTATAGATTCTTCCAACATTCCATTGTTGCATCAGATCAAACGGTTCTCTAGAAATTGCCTTCTCTGACAACCATAGCTTTGCTTTGACCCTTGACCTACCCTCACCTTGATACATCAGTGATATTACAAGGTACATAGATTCTTATGCTAAAATATTCGTTCTTAAATTGCCTACAGTTTTCAAAATTTGACGCGGCTACGCCGCTCCGTTCGGATCTTATTATGGAAAAACTTTAAGTGTGTGGAGGGGTGTCAAATTAACCCTCCACCCGAGCGCAGGTTTAAAAGACGTCAATTTCGCGAGAACATAGCGCTTATATTCTCCAGATGCGACCTGCAGTGTGCGCTGACGCTGCGCGCTCGGCCGGCAGCACCAGGCGCTGGCGGTGGTGAGGTCGGTGGGAGAGGCGTTCGAGCTGTACCACCGGCTGGGATGCGGAGACTCGCCGCCCGGCAGCGGGCTGGAGGACGCCGCTTCCAGTCCGGACTCGGACGCGGACTCCCAGTCCAGCGGCAGTGACGCTCCCCCGCCGATCAGAGGTGAGCGTCGGGCGACGGTCGGACGGGGGTGGGGGGGGGGGGGGGGGGGGGGGCGGCTTCAGCTCTTCAGTGATTCCGTTGGCAATGCATGAGATCAGAAAATTCGGAATGAAGCTTCGGAATGTGTGCTGTACATGTTGATTGATTATGGGATGCCAAATGTGCGCCATACCACAGGAAGGAATGAAAAACAAACCATTCAGCTTGGCCCAGACTTTACTTGGTTAGAAATTATGCCAATGACATTGTAAATGAACGCATGCATTTGCTGAAAGTCTAAACTGCGGCCCTACAGAGCCCTGTCCAACTGCAACAAACCCGATTATTTATGATCGACTAGGCATCTTCTGAATATGTCAACGATTTTCGTCCTTCCCGGCTGGAGCATTCCTGGATGGTAGACTGTACCGTATTGTCCAAAGGCAATGTGGGCTACTTTCACAAAAGTCAGTCGGAGGCCAGCCAAACTATCTCGCATCGCACACCATTGGTGAGAATGGAAGATATTGGTCCCGGGGGGCACAGGCAGCCGGTACCAAGACAGCACCGGCTGTGCTTGAGATGTCACCATCGGGGCTTTGTCGGTACCAGGAAGTGTTAGCCTGCCTTTAACGCGCTAAAATGTGATACAAGTACTAGTGTCACCCAAACCTTCCCAGCTCTAGATCAGCGCTCAGTGCGTGCAGACTGATACTAGTACAGTGCCTGTAACGTGCTCTGAGAACATCGTCATCTCTAGCAGGTAGGCTATTCATGACAGCCGAGGCTCAAACGAGGCTCAGAGCCGGAAGCTCAGCCGAGTCTCCAAACACTTGGCAACCAAGGCCAGCTCCGGTGTTGACTTAATGCCGTTGGTAGCTCTCTCCATTGAAGCTATCGCAGGTTCAGCTGTGTATATACCCGTGCGACACAGCTGTGGGCCCTTTGTGAACGTTGCACACATCCGGCTATCCCGCTTTATGAGGAGCTGAACGGCTCTAGTCCTGGGCCATTCTGCCAGCTTGGCGCAGTAGTTAACGACGCTCCACTACTGATGGGCCCTCGAGTCACGGCCACCCTCCAGGGAACGCTCACATCTCAGCCCATAAAGCCTGCCTCACAGGCATCAGTCGCCTTGAGCTGTCACACCTGTGCGGCGAGAGCAGATCTATGAGCCGAGGCTGCCAGCTCGAGTCGCAACGTTGCTGAGTTTGCACCATGGTGGACCTCCCGTCCCCTGGGTGGGGCTCTCCATGTTGCGCTGGGGCCGGGGTCTCAGTCCGGACTGGCGCGCCAGGAGTCCGCTCAAGTCGTCTTCCGCACTGGCGCGGCAGGGATGGACCGACGGGACAGGGGCAGCGTTAGCAGGGTTCCTCGCCCATTGGCGCTGCTAAACCAGAACGCGATCCGGAGCAGAAATGTCAGCCCGATGCTACTCGCCACAAGGCCAGGGTTAGCTTTAGCCAGGTGCCATGATCTGTAAGCGACGGAACGCAATGCACAGTGTGGAATGGCACCTTTCACGAACTAAGGCGGACGAACTTATCAGCCACACTCCTCTCACCGGGAGCCGTGCACGCGCTTTTGGCGGCCAAACTTCACGGCGCGTCCTCCGGCCAGCGCTGCCAGCTGGCAACACAAGCTGTAGAGACGCATGATCGCAAACATACGTTGGTTGCCTGCTAGAAGGCCATATTATATCTCAGTCTCTATAGGCAAGTAAGGGAGTTGCACCAGGAGGAGCGTGTGATGTTCGCCGCACAGCATTTGCGAAACGCGGCCGCTAAACACTGGGAATCTCAGAACACTGTGAGGCCGATGATTGGCGGCAGCAACGCACTGGCGCCGGCCTCCTTCTGGTTATGCTACACATTGATGTATGCATGTGCACGGAACTGAACAGAGCTCTAACGCCATCTCACATCATATCGTAATCCTCTCATTTAAATTTTGCGTAGATAGGATAGATTTCTCTCGCAGAAACACTATGATTATTACGTCGCATTTGTACCACGGACTTCGGGATGCTCTGACGTCCTGCATCCACTGGTATTGCCAAGGAAAGGGAATTTGGCTGTCCCCTTTGAGATCGCTGGGCCACTCTGGAGCCAAAGGTCCTGACCTTTTTGGCAGGTAAAGACTCCCGTAGGTCGTAGGGCTGCTGAATTGTAAAGAACGGGCTCCAAAGCACCAACATAAGATCTTGGGCCCACAAAGGTCTTCTGAATAAAAGCATGGCCCCTATAATGACGAAGAGGGTCTCCACGACTGAATGGCCCCTGTGACGCGATTGGGCGCCCTCCAGGGCGAAATTCTGGCTACGCCACTGCCTGCAACGGGAGATGAGCTGCGCTGGCTGCAGACGACAGCGGGGGGGGGGGGGGGCTGTCGCGCTGGGAAGGACGCGTCCAGCGCCGACCCCTCAGGCCCGCATGGACGCCCCTCCCTCGTGGTGGACATGTATATTCATTCGGTGTGGGTCACCGACAGACGGTCGGAAGCGGACGTAGCGAGCTGCGGCGGGAAGGAGCACGGGTGGGGGAGGGGAGGGGGTGGGGGCGAGGGGCGGGGTTGGCAGGCGAGCTGCGCCCGTCCCAGCAGAGGCGCGTCGCCCACCGCAGCCGTCCACACACCAGTATTTCTGTACTCCAGCAGCGTCAACAATAGCCTACGCCACGTGACGCCACTGGCGGCAGCTTTGGACCTGCGTCAGCGGGGTGTGTTTGATGACTGCCTGATTACACGCCCCTGAGCTGAACCCAGCCGACCAGACCCGCGAACCCGCCCACCAACAGCCGCAAAGCTCGTTTGCAAGCAGTGCAAGCATTATAGCTGTCACGGGAGTCGTAAAGGAAGGGCAGCCAAGTTGAACAGATTTGCTACTGTGGACCGATCTGTCAGTGCCGGCCTAGATTGGGTCGCATTATCCTGTTGTGATGACCTGACAACTTTGTAGCCGTTTTATGGGGAGGCCTTTTACATGTAACCACTTTTTTGGATGAAGCCTAAAGCATGTCTCACGTTCCCATTTCGAAGGTAGCCCAGGTAGCGAACATAAATGTCAGATGGGTAAATTCACCTCACAGCTCGGCTGGTGCCAGGTCAGTTGCCGCCTTTGATTTCGGAGGTGAGGAGGGAGGGGGGGGGGGGCACTCAAAATGGCTGAATATCTAAGAAATCACTGAACTGACCGGGAAATTGAAACTCCAAAAACCGGGATCGCAAGACGTCTGCACAACCCAAGTGGTAAACTTCATGATAATTGGTGACATCGCGGGCCAGATCGAACTTCTCCATTTTCAAAAGTTTTCCAGAGCGCGGATGTCCGACTAGATTAACTGGTGGACTAGTGCCATCTCAGGCCCAGTCACGTCATACGATATGCTCGTTTTTTTCTAGAACGCTTGCATGCGCTTCATTACGCTGGCAACGGTAGGTGTGGGTGTCATGTTCGGAGGTGCTTGAGCCTCCTCTTTATCATGCTACTGGACCTTACTACATGGCGCATACCATGATTGTCTTATAGGATCCGGAATTCCCTATGTGGGTGACACTTGCCATACCGTTCGGGATCTCGGGCCCCGATGCTTGCGCATGCCAAAATGACACCTATGGATGCGACGTAAAAAGTCGGGCTGAAATGCTGACGTGCCCAACAATTTGAAAACGCAACGTATCAATTCCAAAGTAACCGCGAAATAGTTCTCAAGGAGTTTATCAATTCTGGCACGCAATGTGTAAGCTGCAGCCACATCAAGTACCTACAGATCTAATGAACCGCCAGCAAACAATGCGTTTTGGACGTGCTTTGGCTGGGAAAAAACAACATTCAGAAACAAAACTATTCGGAGACCTTCATTAGGAGAACCTTGATGGTGGATTCGGGGCTGCGCAGCAAAGTCCGCATAGTAAGCAGTGCAAGGCTTCCCGAAAACAATTTGGAAACGGATTCATAGAAAATGTCATTCAGCCACATATCACGGCTTACAATCCAAGCATCACTAAAGACTAATTTTGCTCTTCATTGACGTTGCCGGACGGGAGACCCGCCTCTGCCACCTGGAAATCGATTAACAGGTCATCAGTTGATCTAACCGCTCGGAACAGCAGCTGGCACGGCAGTCTCTTCGAGGAAGATAGCTTGAAGAGCTCTTGTCAGACAGTTGCGATCTGCTATGGTGAAAGTCAACAAATCTGAGTGTTAGTTTTGCATCATCATCGGAGATAAACGTTATAGGAAAGCTGAAAAGTCAAGAAGGGATACGACCGTCTGATTTGGATTAAAAGTAGCGCCTCAAGATGATATACAGTTGTTTCGACCCTCGCGAGTAGGTGGGGCAGCCTGCCACTGTCGTTCATCCTCATCTAGTCATTTCTACCACGTAAACTTTTACTACCTTGTTCTCGAAAGCATGTAACGTTCAGAACACTTCACTGAAGTAACCCCTGAATTTGCCTATTATGCATCTCAGGAGTTTGGTTACAGTTCTTGAGTCTTTCTGGAGTATCTCGCTTCACTGCTGACCATGTTCAACGCCCAATCGCGTAACTAACGTCGGTTGGGCTCACATATCCCTTTTAACTATATTTTATGCGCTCACTCTGTCGAACGAATCTGTTTAAAACTGTTGTGACCTGGACGGCCCTTCATTGGCCTACTACAGGAAAACCGAACACATTTACCCAGGCGCTACAGTATCTTGAGTACTATTGTTCTTAACTGTTCGACATGTGCTGGCGTTAGCGGTCTCGGCATTAGATCTTTATTGCACCGCGCGATGAGGTCTGCTGACAGCGGAACATGCCTGCGTGAATACTGCGGTTGAACGCGTACCGGAACCCACCGAACTACTTTAGTCTGAGTCCAACCGGCACGATTTTGGATTTGGGGTACATGCGTAACGCTACAGCCTTCACCAATCACATCCTAGGTGCACCTCAGCTAGAATGCTAGGTCCCGGGACAACATCCGACATCATCTGGCCATGCCACGTGACAGCATCCGACATCTCTGACCATGCCACGTGACAACATCCGACATCTCTGGTCATATAATTGCATATGTTTTCGTCGCTTTTCAACCACTTCCTTATGTAAGAAGAAGTGTACGTCTTAAATAATAAAGGTACTGATGGGCTTAAAAGTTTTTCATGTGCTGTCGCTTATGCGAAGGTATGCATCAGCGGTCGAACAGATAATATTGTTATTTGGCTTATCATGTATTTCCGATTACGGCGATTTCTCAGTTATCGAGCGTGTTTTAAATGAGTTACCATCCCCTACCCGAAGTGTATCCTTGAGTGGAAAAGTCGGATATGCGAATGGGGGTTCGATGCACTTAAAACTTTTTTGCATTACCCCAACATCAGGCGTTTGTAAACTGACATGAGGCATTTTGTTATGAATGCCATGAATAGAATGTCACGTACACGTCAATAATGTTGTTCGTTAGGCGAAACGCATGCGTCAATTGCAAAAAACGTGTTTCCATTTGGAAGTAACTTAACACGCACTCGGGGCGGGGGTCAAATTGACCCCCCGGAAGTTTTTCCTGAATAGTTTCCGGCGGCGTAGCCGCGCCAAATTTTGCATGACTGTAGGCAATTAAAAAGTGGATCGTCTGACATCAAAAAATTAGATTTACCTTGTAAGGTCATTGACCTAAGTCAGGTCAAAGTCAGACCGTGGTTTCAGCGAGGGCACATTCTAGGAAATCGTTCAATCCGACCAAACAACGGAGTGTTAGACGAAGCCATACATTTCTGAAATACTTTCTTGGGCAACACAACAATTGAATAAAGAAACAGCATTGACCTAGGGTCATGTATGAAGGTCAGACCCGGGTCAAAACCAGCCTGTTTTATTACTCTCGAGCTTTTTGCATGGGCTGGCTTCTGGTGCTCATTTCGAATATATTGATTGCAGAAACCGCATTATACACCTTCCATAGACTTATTATAGGTCAGCATAGGTCGCTGACCTAAAATGACCCTGTTCAACATTTTGCTTATAGGAGCATACTGCCAAGTGTAATTTTTGCCGTTTATCTAAATGCACAACTCAAAGAGTCATAAATTTTGGTCATCATGGCCTTTAAAAGGTCAAACAAGGTCACTGACCTTAACTGAACGTGTGACATTTTACTTAGAACAGTTGCGTAGGTTTTAGAGGCCCCTTGGAGATCAATCTGGAATTTGACTATTGCGTTCCCATTGCGCCCATTGCTCCCATTGCGTCCCGTGTATTGGGAGCGGACCGCGTGCCTCGGTCACCGGGAGGTCGTGAGGCCATCTAGATGGGGGGACCCCGAACCGGCACTCGGCGCGCGTCCCGAGGGGGTTCCTGCGCGGGTTGAGTCGTCAGCTGGATCCTCAGGCGCATGTGGCTCTGCGCCACCGTTATCCAGTTTCCTTCATCCCGTAGCCCCGAAAGGGTCAGAACTGGTTCAAACGGCTCTTAAACAAATGGTCAATCGATAAATTGCGATTGAAGATCACACAGCTTGCTAAGCATTGATTAACATGCGCTCGTGTGGGGGGTCAATTTGACCCCCACCTGAGATCTCAAGAACTAAGAAATCTAAAAACACGAAATTCACAGGGTGTGTTCACTTGTACGTGAACCAACTTAGGTCAAAGTTTGAGGTTTCTATGTCATAACCTTCGGGCCAAAAATGTCAAACAAGGTCAAATTCCAGGTTGGTCTCCAAATGGCCCCTAGAACCTAGATAACTTGTTCTAAGCAAAAGGTCACATGCTCATTTAAGGTCAGTGGCCTTGCTGACCTAGATCTAACCTTCATACGTGACATTGGGTCAATGTAATACGTTCATTCAATTGTTGTGTTGCCTAATAAAGCATCTCAGAGATGTATGGCTTCGTCTAACACTCCGTTGTTGGATGAGATTTTTAGGCCAACAATTTTTCAGAGATTGCCTTCGCTAAAACCATGGCCTAACTTTGACCTGCCATAGGTCAGCGACCTTACAAGGTACATCTAAATTCCTGATGCCAGACGATCCGCCATTCAATCGTCTGCAACTATGCAAAGTTTGGCGCGGCTACGCCGCGCCGTTCGGAAATAATTCCGGGAAAACCTCCGGGGGGGGGGGGGGTAATTTGACCGCTGCGAGCGCGTGTTAGGAGTCAATTCACGTGCACCGTATTTGGATATATATATATATATATATATATATATATTTATATACACATACATATGTATATATATATGTATATATATATGTATATATATATGTATATATATGTGTATATGTATATATATATATACATATATACGTTTGGAAATCGTGTTCACGGTTGTAGATTTAAACGGCTCAACTATAATATTACTCCTGTCCTTGAACGCTGCATGATCTATCGAGCATCAGTATTTGAATGACGTTGCTATGGCGTCAGGGATGCCTGGACGGCCTTGAAATAATATGCACGAAATAGTGTGCACATCATCGCGGGCGTGTAGCTCAAAAACTAGAATGTTTTGGGTCTAAGGAAGGGGAGGGAACTGCACCTAATGATCTTCAAAGTGGACATTTGAGTTCAAAGCTCCTTTCAAAGATGGAACACTTCCTTTAATGGAAACACTGGTTGCATGCACACACCACAATGCCTTTTCACTCATCCCGTTCACTCCGTCTACGTTTCAGTATCACTCGCCAGTTCATCAGACAAGTACAACTCGGAGATTTTGTCTGCTCCAGCCAAGCCAGGCACTGCGGCCGAGACAGCGACGCCGGCCGAGCGGCGCTTGGCACTACCTGGTGACGGAGAGCGGCGGCGAACAGCCTCCGGCCAGGCGGGGGAAGCGCAGCAGCGACTCAGCCGCCGTCAGCGCCGCTCCCGGTCGCCCGACCCACGACTAATATCGGCAGCGGCCGCTGAGCGGCGCCAAAAGAGCACGGCCGGATCAGCGCCGCGAACGGTCTGCTCACGGCTGGCACTGCGGCCGGACCATGTTCAGCATCAACGGCTGGCGCCCAGAATCAACGGTTCTGTGTCGGTGCGCCATCAAATCCAGGTGAGCTCACACCAGCGCCGGTGAAGCCCCATGACTCTGGGTAAAACAGGCGTGGTGGAGGCGTTCGCTTCGACTGCAGGCCCCACAGCTTCCTGGGATTGATAGCCCCGCTCATCGAGAACATGCCTGCCCGTAAGTAAGTTTAGAGCCCTAGCCCCTCTCGTAAAGCGCAGCCAAACAACGGTACCGTTACGTCTGGCCGTACAGTAGATCATTCCGCGAACGTATGATGTACGTTCCCGTGATCAGACAGTTGCCCCGCTCTATTTCTGACGTAGCACCACCATGCCCTCCTTGGACGAGGTCCGGCAAGACAGACGATCTCGCGCCAGAGCTGGGCCGGCCCCACACGCGGCACGTCGCTGCCGCGGCTGAGCTGACGGCGACGGTGGCATGTTTCAGCTGATGGGGGAGCGTCTGGCGCAGCAGCGGCAGCAGACGCAGGCGGCACTGGCTCAGGTCAGCCTGGTGCGGGACCAGCTGCAGGCTGAGACGGCTGCCCGGCTGCAGGCGCAGCACAGCTCAAACCAGCTGCTGGTGCACAACCGGCAGCTGCTGGAGCACGTGCAGACCCTCATCGGAGAGCTGCAGGCGCTAGAGGTCAGCACATTTGGGGCTAGAGATCATCATATATAAGTAGTATAGATGAATATGCATTTGGACGGCTGAACCCTCTATTATGCCAGGCACTAGATAAAAAAATCGATCAGTGATGAAAAATTTTGTACGCAGTTCAGGAAGCAGGACTGCATACGGGACCGGACAAGTTGGAGAAAGTCCTTTCTCCAACTGTCTATATCGCCCCTCCAAATTGCCGTTATTCTTTGGTTTTCAATGCTAAGCATGTTATGACAAAGACTAATGTAAAATAATAAGCCTTATGACAAATATGGCTGCTCGGAAGATTCTGCAATCACTCATTATCCCACCGCCTTCAAGTGAGCTCACAAAAGTTGCGATTTATTTCCATGCAAGCTCCCTGGTATTCGAGGCCTTATCTGTTTCGATCGTTTTTTGTACTTGTCATATTCTTAAATTCAGAAAATAAAGACCAACCAAAAATTTCGTCACTTTGGAGGAAGGAGGGACACCCCACTCTCTTTCCTGACTTATACCTATTCTGCAGGTACGTAAAAAAGTTCACAAATATAACGCTATGTCTTAAGTGTAAAACTTAATAGTTAGTAATAGTCGCAAACTTATATCTTAATAGTTGTGAACCCAAATATTTACACTATGACATTTCATGGAAAAAGTCTTATAAGAACCTTATGTAAATTTGCAATTCCTGGCCGCTGATCTAAAATAAAAAGATCTGCCTCACCTTGATCTCTTGAGCCTATCATTTCAAACCATCCCAAGCTCACTGCACTTGTGTTATTTCACGTCAACCTATTTTGACTTCCTGCTCTGTTCGACTACTCGTGATTCTTTATGCCATGACTGAGGCTGTTCTAACCCTCACGATAGGACAGTCTGGTCGGTTATGTATATCGTCTCGTTTTCGGCCGGCCGCCGCTGGGTGCCGACCGGTGACCAGTGCAGGACGCTTCTTTGGGCGCAGGACGCTGCCTCACCAGCCGCCGTCAGGCTCTGACTGGTGACCGATGCAGGACTCCGCATCACCGGTCGCCGCTCTGTTCTAACCGGTAACCGGTGCGAGATACCGCCTCACCGGCCGTCGCCCGGCTCTGACCGGTAACCGGTGCGGTACGCCGCCTCGCCGGTCGCCGCCTGGCCCTGATCAGTGACCGGCGTGCTGCAGGCGGCTCCGCCGGCCGCCGCCTCGCCGGCCGCCGCTTCGCCGGTCGCCGCCTGGCCCTGATCAGTGACCGGTGTGCTGCAGGCGGCTCCGCCGGACGCCGCCTCGCCGGACGCCAGCTCCACCAGCCTCAGCTCGGAGGAGGCGCGCCGGCCAGCGGCCGGGCCCGACCGGCACCGGCTGCCCACCACCACCGGCGGCGGCACCCACCACAGCCATGCGGCTCGCGTTCGGGACCTCGCGAAATAGCGACAGAGCTGCCCGGGCGGCCAGCTTTTAAAACCACGCACTCGCCGTTCGTGCGGCGAGCCGGCTGCGATGCTATGACCTCTGTTTGTCTGCTCTGACTGACTGATCAGTGACTGTCTGACTGACTGATGACTGCTCCTGACAGACGGGTTTCAGACTGTTCGCTGCCCCCGCCTGCCTCATGCCGCATGAGATAGATCGCTGCGCCGCTGTGCACCGCTTGTTAGCTACGCTTGTATGTCCGAGGGCTGCGACAGTCCGCTGGCCGGTGCTGGGATGCCTGGCATGGTCAGAACTGGGACGGGAGCTACTGCTGGCTCTGAAGCGATTATTTTTGTTCTGGTCAAGACAACCCGTGATGAGACTGTATGGCAAATATAGCTTAAACAGCCACTGAGGCGTTTGTGCTCTCCAACCAGTCCGCGCCGAAAACGCTGGATTGCAGCCCTTTCGACCAGTCATTGGCGTTTCGGGGCTATGGGATGGAGGAGAGTGGATAAAGGTGGGAAAACCAACACGCACCTGATGGCTCATCCGCCGAGCATAAGGCCGCACAGGGACCCCTGAGTGAGGTACGCGCTGGGCGCCCTGCCGACCCCCCCCCCCCCCCCCCCAACCAGGGGGCAGTTCAGACCGCTCATGGCTGGCTCGTATAACCTGCCCCGGATCAATGCGGTGTCGCAAATATTAAGGATAAAGCAAGAACAAGGCTAACAGGGTGGATGCAAAAGAATATATGGCCTTGAGGCCTGAATATACTGAGCGCCTTGCGCGCCTACGATTTCTTGCTTTCTCGATATCAGGTTCTGTCCATTTCATTCCAAAAGGCTAGGCAAGCCCTATAAGCGCACTGCACTGAAATCGCGTAAAGAAATAAAGTCCTGACAAAGCCATAAGAGCTTCTGCCTCTAAATCATATTGAAAACACCGCACCGTCGCAGCTGCTCTCAACTCCAATGACCTAGCAGTAAGGACCGCCCAGCCGGACGAGCGGCTCACACTAGAAGCGGAGTTTCAAAAGTTCTTCACCAGGTGTCCCTGCAAGCATCAGTACCGGCACGTGCGGTCCCGCGAACGTGCACTGAGGCGTAACTTCTTTTTTTTAGACGGAAAGTGGCTCACGTTGCAGTGCCCCTTTTATGGGGCACCAGTGCCTGTATTAGCGCCTAGGGTCAATGGCACAACCGGGGTTCGAACCCAGGGCCCCGCGTGGGTGCACGTGGACTCCCACGCAGTGACAGATCCAAAGGGGTTTGGGGGAAACGGGGCCATGCCTCCTCCCCATGGGCTTCCATGGGTTCCCATGACCGGCCTAACGAAAGCGTTTTCTTTTTAGCGCAAACGCGACAAAATCGGATATCTTTGTCCCCTAGGCGATCAAGCACAGCCGCATACGAAAGTGAAGGATCCAAGAACTGACAATTTTTTCCCCGTAGGTTGAGAGGGTGGTGATTGGGCAAATTTAAGGGCTCATTACGCTGTCCAGAGGTCCTACGCTGTGGCTGGGCCCTATATGTCTACTTCCGGGCTAATAGATCGGTAAGGAAACCTCCCGTTGTCCTTTATTTCTTTGCATTTGTTCGAAGCCCTTACACTGTTCTTGGGGTAGTGGCGCGTGTGGGGAGGCGGTATGGAGGGCATATGCCCCTTACCGTTAAGTCCCGAGGGCCCGAAGGGCTTCTCGGGACCTGCACTTAAGGGCCTGATTTGAGGGCCCGAAGGGCTCGAAGGGCTGGCCGAAGATCGCATTAAAGGTCTCGGTTCGCAGCGCCTCAAATGCTGGTCAGAGGGCCCTCTGCACCGAACAGGGACCCCCATGAATCGATGAGGGCCTCCATGTCAGCACCACTGCCGAATAGTCTGCTCCGAGTTGATCTGGGCCTGAGGACCAGTTTCTCAAGCAAGCACAAAGTCGAGGTCAGAGGCCCACCGTGCCTAATCGGGGGCCGAGTGTTGGCAAGAGGCCCACGGGAATACGAGGTACCCAAGACCTAATCTAAAGGGCCCCGAACAACCAAGCGTCCCAAAGCAGGTTAGCAGATGGGCTCCTGGCATCAGCGTAGGGCCCTGGGCAAGTGACAAAAGAGAATTGGAAACGCCCAGGGCCAATGTAGCGGGTCCATGCGCATATCGTCAGTATGTCGGTAGATGAACTGATAACGATGTGAGGAGCCCCTGAGCGGGCCAAGAACACCCTATCAGGTTAACATACGGGGCCCGGCTATAGCGCATAGAGCCTTCCGAGCAAATGCAAAGAATCCGTGGAAGACCCCTGACTGACAAGTGCCCTGGCACGCTAGCAGGAAGAGCCCCAGCGACAGCGCAGGGCCCTCCAAGCAAATGCTAAGGAATCAAGGGCAACGTGAAAGGCTTCTTAATGATCAGGTTTACTCTGCAAGTGGGCATATAGAGCCCCCGGAAACAGCGTATGGTCTTTGGACAGTGTAATGAGCCCCAAGACCTCGCAATCACCACCGTCTCAATGAGTGAGGAATACTTTTTGTCTGCGCGTGGGCCTTTCACTTTCGCTTGCGACTGTTGTTGGTCGCCTGAAATCCTAAAAGCGTCCAATTTCGTTACGTTTGTGCGAAAATCTACGCCTGTTCGGCCGGCTATGGGCCCTGTCGGAACCTTTCGGGGCCCAAGAAGGGCATGGCCCCGTAAACCCGGGTCCTTCGGGACCTCACATTGGGCCCTTAATCGTAGGTCCCGAGGGGTCCTTCAGGCCACTCAGAACCTAAGGGCCCCTGTGCCCCCTGCCTGCCCCACTGGTCAACACATCCTGGAATAGCACACATTTAATATTAAGTCAGCTCTTTAAGCTTTGACGTCATCTACAACAGCTTGCGTAGTGATTTGTGCATCCATATGCAGCAATTCGCAGCTTCCTTTTAGCTCGTCAGTTATTTTCATGTAATATATTGACTGGTTCGACCAGTTGCCATCCCAAGCCAGTCACACCATACGGGGCCACACAAGATCATCCTCTTAGGTCATGTGAGTTCACCTGTCACATGATGACCAAAGCAATTTGCTACACCTTTTTGCGATCAATGAATCAAAATTTCTAAGCCAACGACTTTTACGTTAATAACTTGATACACGTTAAGTAGAAGTCGTTGGACGGAGTCGACAGAGCTTGGGTCGTTGGACTGACCCAGAATGGAGTGGTTAAGTCCCGTATGTGCTGGAGGCCGTGCCCTACGGTGAGCCGGGACTGGCGACTGTGTTCCTCGTCGACCCAGGATTGTCGAGGCCATTGTTGTCATGTAATTACGGGACGCGATCAGAGACCACTTAGCTCGAGGTGGGAAGCCTAATCAAGTCGATCACCGACTCTGTGGGCAGCACGAACAGTGTTGCTATACATAGTCGCAGGATAACCCGCAGTGATCGGCCACTAAGCACAGGGTGACACAGAAAAATTGTCGCCAAGTTCCGGATCAACGCGAGACATTGTCACTCCGGCATGGATTATCACGAGACACAGTGATGCCCGGGATGAGGGCAGGACATGGCCACCCGGTAACAACGGCTACACGCACATTAGAAATAGCCCACAGCTTGATGGTGATGCCTGTCTTAGGCCGTTGGTCGTCTCATACGGCCGAAGAAGATGGCCGCTGAGCTGGATTTGGACTGAACTGGCCTGCATGCGATTATCGGGATATGTATTGAATTAGTCCATCTGAGAAGCTTAGAGCCAAGTCCAAATTTTGGAGGGACACATTTCAGAAAAACCCAGATGACTGAGTCATTGATTATGCATCTAACGCCAGTCACGTACTCTCCCCGGTGTATCGACCTGTGACGAAAGTGGTGTGGCCCTCATTTGTTATAATGACAATCGTTTTAACGGCTCTGCTAGCTTTTGTTTTAGTGATTATTTTTAAAATCGCCTTCAGTAAACTGATCGGGCGAAACAACTTAATAAAGATGTGCCCTTGTTTCTCTTAGGAACAAGTTTCGCAATACTTCTTCAAAGTTATCGCGTGATAACTGACCGATCAAAACGTTCGGAAGTGGAGCTGAAAACGATTGTCCCGAGTTACACCCGGAACATTTTGTAGTATGGAACAGCAGAAGTGCACTCACATCAGCATTTTGCACGAGTTCAAGCGGGTAAACAGGGAAAACTAAAGCACAGGGCTTGTCATGCTATGAACCACGTTCCTCCAACACGTCCGGCATATTGTCAGAATGCCTGCCTGGAGCAGCAGACATTCAATGACAGTCCACGTGTTTTGGGTTTTGTTTAAGCCGTGCGAAGATGAGGTGCCTTGCTCAGCTGCGCGTCATCACCGAGGCTTGCGATTTATTGCGCCGCGCTGAGCTGACGCGTAAGTGAGGTTTTATTTTTTCCTCTTTGAGACATGATGTGAGCTCGAACGGGCTCCCGGCAGAATTAAGAAGGGTCGATTGCTTTCCAGAGTGACTTTCAAGAACATTTATTTCTGATGCCTGCTCTGGTGATCTTTTGTTCCTCTCTCTTTTCTTGTGAGGTGAGAACTGAAGCATCCAGCCTCGTAAAGCATGCGGCTAGTAGAACCAGACACGCTGAATCAGTCAACGAATTTTCATCTAAGATTTTGTAAATCCTGACTCTCGTCTGTGGGACAAGCCATCATCACATATAAGAGGATTGTGAGACTTCCATAATATGGACTGAAATATATCGACTGCATATTAGCGTCGGAAGTAATCATTCGGTGGCAATATATACATATATCTATCTATCTATCTATCTATCTATCTATCTATCTATCTATCTATATATATATATATATATATATATATATATACATGCACCCATTTCTTATGAAAGCCTTCGGCAAGACAGCATTCAGCACAAACGCGTAGCTGAGCAGGAATACGTCTATTCGGAATTCAGACACAGAATTACTGCTTAAGCATGTATATTCTACCCGGTTTGGGTTAAGCACTCTCCACATGTCCAAGAGGGAGTTTGCTTGCCTACACTCGGGGACATTTTGCTTGCACTTTAATTGTGCGGACGTCTGGATGGTGTAAAGATCTCGAAAGACATGTCCAGACAGACTTTAGGATGCGCCCGGGCTGGCCATGATATTTGACAAACGGCCCGAAGCAGTCGCACTAAACTTTGCATAGCTCTTGGCAACTGAAGAGCGGAACTTTTGGTGCAAAGAAAATCGGATGCATGTTGCAAGGTTGCTGACCCATGAAAAGCCAATGCCAGGTTGTGGCTGTCAGCGGAAGAAAATTTTGGGTGAAGTGTTCAATCTGATGCAACATCGAAGCGTTTGACGAAACCATACATCTTCGGCATAACTCCTAATAAAAGCAACTGATTGAATTCAGAATCAAGACAAATTTCGTTAACCTTGGGTCGAGTGTGAGGTCAAACCGAAGTTGAAAGCAAATCTGCTTTTCTTACTAGAGAGCTTGCATTATGAGGTAGTTTTTCATGCTTGTTCTAAATTTAGTGATAACACGGACCGCAACAGATATCTTCCATATAATCATATAAAAATAGGTCACTGACCTGAAATGATTTTGTTTGTCATGTAACATTATCTGCTATGTAACATTATGTTTTAGTAACATGCCACCTAGCATCATCCTTGACGCTTATTGAATAAAAAAATCGGACCAATCTCGCAGGCTGTTGGTCACCACGTCCTTCTTAAAGTCAGACAAGGTCACCTACATGAACGGAATAACAGCAATCTTTTGTTTTAAGCAGGTATCTAGGTTTGGGGTGGTTACATAAGGAGGTCTAGGGGCACTTTGAATATAGATCTTGAGGTTGTCCTTGTCTGAACTTATTTGACCCGCGGGTCATGACCTAGTAGACTTAAATCTTAACATGTGATCTCACATATAAAACAGCCCGCCCCGCGAATTTCGAGTCTCTGGCTGGTTGATTCATTTGACTCTAGCCCCCTGAGTTAAGACTATTATTTTGGCAGCTGCACGGGAACATAAATTATGTGCCATATCAAGACGGTGAATATTTGTAATTATCGAACGATTGGTCTGATAACGAGATCACCATCAGGATCATCGTCTACTAGCAAATTTCTGGAACGTGGCGAACCTGACAACTTGTGAACCTGAACTGACCCAGGTTCACCATTTTTACTAACGCTAAAAGATGAGCTATAGCGCGTAGATTGGTGAAAGTTTAATGATCACCCGAAAAATAGATTCTGACATCTGGGCTGTCTGGTTGTGCATGTTGAACTTACCCTCTGTGGCTTAAACGTGTTTGGCCCTAGGGTAACACGCGCTCGGATCAATTCGCCCCCCCCCCCCGAAGGTTTTTCCAAAATGGTTTCCGAGTGGCGTAGTGTAGCTGCGTCCAATTCTGCATAACTATAGACAGTTGAATGGCAGAACGTTTGGCATAACAAATGTAGTTGGAACTCACCAGGGCACTGGGCCACGGCAGGTCAAAACCAGGCCATGAATTCAGCAGATAATTCAATGGGATTGTTCAATCTGATGCAACAGCGGAGTCTTAAACGAAGCCATATATCGATGAGATAGTTTCCTAGGCAACACAACAATTAAATAAAAAACTCCATTGACATGGGATTGGGCATGAAGGTCAGACCAACGTCAAAACCAGCCTGCTTTATGACTCTAGTGCTCGCTGTATGGGATAGATTCCCGTGCTCATTTTGAATGTATTGATGCCCTCCATGCCCATATTGTCATGCTGAATCAATTGCTTAAGATTTCAACGCAATATGAGTGATCAGCGTTTTTTTAGTGTCAGCCTAGAATATCGTCTTTTCACAAATATCATCCGTATTACAGGCCCAGTGAGCAGCAAGAATAAGGAACTACAAGAAACAGCACGACCACAGCTGAGTCCCAGCAGATCCAGACGCAATAGCTGCCCAGTGGAAGGCGGCAGTGCCGCGCGAGAACTCATGCGCCGTTTATTGGCAATATCTGAACGGTGAGTGGATGCTTCCACTGACACTCTCGCGATGTTCATAATGAGGATCGGCGCATCCACACACGGAACGTCATAGGCGATCTAACAGTCACATGATATGCATAGTCAGGCGATATGCGTAGCAAGTGCAGAGATATTCTCAAGCTTTTGCGAAATCCACGCTGATCCAGTTTGCCATTGATCTGGTAGTAGGCCCGACACCGAAGTGTGCTAATGAGAAGTGTTCTAAGTGTCCTAATGAGTCGAAGTGTCCTAATGAGAAAGCACAGGTTAGGAGCTCCACGAAACAGCGACACGGGAGATCATTTGCATTCATAATGTCATTATAAATTAAGGAAATATTCCAATCACTTTGTCATAATGGATCGCAGTCACACAACACAGGGAATGATGAAAAACAAACTTGGTTTCTTTGATTTCGCGTGCAAAAGAGTGAAAAGCAATGCATCAACTAAAATACTTTACATCACTTTTGGTCCTTTTGAGGGACATGCCCGTCAATAATCCACCCTGCATGGAACAAATATTGTTAGCCGCGATGCTGGACCGTGCTGTTCCACGAACAGATCACATGACCGGGAAAAGATGCCGTCTCATTAAGAGTCCACTCAGTCCATAAGTGTGATAAGAGCTTGCCGAGCCATATGTAATTGAAAATCACCACACCGGAAAATAACTGCGTGAAGTAGTCACCAAAAGTGGACGATGGAGCTGGACAGACGCTTACAAAATTGAA
Organism: Pollicipes pollicipes; assembly: GCF_011947565.3. Classification (NCBI taxonomy): domain Eukaryota; kingdom Metazoa; phylum Arthropoda; class Thecostraca; order Pollicipedomorpha; family Pollicipedidae; genus Pollicipes; species Pollicipes pollicipes. The sequence goes on along the minus strand of NW_023596746.1, from coordinate 23,264,214 downwards.
ACTACACGCCATAGGGCATGGAATACGCCATGAGACGCCAAACCCCTGCCTTTATTCTTTAACTTCCGCCGCCGCTGCAAAACACCGACGCTCAGCCGAATGTAATGCCACCACAGGGACAGTCCCCGACTGGAGACATGGCTGATAAAGCTCCAACTGGCTCCCCGTCACCAGACACATCACCCCGGAGCCAGCCCAGGCCGCGTGAGAGGCCGCACATGACCTGGTCTTGTACGCAGACCGTTTACGGATGACGTTTAGTAATGTAGCGTTGCAACGGGGTGCTTACTGTTGGCAGTATCACATGTTACTTTTGCACCGCTTTTAGAGTATCATTTGTAGCTTAATTCATAAACCTGACAGCAAACGATGGCTTTTGCTCCTGTTCATCCCGCTGTGCGTGCATTTCATATTCAGTATTAAGTTATACCCCTGTTTTTTCATGCTAATATGAAAAGAGTTCATCTCCCTTCGCTATGTTGGCTCGGTCATATGCTATGCCAATTTGTCAGTATGCCAGCTTGCAAGCTATGAAACCTCTCAAAACATAACACTTGAATCTGGTCAGTAGATCGATTGCAACATCACGCAGCTCTTTAAAGCTGCAGACAAGGCTGTGAAGCTAAAGTCCACTTCCACCTAGCAGCAGTGTGTGCGGGTCCATGGCTCAAAGTCCGACTGGACCGATGTCGCCAGCGGCACCGTTCAAGGATCGACGCTGTGACCAACGCTCTTCATTATTTTTGTCTACTGTTTATCAGAAGTGCGGGGCACGGTCAAGATGTTCATGGATGATACTAAGGTGCACTGTCGTGTTCCAAGGCCTCTGCTTTTCCCCTCCCCTCCCTCTGAATGCAGATGAAAGTGAATGCAGATTTTAGATAGAAATGGGGTCATCACTTTGCAGTGAAATGGCCAACCCATGTTCGTCTGGAAAGTTCAACCTTTATTCAGAATTGAGTAGCGAAAATCTCCGTGAATTGCGCTACGTCGGTCCGTGGCTAACACCAGACGGTAGCCAGGGGGCGGTTAAAAAACTTGACGTCTCTGGGAAAAGTACCTTTAAACGTTTTAGAATGTCAATTCTTACTTTTTAATATAGCCCGGGCGTGTGTTTTATGCATGCAATTTTTAAATATTTACGAGAAGAACGGATAAGCATTCACAGCACCACGACCCGTTCTGGCATTTGATGATGGAGCCAGACAAGTAAAATTAGTGTCTTTTTTCGTTTTGATGCCGCTGTTAATAGGTTCAGAGGGCAGCATGAAACTTAAACAGATAAGGCTTCTTCCCAGCGTAGACGGCTTATAAGTTGGTCGCATTGTTGGGTGCTGACATTCGACCGGATTAACTCCAGTTACCCACAAGACGTCGGGCCATATGATGCGACTTGCCGTTGCCTGTAAGGACTGAAACATCAATGAATAATGCCCAAGCACTCAGATGATAGCACACACCTAGACCAGAGTTAAGAAGACATAAAAGCGGGTGATTAAGAAAATACACAACACATAGTAAAAGCAGAGAAACTTAAATAAACAGGGCACGGACGCTTAGCTTTAGAAGTGTGACTAGATCAGTCAGCCGCACTTTACTGCACATGATATAGCAGTGTCATTTTCTTTATCTTTTGAATCGTGCAACAATAAACAGGACCTTTTTTAACCGATGTCACCTACTATTTCTAATGTCCTGCTTGTACATAGCCTTTAGAATGTCGGAGGTAAACTCACTGCTGGGGCAAAATTGGACATGGGGGTGGGGGGGGCAGTGGCCCACCAAAAAGGATACAGATCGACACCCGTGCTTTCAGCATCAGTGTTAACGCACTATTGGGATCTGTTCAGCAATAGGGCAGGGGCATATTGCATGGGCGCCTCAAGAAGCTTTTAAATGTCACTCAATCGTACGGGCTTGACTGGTCCCGTATGGGATTTTTTGGTAAGTTCTTCTCACCTTCCTACGTCCACATTTGGATTTAGTAGCATTATTCTTCGCATCTGTCACGACAGCATTGGTGCTTTAGTGACAAAATAAGACGCAGATAGCAAACCACATGGTAGCTCCCGCAGGTTGTAGTGTGCAGCGCGCCAGGCCGCGCGTGGGGTCCCTCGAATATTACAAGTCCCTCAAACCGGGCTTGAATTACAGGTGAGTGTCGCTGATAAATGCGATTCGGCGAGTGCTAAAGACCCCTTATCGTCCCATATCTCAATTTTCCTTCCCCCAGTCCCCAGGTGTGCCTGATGCCTTTTGAAACGCGCCTGATCCTGATGCCTTTCGGATAAATGGCCGAGGGCCCAGTCTTCAAAAATCCATGCACTGCATCAGGTGCCTGCGTGGCATCGGTTTTTGGAACCTTACATGCGTTAAAGTTCAGGCAGTTAAAGTGATGCTGAATTTTAAACTGCATCAATCAATCAAAATGAATTTTAAACTGTAAACCATCTGCTTTTTTGAATAATTTTTAGCCACAGTGGTTCCTGCAATATCATATTCCTTGAGCTTCAGGTGCTGAAACAGATGGTGACTGAGGGTTAAACTTAAAACCCTCAAGTTTGCTACATGTATGTGCTGAACTTTAGCAGCGGTGGTAATCCTCTGCCAGACATGATTGGGGTAACAAGTAGTTTTTGCAGTCTGTTCTAGGGCTGCCAAAACTTTCTTTATGAGTTGTTGATGTAGACAGCAGCCACATTTACCCTTCCTCTTTACATCATCATTATTGCCATCATCAATGCATACAAAATTTCCATGGTGTCTTTTGCAGTTTTATGCCAGAGATATTCAGGCAGAGGTCATCCTTAAAGATCAAAGCATACACCAAAAATTATCAATCACACACACATTCAAAATTACTGGTTCAATAGCAATATAGTGAATGAATTTAAATGTTGTGATATGTTCGCTGCATTTTTGTCGTTAGCTAAATGTATTTTTAGTAGGTATTTAAGCTGCATTTTTGGTTTCATGTTATCATTGTTTGTGCACACTATTATGCAGTGATACCTGTTTTCAGTACTTCACATTTACCATCCACTTCATCTTCAAGCAGTTATATGTCCACAACATATTAACAACAGGCTCTGGGTGCACTTTGTGGATGCCGGTAGTTTGCAGATTATGCATATGTTGACTGGGGACATTGCCCAGTACACAGGTGGACTTTTTTGGTGCATTGCTGCAACATTCATGTAGTTTTGTAGCACATGGAGCCAAAGCTCTTTGGTAACAGTAAATTTTGATATTAGAAGAAGTAGGAACACATTGTAGTGCACCATGCATATCTGAAAGCAAACCTGTATGGTATCAAATGCCAGTTGAATCTATGTTGTTGGTGTAAATATGTGAATATAAAGGCATTACAGGGCATGGTCATGATGGTTCACTCTCCTGGCATTTGATACCATACTGACTGAGACTGCCTTATATTCTGCCTTACCCCTGCCTTATAGACTGAGAATCATATTCAGTTACAAAGGAGCAAAATCTAGAAGCATAAGATGAAGTGACCTCATGATGAACATACAGCATCATGTTGAACATGCTTGTGTGGAAATATGATATTGAGGGTAAAATTATTGGGCCTGTATGAACAGCACCTCAAAGAATGCAGTATTAGTCTAGTTCTAACTGCAGAAAGTGAGAAGTAAATTATCACTGGTGAGACAGTTGCTAACACCCAGAAATAAGGCACAGGTCATGGTTAGCAGGTATAATCAGAACCTGGAATGAGACAATGAATCCATTTGGATGTTTCTAGCCTTACTACTCTAGCTTATATGGAACAAAGGTGTACATGGTATGTATGTTTGGTAATTGTGGTATGTGGACATTTTCCATGTTGTGAAAAAGAAACAAACATGACATATGGCAGGTCAACTGTCATTCAAGAGAAAAAGTCTGTCTCTCAGTGTTATTGGAAGAGAAGGCTTAAATAACATATTTGGGAACATAACAGCAGACTGAGGCAAGCAGCACCAATGATCAACATAATGGTAACTGAAGGATGTCTTTCTTGCCCATGTTTGAGTCATAGTAGGGAAAGCTTGTGACCATGGCCTCTAGAGCCCACAGGGGGTCGCTCAAACAAGCTATTGAGACCAATGATGCCTTTCTCACATAGTATTTTCCAGCACTGAATGAGCCTGCTGTTGCTGTAGATATCTTATTATGGAGTCATAGGACAGGTCTTTGGAACAGACTAATTCATATACATAGTTTATTTGGCCTCGCATTGCATGCTTTGGCATAACTTTGGCGTAACGAGGCCTTGTTAAAGACCTCGTATTACGTGCTTTGCCATAACCCTTTTCGTTTACATAACTTTGTACTGGCGCACTTTCGCAAACGTAAAACTCATAACACGAATTTTGGCGCCTCGTGTGCTTGATTCTTGCCACCGTGCTTGTTTTGTATGTACTTGTTTGGATGTCATTTCTTCGCATGCACATTTATTTATAAACGCTATGGTTCGTATCGTGTTTTCTGGCATACCCCATTCTTCGTATCACATTCCTTTACATATTAGTTTTTACGGCACGCGGCTTTAATACTTCATTTCTTTGTACTGAGTCTCATTGTATACATATTTCGTCTTGCGATCTTTTTGTGTATATGTGGTTACTGGTAAGGCATTTGTCAACACCAGCTTTTCTGGCCGCGTTTATTGGAATGTACAGTTCTCCGTCCGGAGGCGTCCAAAATGTCCTATGTCAGGCAGTCCGTAAGTTAGCGCGTGTAAACCGTGCGTAACTCTCAACTCGCTGGAAATGCGCGTGTGTTGTGCTGCACGATACGAACATATCTTTGTCAGTTTGAGAAACACTTGCGTTTGGTACGCTAATGTACGCAGTACATGACATAGTGCACGTGCATCCATCGCTGCAGTCCAAGCATTCCACTGGTCCTGTCGTTGACATGGTTGACGTAGTTCACGGAGTCGTTTCCAGAACGGTGTCATGGGCGTGTCTCACACTGTGTCTGTGAATACTTTTGGATGTGAGAAACGGGCGTTCAGGGCGTGCGGTTTCTGGGGTGCAAACGCAAAGGTTTGTGCACCCGGTCGAAGGTTTATGACACCCACACCCAGTGACACCCAATGACACCCGGCCCGGTGTTGACACCCTTCCAGCTGAGGTATAGGGACGGGCGTAGGAGTCAGCAAAACGCCACATTATTCGCCAGCTCCGAAGGGGCTGGTATGGAGTCCGAGAAGTGCAATGTATCTGGTGGGGATTGAAGGACTCTCGCTGATGCGATGGGACTATGACTAGGGGACATGAGAGGAAAAGGGTAGCAGGAAACAAACAAAATGGTAACCGGGGGGCAAGGCACTACCAATGCTGAGGTAGTTTTTGATTACAGAAAAATTGGAAGCATTTATAAAGAAAAAAGACAATGGATGCTGTCCTGTGCGATTTTTTCACTGAAAAATTGTCCAGCGGGCCGGGGCAAGTTCCAAATGTTTGGTGCGTGCCGGGCGCGGGCTTTCCAAATAAAAAAGTGGCAACAGCAGGTAGAAAGGTCATAGAACCAATAATGGCAAATAGGATGTAGGATCTAGCCTGGTAGGTAGACCTCTTTCCAGAATCACAACCAGGTACGGTTACGCATGACCGTGCTCGAGACAACGTGAACCCGTTGGTATTGATATTTGGTATCTTGGTCTACGATGTTTGGCATATTGGCTGGTATTGATATTGATATATTGGTCCACGTTTGCATGCATTGTTACGTCATATGGAACTGGAGACTTGTCGCCAGGCCAAAATGTTATATATTTCAAAAATTAAATGCCGACAAAAGTGTAATGCCATTCGCCCGGTTACATCCTTGCTAGACGAAATCTCAGTCTGCGGTATCTACTGCCAATCTCGTCCCCTAAAATGAAGCTGTGCCCCCAAAAACTGACACTGCCGACAGCTGGTATGCCAAGGACGGCACGCGCCGAGGACGTCGACGGCAAGGTCGATAACGACGCTCGCCGGTGGTGCGTAGAAACAGGGGGTTTTTGCATTTGATCGCACGGACACGGAAAAGGTGCCGACGGCGGGCCGTTCGATGGCCAAGACGCTTTTTACAGGGGCCTGAGAGGACAAGGTGGCCTGCGGTGGTCGCAGCCAACGCGCTGTCAGGTCCGACGTGCCAGGTCGAGACCGGAGAGATTTGGCGAAAATGAATCGGAGAGACATTACTGTGCAAGGTTTCGGTGCAGGATAGTGGACCCAAAAACCCACTATCAATGCAAAACTCGCACCTTTTTGCTGGCACGGTGACCACAAAACCTGTTTACCTGCACTGAATATACAAAAGCTCTGCTTTGATTGCATCGCATAGCAAATGGTGTCCTTGCTCTACTTTCACTAGTCATTCGAACATAAACAGCGGACGTTTATTTTCGAGAAAAGTAGGTCGACATCATATCCGAAACGCAGTATCTGGCGCCTGACAATGCCAACAACATTTACACTTAAAAGCATTTGCTGTGATTTGTTCTCGCTGCCAGTTTATGGACCTCATTCGGGGCATACGACGCCGGAACCTCGAAATCAGGCAGCGTCTACCGTCATTCGTCCACAACCAGAGACAGTGCGTCAGTCATGAAAAACTTTCACTTAACTCACGTAATCAATATCGTTGCATGTTTTACACTCACGAGAATAATAACACGCTTTTATACTCTACCTTCATGTACAGTTTCCATGCCGACATGTACGTGCAGCCTCAAGAAATGTGCGACCTACAATATCGCCGAGGAGCCCACAGTGGACATTGGTCAGAAGTAATGAGAGGTAGACGCACAACCGGATTTTGTGAGGGGAGGGGCGGAGCTCGGGGAGAACGTCAAGCTTTTTCTGAACTGCCTTTCGATAAACCATCTATTTTTTAGGAAGGTGGGGGGGGGGGGTTGCATCCTCCTGGATCAAACACTGGGACATAAGTTTTTTGGCATTGTCAATAACAAAATCGGCCGCCAATCTAAGGGAGGAGGAGCAACCACAGCCTCACCATGTTTCCATTTTATGAACCGTTATTGTGTTCATGTCAAAGTTAATTAAATGGATTTGGGTGTTGGCCCAGCTGCCTTGACCTGGGATGGCCTTCCATACCCAACTGCACAAGGCACTTTAGCACATGAGGACAAATCTCAATGAATGCGGCCATAAGTCGCGATATCATCACGCCTTATTCAGCGCCTGGGTGAGCGAGGCTTATTTGATGCGCCAGGGGTTTGAGGAGAGAGGGGCAACAGACACGTGTAGAGGTGAGGGGTGGGGGCTGATGGGAGGGTAAATCACCAAATAAATTGTTAACTTCATAAAAGTAGGGTGACAAGCACACAAGACCAATGAGCATATTATGGAAATCATAACCAGGGATGCACATAGCAAATGCCATCTAAGTCACACGGAAATGGAGACTTTTAGCCGGGACACCCAGCATGAGTAGTTTGAGAGACCAGTTTGAGCCCACTATCCTTTGGGTGCTCGTGTTTTGCCCCCTTCCCCCGGCATTGCAAATCATACAGATGTTGTTTTTATTAGAATTTTAGATCGCTGGCGACCATGCAAGCAGCGAGGGGGAGGGTGAATTAGGAGGAGGGTAGGGGCAAGGACAGCTGCCCTACAAATATAAATTTTTAACGTCAACGCCCCCCCCCCCCCGCCCTCCCCGCTCCTTCCATCTACAATCTAGCCAGAGCTTCCACTGCTACCCTCCCCCGTGCCTTCGCGTGCTACAACTAACAAAATGTTGGCATGTGAGTGAAGCGGTTATGCATCCAGCAATAGCGCAGGTATTTATAAATCGAGGATAACCTGTAAGTTATGAGATCTTGCTGGGTTCTGGACAGTGTTTCCAGCGGTTTCTGAACAATGGCAACCTAATTAGGGCGCATTCTTACAGCAGTCCGTCGGTCTTGTTTTAATCGGACTCGACGATCCGGTAGAACTTTGCATCTGATCGTTTCTACACTTGTTACGCATTTACCAATGCGCTTCTAGCCGCACATTTTGTTTATAAAACCCGATGGAGTATACTTGCCACCCGACAGCGAAGGATTCTCGCGGAGGACAATTATCGTGGCTTCGTGCTTTATAAAACTTGGGTGAAAAATCTGAAAAAAATTCGCTGATATTTTTTGTCAAACTGGCTTCTCATGGTTTAAAAACAATTTTCGGAAGGAAGACGTGCAGTATTCTGTCTCCCGAGCATACCATACTCACTCACACATCTTAGATTAAATGGCATATGTCATGCTGATCCAAAGTTAACGATCCGGCGCCTGCTCGACGCCTGCTGTCCTCGGATGTAGCTTGACCGGCATTTACGTAGTCCGGGCTGGATTCAAACCGGGCCGGTGTCTAGGAAGCACTTTTTCTCCCTGCCCGTGCAGTCTGAAGTTTGAACTGCATTGCTACTTTACCTACGCGCAAATAGCACTCCCTGTAGCGTGTACGGAATCAGTGGCGTTAGTTGTCGGGTTATAAGCGTGCGTTAACTGCCAGGGCCATTTGTGCGGTGTCAAGGACGTTCAGTTGATACCTGCGCACGAGGGGCAGGCTGGCCGTGTCTGGGCTGTAAATGGGCCTGGGCTTTGCAAGTGATGGGCAAAAATCATCCATTTATGGGGAAGGCCATCAAGGGATGGGATGTGAAGGTTTTGCAACAGATTATGCCTTGTAACGGCAATCCAGAACAAAGCAGTGATAACAAATGACGTTGATTCATGTTTGTGAGACCTAAAAACTGGGTTGGTGTGATAGTCCGAGGCCCTGAAGATAGCGGCATGATTTTTTATACCCTTGCGGGCGACGGCCGTCGAGTTACAACCCCCAGCATTTTCCAGAGGTTAGGCTGCAGGCCCTCCTATGGCACTCCCGAACTTTGGTGAGATAAACCGGGTCGATGCAAGTTTCGTGTCGGTGTACTTGCCGTAATGCATGGAAACTGTTGTCATTTCAAGTTTTTTTTCTTCATTTTGACCTTGCGGGTTTTTGTTATATGACCTGCTTTGACTTGTGACATATTGAATATTGTCTTGGACTCAATCTTTATGATATCTTAAATTCAGGGGTTTTCCCACGATTTCTCCATGACTGGCCTTCTGTCGAGGCGAACATGACCATTTAGTTTTCTTGACATTAGCAAGAAGGCTGAGTTCGGCCACGCAAAATGTGTTTTAGAAAATTTAGCATAATTGCCCCCCCCCCCTCTACCCACTTTACTGGCATATTTCTCATAACGCAAAATACGCGGCCACCATGGCGCACGCGTTGCGTTTTGGTTCATGCCTGAGCTTGGGATAGAAAAACTTTAGTGTCAAAGTACTTCACGCGGGCGGTGAAATCCAATATAAAAATAATTCACTCTACCAATATGTAATTGTCTCGAGGGTGCAACAAGAGTCCTCAGAAGAAACACGTTTTGACACCTGAAGGTGTGTTTCAGTGCCTGTTTAACAAAGTTTCCGTCACCTCTCAGTCATGTTTGTGAGTGTGAAAGCTCGTCTACCGCCGGTTCTTGCCGCGGGAATCATCCAGCTTCACTTTGATGGATGATTTTGATGATGACTTTTGACCCCGCTCCTGGTGCATGGACGAGTGTGGCCATTAGGGCCGTTGGCAAGGCTCTCTGGAACTGTTTTTACCTTTCACTTTAAACGACTCTGGCAGACCAACCTGACTAGTTTTTTTTTAGACAAGTAAAACTAAAAGTTTTCTCCTGAAAGGAATCGGATTATCGCCTCGGCCGCAGGAATTTGGTTGGAGATCGTTCGTTTCAAGCTCTTTTTGCGTGTCGCGCGCCTCATGCTCCGGTGCCAACGCGTGCGCCAATCTCATTGAGGTGGCGAATAAATTCGACTCGCACGATGTGCCCTCATGGTGATAGAACGAGCAGGAAGATATCGGAGAAGATGAGATCCGTGGCAAAGAGTCGGTTACGGCTGAGAGCTGCACGTCGAAGGATATTAGGGAGAGTCAAAACGACTGCCTCAGGCCGTCGGGGCGGTTAGAAGTGGGACTTAGGAAGCGTCACTATCGGACCCAGGTGCCGCCCGCGTATGGTACGCGACTAAGGCAGGTTGTCGTGCCCGGATAGGCAGTTTCATGGGTCATTGGGTTTGTGGCTCAGGACGCCCCGCAATGGCTTCATTGGGACGTGTCGCAGTATACCGTGCGACAGTTTTCTGCGTGCTGCGGGGGGCGGGGGCGTCGCTGAATTGTACTGCTTATTCCACCAGTTCTGGACTAATTGGTAAGGTGTTTCGACGACAGTGTATGGATCGACCAGTGTGTGGCGTACGGCACGTCTAGCGATATTTTGTTTACTCCTGGAGCACATCGTATTGTGGGGTATTTTTGCAAAGGAGCTAAACATGTCGGATGATATTTGGCAGCCACTTCTGCCTCGTTCCATGTCTACAGCAGCCGCAATATATATATATATATATATATATATATATATATATATATATATATATATATATATATTGCATATTAAACTCCCCTTGACTCAGGTGTAGGGCATTTCCCAGATGAAAATAATTGCCGTGACTCATGTTGGGCGGCCTGTCACGTTCCGAACCCCCGTCACTGAAGGACGTTTTTCTGTTGCTGACGCTTCGCTACAATGAAGGGTCACCATCTTGATCGAGTTATGGTTTGTGTCAACATCGCTCTGCCAATTATATCTTAAATTTTTGATGGATATGATTTTTATGTTTGTGTTGGAAATGCCTCATTTAGTGCATATCCATATGCAGTTATGTTTTTCGAATTACTTCGTTGGGTACATATCCGCTTCTGCAATGTCGCGTTTCCCAGGCGGCGCCAGCCGCGAGCACTGGCGGCCGGCGACTGCCGTGCCTCTGCGGCCAGTGGCGTGCCATTATTGGACCGCCCCAGTTACCGAACCGCGCCCGATCTGTTCCGGCCCACTGGCAATATCCAGCTGAGCGGGTGGCCGCGAGTTATTGCCTGCCGGTGCGGACAACGCTGCCGGTGGATGCTCCCAGCGGTAGGCGATGGATTGCTTGCTTCCGGGATTTACGGAACTGATCTGTGCTTCCATGTGAGCGTGTGAGCCGCACTTGTGGGTGGTGTGTGACAGGTTTATGTGTATATCCAGCGGACGCATAGAACGGGTTCCGTGCTTTCCCCATCAGTAATACGTGACGCTTTGGCTTTATTGGTGACGAAGATGTGTTTCCGAATGTTTTCACCTCAACTGTTATGCCAAGAACAACACGTAGGCCGACATGCGCAGCATATTCCGCACCCGCCCTTGTTTATTTTTGACCCAGAGGAATGCCTGCAGAGCGTACTTAGTTTTGACCCAGAGGAATACCTGTGGGGCATTCTTAGTCTTGACCTAGAGGAATGCCTGCGGGGCGTTCTTAGTCTTGACCCAGAGGAGTGCCTGCGGGGCGTTCTTAGTCTTGACCCAGAGGAATGCCTGCGGGGCGTTCGTAGTCTTGACCCAGAGGACTGCCTGCGGGGCGTTCTTAGTTTTGACCCAGAGGAATGCCTGCGGGGCGTTCGTAGTTTTGACCCAGAGGAATGCCTGCGGGGCGTTCTTACTTTTGACCCAGAGGAATGGCCGCGGAGCGTTCTTAGTCTTGACCCAGAGGAATGCCTGCGGGCCATTCTTAGTCTTGACCCAGAGGAATGCCTGCGGGCCATTCTTAGTCTTGACCCAGAGGAATGCCTGCGGGGCGTTCCTAGTCTTGACCCAGAGGAGTGCCTGCGGGGCGTTCGTAGTCTTGACCCAGAGGAATGCCTGCGGGCCATTCTTAGTCTTGACCTAGAGGAATGCCTGCGGAGCGTTCTTAGTTTTGACCCAGAGGAATGCCTGCGGGGCGTTCGTAGTCTTGACCCAGAGGAATGCCTGCGGGGCGTTCGTAGTTTTGACCCAGAGGAATGCCTGCGGGGCGTTCTTACTTTTGACCCAGAGGAATGGCCGCGGAGCGTTCTTAGTCTTGACCCAGAGGAATGCCTGCGGGCCATTCTTAGTCTTGACCCAGAGGAATGCCTGCGGGCCATTCTTAGTCTTGACCCAGAGGAATGCCTGCGGGGCGTTCGTAGTCTTGACCCATAGGAATGCCTGCGGAGCGTTCTTAGTTCTGACCTAGAGGAATGCCTGCGGGGGATTCTTTGTTTTGACCCAGAGCAATGCCTGCGGAGCTTTCTTAGTTTTGACCCAGAGCAATGCCTGCGGAGCGTCCTTAGTTTTGACCCAGAGGAATGCTTGCCGAACGTTCTTACTTTTGACCCAGAGAGACGCTTACGAGGCGCCATGCGGGCAACGGATGCAAAGCGACGCGATGCAAAGGACGCGGTTAACGGCGTTATGCCGAAATGTTCGTTTTGATAGTATTATATGATTGTACTGCCAAAGACCTGGAAAGGCGGTGCGTTGCTTCTGCTACCTGGTAGTGCCGCAATAAAAAATAACAGAATAAAAACGGGGGGAAAATATAAAAACATGTCACCTCCTGACTCAAATACCGCCGCAGATTAACAGTCACTACTTTTTAGGGCTCAAGTCAGCTTTTTGTTGGATGGATTTCTGGAATCATGGCCAACAGCTGCGGCGAAGGTTGAACGCGCTGCTACGCACGGCACGGTCCATCCTGCCCTCTGACGTCACCTAACACTGAGCGGGGCCGCTGCCACCGGCCGCAGGCCATCGGTCAGGGGCAAATAGCGAGCGCTAAAGTTACCCGGACCCACACCGCAACAGCGTGGTGGATCCAAGAGCTGTACCCAAATGGGCTGCACGGCTGGGCTGCGCATTGCCTTCGCTCAAAGTAAGTGCGCTGGGTGAACTTAATTGAAATGTTTGCTTCAAAGCTTCCATGTTTTTCCGAATCCAGAGCTGGATTGCGTTGTCGGGACACTATAGCCGGTCAGAGGGTCACTCGTCCGCTGCCAGGCGTCGATTTCAGAGGACTCTGAGTCGATTGAGGGCGTCCGTCTCGCCATAGCGCTTGACGTCATCTATAGACATACAAGGCGTCCGTCCACCGCTGGATAACGAGCTTGCTCGGGCGGCTTCAGTTGACTGAGGCGGCCGCACAGGCATAATCAGGCCATGAATCGACTTGCCCCCAGCCAGCCTATTTTTGTAGCTTTATACCGACGTTATCGGTGATGGGCGTGGCGGGGTGCCGGCAGTGTGGACTAGCGCGTCCGCGTCGACAACTGTGCCTCTGGGAAACCAGAGTTGCGGGGATCAATGCCGCGCGATGCCAGCCGTTTCTGCTCGGGTGAGAGGCAGGCGACGCCATGTAGACACAGCAGCCGAATGCGTCGTTCTGCGTTAACCACTGCGCGTCTGGAAAACCAGGGGTGTGGGGTTCGATTCCCCGCGATGCCAGCCGTTTCTGCCCGGGTAAGAGGCAGGCGACACCATATAGGCACCGCAGCTGAGTGCGTCGTTAAGCGCAATGACGACGACGATGACGATGTGATTGGTGTTTGTAGCATGCCAGTTGCCATGCTTAGCACGTACTAATTTTGTGATCCCTCACTTTCGGGCATATTTACGTGCCATAAATTGCCACCGATGACCTGATGCGTGCTTATCTCTGTGGTATCCTTGTCTTTTTAAGAGCTGTCGTTAATTATTTGTGGGGAGTCACGCAGCCTTACAATATTCAACCGTCAGTTTGGGCGTTACAGTAAGGCCTGCAATGGACTCGGACGGGGACTTCTTGTCACCTGTTTGTGATTGATGGGTGGACAAAATGCTAAGTTTTGCTGTAATGCTGTGCCAATTCAGGGAAGCCGTGACCTTGGTACGTGTCCAAACAGAAACTCTGATTCCCAGAATGAATTCGGTGACGTTTCCATTAAAGCAACGTTGTAAGCTATTGCGGTAGGCGAAACACTCGTTCGTAAATATGTCTGGTGTTCATGGTTTGTGAAGGCCGAGGAGTACTTTTTAACCCACACTAGGCTACCCGTTTTCTTAAACTAAACCTGATTTAAACAATTTTCTTGGAAGCCTTATCCCTTCAAACTTTTTCAATTTGTAATTGCAACCTTGTTTATAATTTCAAAAACGTCGTCCCAGCATTTGTTCTTTTCAAAATAGCATGGCTCTAGGACTTGGCTGTGCTGGCCAATTCTTTAGCAGTTCTCATTTATATTTGGGGGGAGGGGGGCCACGCGACGTTGCAACAATGGCCGGTTGTTTGTGTACTTCAGGACTGCTCACCACACATATTGACTTCATTTGGATACATTTACCATTGTATTTCCGGATTTCGAAACTTGCCATTGTTTTGCCGAACAGAAAAAGCAAAGTAGACAACGTTGTCGTAACTGACATTGTGCGCCAAATTTCCGAAGGGGACGTCCTGTCACCACCGCTATCTGGTGCCGCCCTCCGCAGGCCGAGGCCACACGCCGCTAAAGTCGGTACTTGCCCACTGGAGCACCGTCCCTTGCTGGGTCTCCAGCGCATCCTGCCACGCCCCACCGCCGCTGTCAGGCGGTCTCCACTGCTGCTGTGCGCTGGTCTCCACTGCTGCTGTGCGCTGGTCTCCACTGCTGCTATGTGCTGGTCTCCAACTCTGTTGTCCGCCGGTCTCCACTGCTGCTGTCCGCCGGTCTCCTCTGCTGCTGTCCGCCGGTCTCCACCGCTGCTCTCCGCCGGTCTCTCCTGCCGCTGTCCACCGGTCTCCACCGCCGCTGACCAGGCGTCGTTTCAGGCGGCTGCGCGCAGTCAGAAGCCGACAGGTGTGCACAAACGGCGCCAGCATGTCGGCCAGCTTCTGCGACGACTGCGGCTCGATCCTGCCGCTCCCCTGCGGCACCGCCGACGTCACCTGCAAGGTGTGCCAGCTGAAGGTCGACATGTCAGGTGGGGTTGGACGAGAGCACGCGCCGAGTACGGGCGTCGGTGTGTGGACGGCGTTTTTGGAGATCTGGTGACGGAGGAGTCTAATGTCCTGAGCTGTGTACCTGATGCGTCTGCAGGCAGGGTCTCCGGCCATATAAGGCTACCGAACAGCTCCATTTACCGCGGTTTGGGACTGGGGACACCAACCTTCAGTATCATGGCAGGAGCTGGTCAAAAGCATCGCCTACAGCATCATGCATTTGGTTTGGTTTGCATACTGAGGCTGCTAGACTCGACACCATGAAATATTACAGCAGTTATAAAAGTACCCGGTAAAAGAGAACATCTATCAGATGCGCTAACTTTAATCGTGACTCAATTAAACCGCCCCCCCCCCCCCCGCCCCCGGCCGCTGCCAGTGCCTCGGTTTCCGTAACAGAGTCGCAGACGGGATTCGTTTTTTATGCAAGAGGGGGCGGAGCGCAATGAGAGCATTCTATCAGGAGCCATCGATGGTGAAAACTTAACAACCGGCCGGTCTGGTGGAGGGGGGGGGGGGAGGTTGCCACCCTCTAGATGCGCCTGTGGTCCATGACGGTAGTTGGAGGCAGATTCCAGGCAAAATCAGCCTGTTGGGTGAAGTACAGACCTCCGGGCGAGCTCCGTGCGCACACGGAGCGGCGCGAGGGGTCGCCGTGGGCGTCACGATTCGCGTTACGGTCCTGTGGTGTTAGCTGGCGGCGTGTAATGAGTGTCCCGATTATGTGAGCGCTGGGTCAGTGTCGTGTACGGAACCTGGGTCCCCAGCTGCGGACCCATTGTATGGGTGTAGCAGTGTTACAGTTACGATTCTAGTTCCAGGTATTGTATTGAAGGCGCATCCACGTGGTGGTTGCTCTGCGCGCAGTTGTACCAGAAAATCCCACACATAGTACGCAGATACACATATACGCACAAGTAAAATCAGATTCAGTCAATGAGTCAGCTACTTAATAGTCAAAAATGCCTGGCGCGGGGGGCGCGGACGGCCGCCGCAGGCAGCCGGTTCCGCGCGGCGGCGGCGCGGTACGGAAAATGACGCTGGGTGACGGTCAGTCGGACGCGCGGCACATGTAGCGAGCCGACACCGCCCGAAACAGCCCGACTTTGTCGTTGGGGAGACATGGTGCGCATCACGAATAGAGCACGCAATGTACTAGCGGATTCGAGGACGCGCAGTGCCCCGTACACGCCCAGGCAGCCCCTGTGGCGCACAAGCTCCGCGACGTTACGCCAGCCGAGTGCTTCTAGAACGGGTGAAATGTGGTCGCTGCGGCGGACACCACTCACCAGCCTGGCTGCGAAATGCATCGCCGTTTGCACCCCGTGTAGGTGACACTGTAAGAATGAGCCGCGATTAGATGGCCTTCTCGGTGATTTTCGGCAGCACAGAGAATGGAAATGGGCCGAAAGTTGTTCGGGTCTGATCGATCGCTCGACTTGAACACCGGGGTAACGCGCGCACGTCACGTCACCTCGTACGTCATCTCTGGTACCCGCGGCGCGCCTCTGTGGTACGGCAGCGCTCCCAGGTCTCGTGGGCGCAATCACGCTCCTCCATAGCTGGGAAGACTTCGATACCTCTATGTGGCCACGGATAGCCGTTCCCCCGTGACGTCACGATGATGGTCGGGGATAAAGCGTCTACTGCGACGTTTCACACCTCCATATATCCGGCCACCTTGTCATCGTTCAAGCATGATCGTGTCGGTGGAAGTAGAATACACTTCGATCTCAACGTTTAGTTACATTTTGCGGGTGACGATTCAGCGCTATACCATACCCAGCATGTACAGTCAAATGCATGGGAGTTTAGACATAATAGACAGATGCATCCTGTTATGCAGCAACAGTCGGTGTCCAAACTCACCCCGATGTCGCCCTAATCAGATTTAACACGCGCTTGGGTGCGGGTCAAACTAATCCCCCTTCCGAGGTTTTTTCCGGAATGGTTTCCAAACTTTGCATAGCTGTAGAAAGTTGAATAGTGGACCGTCCGGCATCAAATATTTAGATCTACCTTGCAAAGTCGCCGACCTATGGCAGGTCA
Organism: Pollicipes pollicipes; assembly: GCF_011947565.3. Taxonomy (NCBI): domain Eukaryota; kingdom Metazoa; phylum Arthropoda; class Thecostraca; order Pollicipedomorpha; family Pollicipedidae; genus Pollicipes; species Pollicipes pollicipes. Next base: position 23,247,269 of record NW_023596746.1, on the reverse strand, counting down.
AAGTCAGGCCATGGTTTTAGTGAAGGCAATTTGCAGGGAATCGTTCAATCTGATGCAACAACGGAGTGTTAGACGAAGCCATACATCTCTGGGATACTTTCTTAGAAAGCACAACAGTTGAATGAACAGATTACATTTACCTAAGTTCAGATATGAAGGTCAGACCAAGGTTAAAATCAACCTGTTTTATTACTCAAGGGCTTCCTGGGTGGGTAGTTTCTGGTGCTCATATTGAATTTACTGATAACAAGAACCGCATTATACACCCTCCGTAGACTTCTTAAAGGCCAGAATAGGTCAGCGACCCAGAATGACCTAGGCCAACATTTTGTTTTTAGGAGCATACTGCCTAGCGTACTCTTTATCGCTTATTCAAAACTCAAGGTGGTCCGGTATGGTTTTGGTCACCATGATCTGCAAAGGTTCAAACGAGGTCACTGACCTTAGATGAGCATGTGACTTTTTACTTAGAACAGTTATCTAGGTTCCAGGGGCCCCTTGGATACGAACCTGAGATTTGACCTTGTTTGACCTTATTTGACCTGAAGGTCATGATCTAAGAACCTCAAAATTTGACCTAAGTGAGTTCACGTACATGTGAACACACCCTGCGAATTTGGTGTCTCCAGCTTTCTTAGTTAGCGAAGGGTATTCAACCGGCCACTTGGGCGCGTGTTAACATGCGTGCGTAAACATGCGTGTTGATTAGGTTATACAACTTTTGTACGTAAGCATGCGTGCTGATCAGGTTAAACCACATGTGGCCTAAACGTGCGTGCTTTTAGATTAGGTAACATGTGTACTTCAACATGCATGCTGATCATGTTGAACAACAGGTGTGCTTAAACATGCGTGCTGATCAGAGTAAACAACACTTATGCTTAAACATGCGTGCTTATCAGATTAAACAGGATGTGTATTTGAACATGCGTTCTGATCAAGTTAAACGACATGTGCGCTTTGAACGAGGAGAGTCTACGGTGTGTAAATCATGGTGCCACGGAGGCTACCGTGAAACATGAATGCCCGTGTTGTCGCTGGGATCGGGAACACATAACAGCGGCCTTGGATACGACAGTAGTAATAGCCTTAGTCCTTGGAGAAAAATCAGGAGAATGGAGGTAAGATGCGCTGGTGTTTCGGCAACCTTCCTTTATCGAAACAATATCAGAAGTAAGCAGCCTTTTACCTTGATTCGCTTGACCTACTATTCGTTTTTGTAAAAGCATGTTGCTGAAATATCAACGCATCTATATCTCCATTACCCTGGTTTTTCTCCGAGGAATAAGGCTATTGCTACTGTCTTATCTATGAGAACAGTGCTCCTTGCACATTCACTTAACAACTCACGTACAGCAGCCGTCTTTTAGCTTCTGCGTCGTGTTGTTTCGGCCAAGCACGCGTTCGCGAGTTTTAAACGGCCTTCTGCTCACGGCTGCAGGTCAAGAGGCTCCTGGTGACTGTCACACTTGACATATGTAGTGTCGTCAGCACACAATAGTGTTGCAGCCGCGAGACGAAAGATCATCAAGATAATAAAACAGCAACAACAGACAACAAACAAGATTTGTCGCACCAGCGGGCCTTCTCGACGCCGTGAGTGGCTGGTCACAATCCCGTACACTCTGACACGGCCCTTACATTCAGCGCTTGAACCAACGAGTTTCCGCGCCGTATCAACGTAGTTTTTTATCGGACAAATGCGCGTCACTCAGAAGATTTAGACGCGACCATTGTGGTCAAGCGAGAGAATTTACCAAAATCCACGTTATCAACCATAGCCACCTCAAACATCGCTGATGTTGGACAAAGTGTTCTGGAGTGTCCTCGCGCCAAGCCGCATCGCTCGTTGCCCAGAGCGTGCTGATTAGTTTAAAAACAGATCCTCAAAGAGGTTTCCCGGCGGCAAAAGCAAAACATGCTATGTTTTTTTTTTGTAGCGTACGATCAGAGCAGCCCTTCCATTCATCGTCTTTCGGAGCAGATTTAATCTGCATAGCCTTTGGCCTTGCGTACGCCGACTGTGGACTGGGTGACCCAGGCTCTTTTTCATATTCACTTTGTGGGCATGTTTTCGTTGAACGTCCAGGCGCTGCCGCTGCTTAACCAATCCGTAGCCTGCTTAGAATCTTTTCGGAATGTGAAGCGCTCTCTAATCCCATCTCCTGTGAATGCAGTGAGGCTTCTACTTATCTTGTGTTATTCCTAGCGAGATGGTGTTATTGGTAGTTCAACGTAAGTGGCATGACGCTTTCACTACGGGATTGACCCATCGGAAAAGCAGGTCGTGCTGGGTCGTGCCACATAGCCTTCACCTCGTGCCCGGTCGAACACTGGCGCGCTCCCGGCTCCGCAGAAATTCCCTGATAAGCCTCCCTCGTCTGCACTTACGCCGCCCGCTTGACCTACATTCGTGGCATGACCGGGCCACCGCCCTCTAACGCACAGGATCCCGCTCGGAGCTGCGTCCGTAGGCTGCGTCCGTTGCCCCCCGTCGCGGGCCACGTCTCGGGCGGCGGCGTCAGCAGCGTGGGTGGCCTGCTCAGCCCGGCGCCGTCCGCCTCGATTCCCGGCTCGCCGTCTGGGGACTGTGGTGTGAGCACGCGCGGCCTGACTCGCCCACGATGCATCTCGACGGATTTGTCATGTGTGTAACAAAACGCTATGGGGGCGGGCTCAAGAGAAGCATAGTAGGGGAAGGTTTCTCGCATTTTAACCAGTGTGGCCGAATTGAGCGCACTGGCTCGGAGATGCCTTTGCAGAAAACTTTCAATGCGATTGAATCGCCCATCCCATTTATGATTCCTAAATTCGCTCTGCGTACAAGTGACCCGACCTGTCTTCGTTCGAACTTCTTTAGGCTTTCGTTCACATCTTTCAGCCTTTGTTCCAATTTTGGTTAGACAAGGCTTTCGCTTTGCTTAGTCGTGTTGGCGAAGGCAGATTTCGAGATATCAGGGTCCATTCGACCACCTTCGAGTAGAACCTCGGACTGTATTCACAGGAATTGAAACATAAAAAACGAAGATGCAGGCCAATCCAACGTCGGGTGCAAAACTAAATAAAAGCAAGCTATACCCGAGACAACTCATTTTTTTTCTGCTGAAAGACATTTCATTCGTACCCATGAGCCATGCGGTCTCGTTGCAGTAACTCCAAGCCTGCCAGATAACAGATTGCCTGCCCCTTGTGCCAAGCCTTACATCCGGGCGCGGTTAACCGATTTATGGCACGGAAGCGTCTTCAACACTGAATTCTAATGCTGAGTAAAGCCCGCGTTACCACCCACTGAGCCTCACGCTGGCTTTATATGGCCGCTCAGTCTTCTCGTAAATGTCTGCGGGGGTTATTGAGCGTCATATGACCGTATACATTCTCCCTTTCCGGACTCCCATTCATGCAATTGAATCATAAGCACAACGTATTTACTTATTGATGGAAAGATGAGCTTTTGCAGGTAATAGCAGTTTTCACGATGGATTAATGCGCTACAAAGTTTGTATTAAAAAATACGTGAATTTATAGTATATACCAAATAACCTAACAGAAATTGTTTTTATGAAACTTTGTTGACGTTCAATAACTAGCCCACGTGTTTCCAACTGGAATTATGTCTTAATTTTTTTAAATTAATTTTTACAAGAATCATTCATCTTGGATCATGTTGAAGCATGTAAGCTATGTAAGTGCTGGATAATTATGAACACGGACCGGAATAGAGGTGAGCTGAGGAGGCTGCTGTGTGGCCGGTTCTGTTCGCGTTTCAGGTGAGTAGGTGGTGGAGGTACATCATCATTTGGTCATAATTCGTAAAGAAATACGAAGTAAAAAGACATAGGTATACCAAAAGTAAGTGAGGAACTAGTAAGAAGTACCATTAATTGGTTGCGATATTTGACTTCGTGCACTATTTGTCTAAATATTTGGTCCTAAAGTTTTGATTGCACGGATTTGCGGGATCACTACCCGTGCTAAGTGGTGCTTTTCTCGTGAGCCCCAACACCACCATTCGATCATAGAACTCCGGGTCAGGGTATAATTTTACGGCGGAAACTGACGTGCCACAACCCTTGCGCTGCCCGTACCACCGTGAGGGTAGCTGGCATGACCTAGCCTTAATGCGCCTGCTGCTGCCGGCCGCAGTCCACGCCAACTAGCGCCAAACAATGGGCGCAAAGGGCGTTTCAAACTCTTCCCTCCACAAGTATGTTACTGGGATCACCGGGCTCTAACCAACTGAGCTGTCGGGGTGAACTACTCGAGAAAGGAAAATGTATGTT
>NW_023596746.1:23108421-23242079 GCF_011947565.3 Pollicipes pollicipes | reverse complement strand
TGTGGCGCACGCCCGGCGACGCCACTGGCCCCGGCGGGTCCCCCGGGAGCTGTAACGCCTGCCGCAGAGGCGGCGGTGCCACCGCCGCCACTGGGGTCGTCGCCGAGGACGGGTAAATGGGCAGGGCGCCGCAGGAGTGGTGGCCGCGGCGAGCGGCGAAGCAGGGCAGGTGGCGCCGGACGTGACCGGAAACTGCCACACCTCCACTCTGTTGACCGCCGCTGCACCTGACGTGTCGGAGACGACACCAGCGGACACTAGCGGCGCAGCCATCACTTCCCGTGGCTGCGAGTGCGTGGAATAGCGGATAACTGGGGGGGGGGGGGAGAGGGGGCGTGAGGTTCCCCGCGGCGGTCTGGGTATGCTCCGGAGCCGCTGCCGGGTGTGACCCGCGGGGATCTGTCTCTGGAAGGCAGGATGCGTCACTTTCCGGGACGGTGAGCGGTGCGATCGGCGGGTGTAATAACGCTCCCGCCTCGTGTTGTGTGCAACGAATGCCGGAGGTGGCATGAGGCGTTCTGTTGCTCCGGTGTATAGTTACAGCAATAATACATCCCCTGGCGGTGGTTCCGAAACCTTAGACTGTAACGCAACACAAAGCTGCTGTGCGGAACAGTCCTGATCCCGGCGCGGGCCGTCGGCAGCCGACGGGTCAGAGGGACCGAGTGGTTGGTGGCCGACCCATTTATTCGACGGTGTGACAGCGAAGCTTGACCGGAATCGAAGTGAGATCAAGAGGCTGCCATACGGTCGGCTCTGATCGCGTATCAGGCGAGTGGGTGGTGGGGGTGCATCGCCATTTGGCCTTAATCCGGCAAAGATACGGAATTCAGACCTTACAATTTGATTGGGTATATATTTGGAATCAGCGCCTGCACTCAGTGGTGCTTGTTGCGTAAACCGCGACACCACCAGCCGACTGTGAAATCCCGGGTCAACAGTACGATTCTGTGGCGAAATGTAACGAACCGCAACACTTGCCACTTCGCGTCGTACCCTGATGGAAGGACCTTCTGAAGTCGCACATTTACCGCACATGCTGCTACCAGTCGCAGTCCACGCCAACCATGACTGGGTAATGAGCGCATAAATCGAGTCGAACACTCCTTGTCACAAGTAATTATACCGTAATGTCGAACACTCCTCGTCACAAGTAATTATATCGTTATGTAAGCGCTCAAACCAACTGAGCTATTGGGACTGAACCATGGTACGGAAGGGAAGGGAGAGGAAATTTCGGTTGTCTTTCCGGACAAGCTTTTGCACTGGACGAAAAAAGCAATGACACCTACGCAATAAGAAAGCGACGGATTTAGAAGGAATAGCACCAAAGCATATTACCCACATTTACGCTGCCAACTGCGTCTGACTTTCATTCAGGAAGGACAACTAGACCGCCACACTGATATTTTTGAAAATATTGGACCGGGTTTGGCGAGGATGCATAAAAAGGGCACTGCTTTCGTTACGCTTTCCTGTTCTTTGCCTTAAATATGTCATTACGTTACTCACCGGGTGCCAATGCCTATTTCCCAACCTAACCCACAAAAGTAACATACATTTTCCTTTCTCGAGTAGTTCACCCCGACAGCTCAGTTGGTTAGAGCCCGGTGATCCCAGTAACATACTTGTGGAGGGAAGAGTTTGAAACGCCCTTTGCGCCCATTGTTTGGCGCTAGTTGGCGTGGACTGCGGCCGGCAGCAGCAGGCGCATTAAGGCTAGGTCATGCCAGCTACCCTCACGGTGGTACGGGCAGCGCAAGGGTTGTGGCACGTCAGTTTCCGCCGTAAAATTATACCCTGACCCGGAGTTCTATGATCGAATGGTGGTGTTGGGGCTCACGAGAAAAGCACCACTTAGCACGGGTAGTGATCCCGCAAATCCGTGCAATCAAAACTTTAGGACCAAATATTTAGACAAATAGTGCACGAAGTCAAATATCGCAACCAATTAATGGTACTTCTTACTAGTTCCTCACTTACTTTTGGTATACCTATGTCTTTTTACTTCGTATTTCTTTACGAATTATGACCAAATGATGATGTACCTCCACCACCTACTCACCTGAAACGCGAACAGAACCGGCCACACAGCAGCCTCCTCAGCTCACTTCTATTCCGGTCCGTGTTCATAATTATCCAGCACTTACATAGCTTACATGCTTCAACATGATCCACGATGAATGATTCTTGTTAAAATTAATTTAAAAAATTAAAAGACATAATTCCAGTTGGAAACACGTGGGCTAGTTATTGAACGTCAACAAAGTTTCATAAAAACAATTTCTGTCAGGTTATTTGGTATATACTATAAATTCACGTATTTTTTAATACAAACTTTGTAGCTCATTAATCCATCGTGAAAACCGCTATTACCTGCAAAAGCTTATCTTTCCATCAATAAGTAAATACGTTGTGCTTATGATTCAATTGCATGAATGGGAGTCCGGAAAGGGAGAATGTATACGGTCATATGACGCTCAATAACCCCCGCAGACATTTACGAGCCGACTGAGCGGCCATATAAAGCCAGCGTGAGGCTCAGTGGGTGGTAACGCGGGCTTTACTCAGCATTAGAATTCAGTGTTGAAGACGCTTCCGTGCCATAAATCGGTTAACCGCGCCCGGATGTAAGGCTTGGCACAAGGGGCAGGCAATCTGTTATCTGGCAGGCTTGGAGTTACTGCCAAGCGAGACCGCATGGCTCTGGGTACGAATGAAATGTCTTCAGCAGATGAGTTGTCTCGTATTAGCTTGCTTTTATTTAGTTTTGCACCCGAACGTTGGATTGGCCTGCATCTCGTTTTTTATATTTCAATTCCGTGAATACAGTCCGAGTTCTACTCGAAGGTGGTCGAATGGACCCTGATATCTCGAAATCTGCCTTCGCCAACAGCGCACTAAGCAGAGCGAAAGCCAGTGTCTAAAAGCCCAAGAATTGAACAAAGGCTGAAAGATTGAACGAAAGCCTAAAGATTCGACGAAGACAGGTCGGTCACTTGTACCAGAGGCGAATTTAGGAATCATAAATGGGATGGGCGATTCAATCGGCATTGAAAGTTTTCTGCAAAGGCACTCCGAGCCAGTGCGCTCAATTCGGCCACCTGGTTAAAATGCGAGAAACCTTCCCCTACTATGCTTCTCTTGAGCCCGCCCCCATAGCGTTTTGTTACACACATGCAAATCCGTCGAGATGCATCGTGGCGAGTCAGGCCGCGCGTGCTCACACCACAGTCCCAGCGGCGAGCCGGGATCGAGCGGACGGCGCCGGGCTGAGCAGGCCACCCACGCTGCTGACGCCGCCGCCCGAGACGTGGCCCGCGACGGGGGGCAACGGACGCAGCCTACGGACGCACTCGAGCGGGATCCTGTTGCGTTAGAGTGCGGTGGCCCGGTCATGCCACGAATGTAGGTCAAGCGGCGGCGTAAGTGCAGACGAGGGAGGCTTATCAGGGAATTTCTGCGGAGCCGGGAGCGCGCCAGTGTTGACCGGGCACGAGGTGAAGGCTATGTGGCACGACCCAGCACGACCTGCTTTTCCGATGGGTCAATCCCGTAGTGAAAGCGTCATGCCACTTACGTTGAACTACCAATAACACCATCTCGCTAGGAATAACACAAGATAAGTAGAAGCCTCACTGCATTTAACAGGAGATGGGATTAGAGAGCGCTTCACATTCCGAAAAGATTCTAAGCAGGCTACGGATTGGTTAAGCAGCGGCAGCGCCTGGACGTTCAACGAAAACATGCCCACAAAGTGAATATGAAAAAGAGCCTGGGTCACCCAGTCCACAGTCGGCGTACGCAAGGCCAAAGGCTATGCAGATTAAATCTGCTCCGAAAGACGATGAATGGAAGGGCTGCTCTGATCGTACGCTACAAAAAAAAACAGCATGTTTTGCTTTTGCCGCCGGGAAACCTCTTTGAGGATCTGTTTTTTAAACTAATCAGCACGCTCTGGGCAACGAGCGATGCGGCTTGGCGCGAGAACACTCCAGAACACTTTGTCCAACATCAGCGATGTTTGAGGTGGCTATGGTTGATAACGTGGATTTTGGTAAATTCCCTCGCTTGGCCACAACGGTCGCGGCTAAATCTTCTGAGTGACACGCATTTGTCCGATAAAAAACTACGTTGATACGGCGCGGAAACTCGTTGGTTCAAGCGCTGAATGTAAGGGCCGTGTCAGAGTGTACGGGATTGTGACCAGCCACTCACGGCGTCGAGAAGGCCCGCTGGTGCGACAAATCTTGTTTGTTGTCTGTTGTTGCTGTTTTATTATCTTGATGATCTTTCGTCTCGCGGCTGCAACACTATTGTGTGCTGACGACACTACATATGTCAAGTGTGACAGTCACCAGGAGCCTCTTGACCTGCAGCCGTGAGCAGAAGGTCGTTTAAAACTCGCGAACGCGTGCTTGGCCGAAACAACACGACGCAGAAGCTAAAAGACGGCTGCTGTACGTGAGTTGTTAAGTGAATGTGCAAGGAGCACTGTTCTCATAGATAAGACAGTAGCAATAGCCTTATTCCTCGGAGAAAAACCAGGGTAATGGAGATATAGATGCGTTGATATTTCAGCAACATGCTTTTACAAAAACGAATAGTAGGTCAAGCGAATCAAGGTAAAAGGCTGCTTACTTCTGATATTGTTTCGATAAAGGAAGGTTGCCGAAACACCAGCGCATCTTACCTCCATTCTCCTGATTTTTCTCCAAGGACTAAGGCTATTACTACTGTCGTATCCAAGGCCGCTGTTATGTGTTCCCGATCCCAACGACAACACGGGCATTCATGTTTCACGGTAGCCTCCGTGGCACCATGATTTACCCACCGTAGACTCTCCTCGTTCAAAGCGCACATGTCGTTTAACTTGATCAGTGTGCATGTTCAAATACACATCTTGTTTAATCTGATAAGCACGCATGTTTAAGCATAAGTGTTGTTTACTCTGATCAGCACGCATGTTTAAGCACACCTGTTGTTCAACATGATCAGCATGCATGTTGAAGTACACATGTTACCTAATCTAAAAGCACGCACGTTTAGGCCACATGTGGTTTAACCTGATCAGCACGCATGCTTACGCACAAACGTTGTATAACCTAATCCACACGCATGTTTACGCACGCATGTTAACACGCGCCCAAGTGGCCGGTTGAATACCCTTCGCTAACTAAGGAAGCTGAAGACACCAAATTCGCAGGGTGTGTTCACATCTACGTGAACTCACTTACGTCAAATTTTGAGGTTCCTAGATCATGACCTTCAGGTCAAATAAGGTCAAACAAGGTCAAATCTCAGGTTCGTATCCAAGGGGCCCCTGGAACCTAGATAACTGTTCTAAGTAAAAAGTCACATGCTCATCTAAGGTCAGTGACCTCGTTTGAACCTTTGCAGATCATGGTGACCAAAACCATACAGGACCACCTTGAGTTTTGAATAAGCGATAAAGAGTACGCTAGGCAGTATGCTCCTAAAAACAAAATGTTGGCCTAGGTCATTCTGGGTCACTGACCTATTCTGGCCTTTAAGAAGTCTATGGAGGGTGTATAATGCGGTTCTTGTTATCAGTAAATTCAGTATCAGCACCAGAAACTACCCACCCAGGAAGCCCTTGAGTAATAAAACAGGTTGATTTTAACCTTGGTCTGACCTTCATATCTGAACTTAGGTAAATGTAATCTGTTCATTCAACTGTTGTGCTTTCTAAGAAAGTATCCCAGAGATGTATGGCTTCGTCTAACACTCCGTTGTTGCATCAGATTGAACGATTCCCTGCAAATTGCCTTCACTAAAACCATGGCCTGACTTTGACCTGCCATAGGTCGGCGACTTCGCAAGGTAGATCTAAATATTTGATGCCGGACGATCCACTATTCAACTTTCTACAGCTATGCAAAGTTTGGAAACCATTCCGGAAAAAACCTCGGGGGGGATTAGTTTGACCCGCACCCAAGCGCGTGTCAAATCTGATTAGGGCGACATCGGGGTGAGTTTGGACACCGACTGTTGCTGCATAACAGGATTCATCTGTCTATCATGTCTAAACTCCCATGCATTTGACTGTACATGCTGGGTATGGTATAGCGCTGAATCGTTACCCGCAAAATGTGACTAAACGTTGAGATCGAAGTGTATTCTACTTCCACCGACACGATCATGCTTGAACGATGACAAGGTGGCCGGATATATGGAAGTGTGAAACGTCGGAGTCGACGCTCTTTCCCCGACCATCATCGTGACGTCACGCTGGCACGGCTATCCGTGGCCACATGGAGGTACCGAAGTTTCCCCAGCTGTGGAAGAGCGCGATTGCGCCCGCGAGACCTGGGAGCGCTGCCGTACCACAGAGACGCGCCGCGGGTACCAGAGGTGACGTACGAGGTGACGTGACGTGCGCGCGTTACCCCGGTGTTCAAGTCGAGCGATCGATCAGACCCGAACACCTTTCGGCCCATTTCCATTCTCTGTGCTGCCGAAAATCACCGAGAAGGCCGTCTAATCGCAGCTCATTCTTACAGTGTCACCTACACGGGGTGCAAACGGCGATGCATTTCGCAGCCAGGCTGGTGAGTGGTGTCCGCCGCAGCGACCACATTTCACCCGTTCTAGAAGCACTCGGCTGGCGTAACGTCGCGGAGCTTGTGCGCCACAGGGGCTGCCTGGGCGTGTACGGGGCACTGCGCGTCCTCGAATCCGCTAGTACATTGCGTGCTCTATTCGTGATGCGCACCATGTCTCCCCAACGACAAAGTCGGGCTGTTTCGGGCGGTGTCGGCTCGCTACATGTGCCGCGCGTCCGACTGACCGTCACCCAGCGTCATTTTCCGTACCGCGCCGCCGCCGCGCGGAACCGGCTGCCTGCGGCGGCCGTCCGCGCCCCCCGCGCCAGGCATTTTTGACTATTAAGTAGCTGACTCATTGACTGAATCTGATTTTACTTGTGCGTATATGTGTATCTGCGTACTATGTGTGGGGTTTTCTGGTACAACTGCGCGCAGAGCAACCACCACGTGGATGCGCCTTCAATACAATACCTGGAACTAGAATCGTAACTGTAACACTGCTACACCCATACAATGGGTCCGCAGCTGGGGACCCAGGTTCCGTACACGACACTGACCCAGCGCTCACATAATCGGGACACTCATTACACGCCGCCAGCTAACACCACAGGACCGTAACGCGAATCGTGACGCCCACGGCGACCCCTCGCGCCGCTCCGTGTGCGCACGGAGCTCGCCCGGAGGTCTGTACTTCACCCAACAGGCTGATTTTGCCTGGAATCTGCCTCCAACTACCGTCATGGACCACAGGCGCATCTAGAGGGTGGCAACCTCCCCCCCCCCCCCCTCCACCAGACCGGCGGTTGTTAAGTTTTCACCATCGATGGCTCCTGATAGAATGCTCTCATTGCGCTCCGCCCCCTCTTGCATAAAAAACGAATCCCGTCTGCGACTCTGTTACGGAAACCGAGGCACTGGCAGCGGCCGGGGGCGGGGGGGGGGGGGGCAGTTTAATTGAGTCACGATTAAAGTTAGCGCATCTGATAGATGTTCTCTTTTACCGGGTACTTTTATAACTGCTGTAATATTTCATGGTGTCGAGTCTAGCAGCCTCAGTATGCAAACCAAACCAAATGCATGATGCTGTAGGCGATGCTTTTGACCAGCTCCTGCCATGATACTGAAGGTTGGTGTCCCCAGTCCCAAACCGCGGTAAATGGAGCTGTTCGGTAGCCTTATATGGCCGAAGACCCTGCCTGCAGGCGAATCTGGTGCACAACTCAGGACATTAGACTCCTCCATCACCAGATCTCCAAAAACGCCGTCCACACACCGACGCCCGTACTCGGCGCGTGCTCTCGTCCAACCCCACCTGACATGTCGACCTTCAGCTGGCACACCTTGCAGGTGACGTCGGCGGTGCCGCAGGGGAGCGGCAGGATCGAGCCGCAGTCGTCGCAGAAGCTGGCTGACATGCTGGCGCCGTTTGTGCACACCTGTCGGCTTCTGACTCCGGGCAGCCGCCTGAAACGACGCCTGGTCAGCGGCGGTGGAGACCGGTGGACAGCGGCAGGAGAGACCGGCGGAGAGCAGCGGTGGAGACCGGCGGACAGCAGCAGAGGAGACCGGCGGACAGCAGCAGTGGAGACCGGCGGACAACAGAGTTGGAGACCAGCACATAGCAGCAGTGGAGACCAGCGCACAGCAGCAGTGGAGACCAGCGCACAGCAGCAGTGGAGACCGCCTGACAGCGGCGGTGGGGCGTGGCAGGATGCGCTGGAGACCCAGCGAGGGACGGTGCTCCAGTGGGCAAGTACCGACTTTAGCGGCGTGTGGCCTCGGCCTGCAGAGGGCGGCACCAGATAGCGGTGGTGACAGGACGTCCCCTTCGGAAATTTGGCGCACAATGTCAGTTACGACAACGTTGTCTACTTTGCTTTTTCTGTTCGGCAAAACAATGGCAAGTTTCGAAATCCGGAAATACAATGGTAAATGTATCCAAATGAAGTCAATATGTGTGGTGAGCAGTGTTGAAGCACACAAACAACCGGCCATTGTTGCAACGTCGCGTGGCCCCCCTCCCTCCAAATATAAATGGGAACTGCTAAAGAATTGGCCAGCACAGCCAAATCCTAGAGTCATGCTATTTTGAAAAGAACAAATGCTGGGACGACGTTTTTGAAATTCTAAACAAGGTTGCAATTACAAATTGAAAAAGTTTGAAGGGATAAGGCTTCCAAGAAAATTGTTTAAATCAGGTTTAGTTTAAGAAAACGGGTAGCCTAGTGGGGGTTAAAAAGTACTCCTCAGCCTTCACAAACCATGAACACCAAACATATTTACGAACGAGTGTTTCGCCTACCGCAATAGCTTACAACGTTGCTTTAATGGAAACGTCACCGAATTCATTCTGGGAATCAGAGCTTCTGTTTGGACACGTACCAAGGTCACGGCTTCCCTGAATTGGCACAGCATTACAGCAAAACTTAGCATTTTGTCCACCCATCAATCACAAACAGGTGACAAGAAGTCCCCGTCCGAGTCCATTGCAGGCCTTACTGTAACGCCCAAACTGACGGTTGAATATTGTAAGGCTGCGTGACTCCCCACAAATAATTAACGACAGCTCTTAAAAAGACAAGGATACCACAGAGACAAGCATGCATCAGGTCATCGGTGGCAATTTATGGCACGTAAATATGCCCGAAAGTAAGGGATCACAAAATTAGTACGTGCTAAGCATGGCAACTGGCATGCTACAAACACCGATCACATCGTCATCGTCGTCGTCATTGCGCTTAACGACGCACTCAGCTGCGGTGCCTATATGGTGTCGCCTGCCTCTTACCCGGGCAGAAACGCCTGGCATCGCGGGGAATCGAACCCCACACCCCTGGTTTTCCAGACGCGCAGTGGTTAACGCAGAACGACGCATTCGGCTGCTGCGTCTACATGGCGTCGCCTGCCTCTCACCCGGGCAGAAACGGCTGGCATCGCGCGGCATCGATCCCCGCAACTCTGGTTTCCCAGAGGCACAGTTGTCGACGCAGACGTGCTAATCCACACTGCCGGCACCCCGCCGCGCCCATCACCGATAACGTCAGTACAAAGCTACAAAAATAGGCTGGCTGGGGGCAAGTCGATTCATGGCCTGATTATGCCTGTGCGGCCGCCTCAGTCAACTGAAGCCGCCCGAGCAAGCTCGTTATCCAGCGGTGGACGGACGCCTTGTATGTCTATAGATGACGTCAAGCGCTATGGCGAGACGGACGCCCTCAATCGACTCAGAGTCCTCTGAAATCGACGCCTGGCAGCGGACGAGTGACCCTCTGACCAGCTATAGAGCGTCCCGACAACGCAATCCAGCTCTGGATTCGGAAAAACATGGAAGCTTTGAAGCAAACATTTCAGTTAAGTTCACCCAGCGCACTTACTTTGAGCGAAGGCAATGCGCAGCCCAGCCGTGCAGCCCATTTGGGTACAGCTCTTGGATCCACCACGCTGTTGCGGTGTGGGTCCGGGTAACTTGAGCGCTCGCTATTTGCCCCTGACCGATGGCCTGCGGCCGGTGGCAGCGGCCCCGCTCAGTGTTAGGTGACGTCAGAGGGCAGGATGGACCGTGCCGTGCGTAGCAGCGCGTTCAACCTTCGCCGCAGCTGTTGGCCATGATTCCAGAAATCCATCCAACAAAAAGCTGACTTGAGCCCTAAAAAGTAGTGACTGTTAATCTGCGGCGGTATTTGAGTCAGGAGGTGACATGTTTTTATATTTTTCCCCCGTTTTTATTCTATGTTATTTTTTATTGCGGCACTACCAGGTAGCAGAAGCAACGCACCGCCTTTCCAGGTCTTTGGCAGTACAATCATATAATACCATCAAAACGAACATTTCGGCATAACGCCGTTAACCGCGTCCTTTGCATCGCGTCACTTTGCATCCGTTGCCGCATGGCGCCTCGTAAGCGTCTCTCTGGGTCAAAAGTAAGAACGCTCGGCAAGCATTCCTCTGGGTCAAAACTAAGAACGCTCCGCAGGCATTCCTCTGGGTCAAAACTAAGAAAGCTCCGCAGGCATTGCTCTGGGTCAAAACAAAGAACCCCCCCGCAGGCATTCCTCTAGGTCAGAACTAAGAACGCTCCGCAGGCATTCCTATGGGTCAAGACTACGAACGCCCCGCAGGCATTCCTCTGGGTCAAGACTAAGAACGCCCCGCAGGCATTCCTCTGGGTCAAAACTAAGAACGCTCCGCAGGCATTCCTCTGGGTCAAGACTAAGAGCGCTCCGCAGGCATTCCTCTGGGTCAAGACTAAAAACGCTCCGCAGGCATTCCTCTGGGTCAAAAGTAAGAACGCTACACAGACATTCCTCTGGGTCAAGACTACGAACGCCCCGCAGGCACTCCTCTGGGTCAAGACTAAGAACGCTCCGCAGGCATTCCTCTGGGTCAAGACTAAGAACGCCCCGCAGGCATTCCTCTGGGTCAAGACTAAGAACGCCCCGCAGACATTCCTCTAGGTCAAGACTAAGAATGCCCCACAGGTATTCCTCTGGGTCAAAACTAAGTACGCTCTGCAGGCATTCCTCTGGGTCAAAAATAAACAAGGGCGGGTGCGGAATATGCTGCGCATGTCGGCCTACGTGTTGTTCTTGGCATAACAGTTGAGGTGAAAACATTCGGAAACACATCTTCGTCACCAATAAAGCCAAAGCATCACGTATTACTGATGGGGAAAGCACGGAACCCGTTCTATGCGTCCGCTGGATATACACATAAACCTGTCATACGCCACCCACAAGTGCGGCTCACACGCTCACATGGAAGCACAGATCACTTCCGTAAATCCCGGAAGCAAGCAATCCATCGCCTACCGCTGGGAGCATCCACCGGCAGCGTTGTCCGCACCGGCAGGCAATAACTCGCGGCCACCCGCTCAGCTGGATATTGCCAGTGGGCCGGAACAGATCGGGCGCGGTTCGGTAACTGGGGCGGTCCAATAATGGCACGCCACTGGCCGCAGAGGCACGGCAGTCGCCGGCCGCCAGTGCTCGCGGCTGGCGCCGCCTGGGAAACGCGACATTGCAGAAGCGGATATGTACCCAACGAAGTAATTCGAAAAACATAACTGCATATGGATATGCACTAAATGAGGCATTTCCAACACAAGCATAAAAATCATATCCATCAAAAATTTAAGATATAATTGGCAGAGCCATGTTGACACAAACCATAACTCGATCAAGATGATGACCCTTCATTGTAGCGAAGCGTCAGCAACAGAAAAACGTCCTTCAGTGACGGGGGTTCGGAACGTGACAGGCCGCCCAACATGAGTCACGGCAATTATTTTCATCTGGGAAATGCCCTACACATGAGTCAAGGGGAGTTTAATATGCAATATATATATATATATATATATATATATATATATATATATATATATATATATATCGCGGCTGCTGTAGACATGGAACGAGGCAGAAGTGGCTGCCAAATATCATCCGACATGTTTAGCTCCTTTGCAAAAATACCCCACAATACGATGTGCTCCAGGAGTAAACAAAATATCGCTAGACGTGCCGTACGCCACACACTGGTCGATCCATACACTGTCGTCGAAACACCTTACCAATTAGTCCAGAACTGGTGGAATAAGCAATACAATTCAGCGACGCCCCCCCCCCCCCGCAGCACGCAGAAAATTGTCGCACGGTATACTGCGACATGTCCCAATGAAGCCATTGCGGGGCGTCCTGAGCCGCAAACCCAATGACCCATGAAACTGCCTATCCGGGCACGACAACCTGCCTTAGTCGCGTACCATACGCGGGCGGCACCTGGGTCCGATAGTGACGCTTCCTGAGTCCCACTTCTAACCGCCCCGACGGCCTGAGGAGTCGTTTTGACTCTCCCTAATATCCTTCGACGTGCAGCTCTCAGCCGTAACCGACTCTTTGCCACGGATCTCATCTTCTCCGATATCTTCCTGCTCGTTCTATCACCATGAGGGCACATCGTGCGAGTCGAATTTATTCGCCACCTCAATGAGATTGGCGCACGCGTTGGCACCGGAGCATGAGGCGCGCGACACGCAAAAAGAGCTTGAAACGAACGATCTCCAACCAAATTCCTGCGGCCGAGGCGATAATCCGATTCATTTCAGGAGAAAACTTTTAGTTTTACTTGTCTAAAAAAAAAACTAGTCAGGTTGGTCTGCCAGAGTCGTTTAAAGTGAAAGGTACAAAACAGTTCCAGAGAGCCTTGCCAACGGCCCTAATGGCCACACTCGTCCATGCACCAGGAGCGGGGTCAAAAGTCATCATCAATATCATCCATCAAAGTGAAGCTGGATGATTCCACGGCGGGAACCGGCGGTAGACGAGCTTTCACACTCACAAACATGACTGAGAGGTGACGGAAACTTTGTTAAACAAGCACTGAAACACACCTTCAGGTGTCAAAGCGTGTTTCTTCAGAGGACTCTTGTTGCACCCTCGAGACAATTACATATTGGTAGAGTGAATTATTTTTATATTGGACTTCACCGCCCCGCGTGAAGTGCTTTGACACTAAAGTTTTTCTATCCCAAGCTCAGGCATGAACCAAAACGCAACGCGTGCGCAATGGTGGCCGCGTATTTTGCGTTATGAGAAATATGCCAGTAAAGTGGGTAGAGGGGGGGGGGGGCAATTGTGCTAAATTTTCTAAAACACATTTTGCGTGGCCGAACTCAGCCTTCTTGCTAATGTCAAGAAAACTGAATGGTCATGTTCGCCTCGACAGAAGGCCGGTCATCGAGAAATCGTGGGAAAACCCCTGAATTTAAGATATCATAAAGATTGAGTCTCAGACAATATTCAATATGTCACATGTCAAAGCAGGTCATATAACAAAAACCCGCAGGTCAAAAGGAAGAAAAAAAACTTGAAATGACAACAGTTTCCATGCATTACGGCAAGTACACCGACACGAAACTTGCATCGACCCGGTTTATCTCACCAAAGTTCGGGAGTGCCATAGGAGGGCCTGCAGCCTAACCTCTAGAAAATGCTGGGGGTTGTAACTCGACGACCGTCGCCCGGAAGGGTATAACAAATCATGCCGCTATCTTTAGGGCCCCGGACTATCACACCAACCCAGTTTTTAGATCTCACAAACATGAATCAACGTCATTTGTTATCACTGCTTTGCTCTGGATTGCCGTTACAAGGCATAATCTGTTGCAAAACCTTCACACCCCATCCCTTGATGGCCTTCCCCATAAATGGATGATTTTTGCCCATCACTTGCAAAGCCCAGGCCCATTTACAGCCCAGACACGGCCAGACTGCCCCTCGTGCGCAGGTATCAACTGAACGTCCTTGACACCGCACAAATGGCCCTGGCAGTTAACGCACGCTTAAAACCCGATGACTAACGCCACTGATTCCGTACACGCTACAGGGAGTGCTATTTGCGCGTAGGTAAAGTAGCAATGCAGTTCAAACTTCAGACTGCACGGGCAGGGAGAAAAAGTGCTTCCTAGACACCAGCCCGGTTTGAATCCAGCCCGGACTACGTAAATGCCGGTCAAGCTACATCCGAGGACAGCAGGCGTCGAGCAGGAGCCGGATCGTTAACTTTGGATCAGCATGACATATGCCATTTAATCAAAGATGTGTGAGTGAGTATGGTATGCTTGGGAGACAGAATACTGCACGTCTTCCTTCCGAAAATTGTTTTTAAACCATGAGAAGCCAGTTTGACAAAAAATATCATCAGCGAATTTTTTTCAGATTTTTCACCCAAGTTCAGAAACCGCTGGAAACACTGTCCAGAACACAGCAAGATCTCATAACTTACAGGTTATCCTCGATTTATAAATACCTGCGCTATTGCTGGATGCATAACCGCTTCACTCACATGCCAACATTTTGTTATTTGTAGCACGCGAAGGCACGGGGGAGGGTAGCAGTGGAAGCTCTGGCTAGATTGTAGATGGAAGGAGCGGGGAGGGCGGGGGGGGGGGGGGGGGGCGTTGACGTTAAAAATGTCTATTTGTAGGGCAGCTGTCCTTGCCCCCACCCTCCTCCTAATTCACCCTCCCCCCTCGCTGCTTGCATGGTCGCCAGCGATCTAAAATTCTAATAAAAACAACATCTGTATGATTTGCAATGCCGGGGGAAGGGGGCAAAACACGAGCACCCAAAGGATAGTGGGCTCAAACTGGTCTCTCAAACTACTCATGCTGGGTGTCCCGGCTAAAAGTCTCCATTTCCGTGTGACTTAGATGGCATTTGCTATGTGCATCCCTGGTTATGATTTCCATAATATGCTCATTGGTCTTGTGTGCTTGTCACCCTACTTTTATGAAATTAACAATTTATTTGGTGATTTACCCTCCCATCAGCCCCCACCCCTCACCTCTACACGTGTCTGTTGCCCCTCTCTCCTCAACCCCCTGGCGCATCAAATAAGCCTCGCTCACCCAGGCGCTGAATAAGGCGTGATGATATCGCGACTTATGGCCGCATTCATTGAGATTTGTCCTCATGTGCTAAAGTGCCTTGTGCAGTTGGGTATGGAAGGCCATCCCAGGTCAAGGCAGCTGGGCCAACACCCAAATCCATTTAATTAACTTTGACATGAACACAATAACGGTTCATAAAATGGAAACATGGTGAGGCTGTGGTTGCTCCTCCTCCCTTAGATTGGCGGCCGATTTTGTTACTGACAATGCCAAAAAACTTATGTCCCAGTGTTTGATCCAGGAGGATGCAACCCCCCCCCCCCCCCCCACCTTCCTAAAAAATAGATGGTTTATCGAAAGGCAGTTCAGAAAAAGCTTGACGTTCTCCCCGAGCTCCGCCCCTCCCCTCACAAAATCCGGTTGTGCGTCTACCTCTCATTACTTCTGACCAATGTCCACTGTGGGCTCATCGGCGATATTGTAGGTCGCGCATTTCTTGAGGCTGCACGTACATGTCGCCATGGAAACTGTACATGAAGGTAGAGTATAAAAGCGTGTTATTATTCTCGTGAGTGTAAAACATGCAACGATATTGATTACGTGAGTTAAGTGAAAGTTTTTCATGACTGACGCACTGTCTCTGGTTGTGGACGAATGACGGTAGACGCTGCCTGATTTCGAGGTTCCGGCATCGTATGCCCCGAATGAGGTCCATAAACTGGCAGCGAGAACAACTGGCATTGTCAGGCGCCAGATACTGCGTTTCGGATATGATGCCGGCCTACTTTTCTCAAAAATAAACGTCCGCTGTTTATGTTCGAATGACTAGTGAAAGTAGAGCAAGGACACCATTTGCTATGCGATGCAATCAAAGCAGAGCTTTTGTATATTCAGTGCAGGTAAACAGGTTTTGTGGTCACCGTGCCAGCAAAAAGGTGCGAGTTTTGCATTGATAGTGGGTTTTTGGGTCCACTATCCTGCACCGAAACCTTGCACAGTAATGTCTCTCCGATTCATTTTCGCCAAATCTCTCCGGTCTCGACCTGGCACGTCGGACCTGACAGCGCGTTGGCTGCGACCACCGCAGGCCACCTTGTCCTCTCAGGCCCCTGTAAAAAGCGTCTTGGCCATCGAACGGCCCGCCGTCGGCACCTTTTCCGTGTCCGTGCGATCAAATGCAAAAACCCCCTGTTTCTACGCACCACCGGCGAGCGTCGTTATCGACCTTGCCGTCGACGTCCTCGGCGCGTGCCGTCCTTGGCATACCAGCTGTCGGCAGTGTCAGTTTTTGGGGGCACAGCTTCATTTTAGGGGACGAGATTGGCAGTAGATACCGCAGACTGAGATTTCGTCTAGCAAGGATGTAACCGGGCGAATGGCATTACACTTTTGTCGGCATTTAATTTTTGAAATATATAACATTTTGGCCTGGCGACAGTCTCCAGTTCCATATGACGTAACAATGCATGCAAACGTGGACCAATATATCAATATCAATACCAGCCAATATGCCAAATATCGTAGACCAAGATACCAAATATCAATACCAACGGGTTCACGTTGTCTCGAGCACGGTCATGCGTAACCGTACCTGGTTGTGATTCTGGAAAGAGGTCTACCTACCAGGCTAGATCCTACATCCTATTTGCCATTATTGGTTCTATGACCTTTCTACCTGCTGTTGCCACTTTTTTATTTGGAAAGCCCGCGCCCGGCACGCACCAAACATTTGGAACTTGCCCCGGCCCGCTGGACAATTTTTCAGTGAAAAAATCGCACAGGACAGCATCCATTGTCTTTTTTCTTTATAAATGCTTCCAATTTTTCTGTAATCAAAAACTACCTCAGCATTGGTAGTGCCTTGCCCCCCGGTTACCATTTTGTTTGTTTCCTGCTACCCTTTTCCTCTCATGTCCCCTAGTCATAGTCCCATCGCATCAGCGAGAGTCCTTCAATCCCCACCAGATACATTGCACTTCTCGGACTCCATACCAGCCCCTTCGGAGCTGGCGAATAATGTGGCGTTTTGCTGACTCCTACGCCCGTCCCTATACCTCAGCTGGAAGGGTGTCAAAACCGGGCCGGGTGTCATTGGGTGTCACTGGGTGTGGGTGTCATAAACCTTCGACCGGGTGCACAAACCTTCGCGTTTGCACCCCAGAAACCGCACGCCCTGAACGCCCGTTTCTCACATCCAAAAGTATTCACAGACACAGTGTGAGACACGCCCATGACACCGTTCTGGAAACGACTCCGTGAACTACGTCAACCATGTCAACGGCAGGACCAGTGGAATACTTGGACTGCAGCAATGGATGCACGTGCACTATGTCATGTACTGCATACATTAGCGTACCAAACGCATGTGTTTCTCAAACTGACAAAGATATGTTCGTATCGTGCAGCACAACACACGCGCATTTCCAGCGAGTTGAGAGTTACGTACGGTTTACACGCGCTAACTTACGGACTGCCTGACATAGGACATTTTGGACGCCTCCGGACGGAGAACTGTACGTTCCAATAAACGCGGCCAGAAAAGCTGGTGTTGACAAATGCCTTACCAGTAATCACATATGCGCAAAAAGATCGCAAGACGAAATATGTATACAATGAGACTCAGTACAAAGAAATGAAGTATTAAAGCCGCGTGCCGTAAAAACTAATATGTAAAGGAATGCGATACGAAGAATGGGGTATGCCAGAAAACACGATACGAACCATAGCGTTTATAAATAAATGTGCATGCGAAGAAATGACATCCAAACAAGTACATACAAAACAAGCACGGTGGCAAGAACCAAGCACACGAGGCGCCAAAATTCGTGTTATGAGTTTTACGTTTGCGAAAGTGCGCCAGTACAAAGTTATGTAAACGAAAAGGGTTATGGCAAAGCACGTAATACGAGGTCTTTAACAAGGCCTCGTTACGCCAAAGTTATGCCAAAGCATGCAATGCGAGGCCAAATAAAGTATGTATATGAATTAATCTGTTCCAAAGACCTGTCCTATGACTCCATAATAAGACATCTACAGCAACAGCAGGCTCATTCAGTGCTGGAAAATACTAAGTGAGAAAGGCATCATTGGTCTCGACAGCTTGTTTGAGCGACCCCCTGTGGGCTCTAGAGGCCATGGTCACAAGCTTTCCCTACTATGACTCAAACATGGGCAAGAAAGACATCCTTCAGTTACCATTATGTTGATCATTGGTGCTGCTTGCCTCAGTCTGCTGTTATGTTCCCAAATATGTTATTTAAGCCTTCTCTTGCAATAACACTGAGAGACAGACTTTTTTCTCTTGAATGACAGTTGATCTGCCATATGTCATGTTTGTTTCTTTTTCACAACATGGAAAATGTCCACATACCACAATTACCAAACATACATACCACATACACCTTTGTTCCATATAAGCTAGAGTAGTAAGGCTAGAAACATCCAAATGGATTCATTGTCTCATTCCAGGTTCCGATTATACCTGCTAACCATGACCTGTGCCTTATTTCTGGGTGTTAGCAACTGTCTCACCAGTGATAATTTACTTCTCACTTTCTGCAGTTAGAACTAGACTAATACTGCATTCTTTGAGGTGCTGTTCATACAGGCCCAACAATTTTACCCTCAACATCATATTTCCACACAAGCATGTTCAACATGATGCTGTCTGTTCATCGTGAGGTCACTTCATCTTATGCTTCTAGATTTTGCTCCTTTGTAACTGAATATGATTCTCAGTCTATAAGGCAGGGGTAAGGCAGAATATAAGGCAGTCTCAGTCAGTATGGTATCAAATGCCAGGGGAGTGAACCATCATGACCATGCCCTGTAATGCTTTTATATTCACATATTTACACCAACAACATAGATTCAACTGGCATTTGATACCATACAGGTTTGCTTTCACATATGCATGGTGCACTACAATGTGTTCCTACTTCTTCTAATATCAAAATTTACTGTTACCAAAGAGCTTTGGCTCCATGTGCTACAAAACTACATGAATGCTGCAGCAATGCACCAAAAAAGTCCACCTGTGTACTGGGCAATGTCCCCAGTCAACATATGCATAATCTGCAAACTACCAGCATCCACAAAGTGCACCCAGAGCCTGTTGTTAATATGTTGCAGACATATAACTGCTTGAAGATGAAGTGGATGGTAAATGTGAAGTACTGAAAACAGGTATCACTGCATAATAATGTGCACAAACAATGATAACATGAAACAAAAAATGCAGCTTAAATACCTACTAAAAATACATTTAGCTAACAACAAAAATGCAGTGAACATATCACAACATTTAAATTTATTTACTATATTGCTATTGAACCAGTAATTTTGAATGTGTGTGTGATTGATAATTTTTGGTGTATGCTTTGATCTTTAAGGATGACCTCTGCCTGAATATCTCCGGCATAAAACTGCAAAAGACACCATGGAAATTTTGTATGCATTGATGATGACGATAATGATGATGTTAAGAGGAAGGGTAAATGTGGCTGCTGTCTACATCAACAACTCATAAAGAAAGTTTTGGCGGCCCTAGAACAGACTGCAAAAACTACTTGTTACCCCAATCATGTCTGGCAGAGGATTAACGCCGCTGCTAAAGTTCAGCACATACATGTAGCAAACTTGATGGTTTTAAGTTTAACCCTCAGTCACCATCTGTTTCAGCACCTGAAGCTCAAGGAATATGATGTTGCAGGAACCACTGTGGCTAAAAATTATTCAAAAAGCAGATGGTTTACAGTTTAAAATTCATTTTGATTGATTGATGCAGTTTAAAATTCAGCATCACTTTAACTGTCTGAACTTTAATGCATGTAAGGTTCCAAAAACCGATGCCACGCAGGCACCTGGTGCAGTGCATGGATTTTTGAAGACTGGGCCCTCGGCCATTTATCCGAAAGGCATCAGGATCAGGCGCGTTTCAAAAGGCATCAGGCACACCTGGGGACTGGGGGAAGGAAAATTGAGATATGGGACGATAAGGGGTCTTTAGCACTCGCCGAATCACATTTATCAGCGACACTCACCTGTAATCCAAGCCCGGTTTGAGGGACTTGTAATATTCGAGGGACCCCACGCGCGGCCCGGCGCACTGCACACTACAACCTGCGGGAGCTACCATGTGGTTTGCTATCTGCGTCTTATTTTGTCACTAAAGCACCAATGCTGTCGTGACAGATGCGAAGAATAATGCTACTAAATCCAAATGTGGACGTAGGAAGGTGGGAAGAACTTGCCAAAAAACCCCATACGGGACCAGTCAAGCCCGTACGATTGAGTGACATTTAAAAGCTTCTTGAGGGGCCCATGCAATATGCCCCTGCCCTATTGCTGAACAGATCCCAATAGTGCGTTAACACTGATGCTGAAAGCACGGGTGTCGATCTGTATTCTTTTTGGTGGGCCACTGCCCCCCCCCCCCCATGTCCAATTTTGCCCCAGCAATGAGTTTACCTCCGACATTCTAAAGGCTATGTACAAGCAGGACATTAGAAATAGTAGGTGAC
The DNA here is from genome assembly GCF_011947565.3 of Pollicipes pollicipes. Classification (NCBI taxonomy): domain Eukaryota; kingdom Metazoa; phylum Arthropoda; class Thecostraca; order Pollicipedomorpha; family Pollicipedidae; genus Pollicipes; species Pollicipes pollicipes. The sequence goes on along the minus strand of NW_023596746.1, from coordinate 23,221,602 downwards.
ATCGGTTAAAAAAGGTCCTGTTTATTGTTGCACGATTCAAAAGATAAAGAAAATGACACTGCTATATCATGTGCAGTAAAGTGCGGCTGACTGATCTAGTCACACTTCTAAAGCTAAGCGTCCGTGCCCTGTTTATTTAAGTTTTTCTGCTTTTACTATGTGTTGTGTATTTTCTTAATCACCGGCTTTTATGTCTTCTTAACTCTGGTCTAGGTGTGTGCTATCATCTGAGTGCTTGGGCATTATTCATTGATGTTTCAGTCCTTACAGGCAACGGCAAGTCGCATCATATGGCCCGACGTCTTGTGGGTAACTGGAGTTAATCCGGTCGAATGTCAGCACCCAACAATGTGACCAACTTATAAGCCGTCTACGCTGGGAAGAAGCCTTATCTGTTTGAGTTTCATGCTGCCCTCTGAACCTATTAACAGCGGCATCAAAACGAAAAAAGACACTAATTTTACTTGTCTGGTTCCACCATCAAATGCCAGAACGGGTCGTGGTGCTGTGAATGCTTATCCGTTCTTCTCGTAAATATTTAAAAATTGCATGCATAAAACACACGCCCGGGCTATATTTAAAAGTAAGAATTGGCATTCTAAAACGTTTAAAGGTACTTTTCCCAGAGACGTCAAGTTTTTTAACCGCCCCCTGGCTACCGTCTGGTGTTAGCCACGGACCGACGTAGCGCAATTCACGGAGATTTTCGCTACTCAATTCTGAATAAAGGTTGAACTTTCCAGACGAACATGGGTTGGCCATTTCACTGCAAAGTGATGACCCCATTTCTATCTAAAATCTGCATTCACCTTCATCTGCATTCGGAGGGAGGGGAGGGGAAAAGCGGGCAGAGGCCTTGGAACACGACAGTGCACCTTAGTATCATCCATGAACATCTTGACCGTGCCCCGCACTTCTGATAAACAGTAGACAAAAATAATGAAGAGCGTTGGTCACAGCGTCGATCCTTGAACGGTGCCGCTGGCGACATCGGTCCAGTCGGACTTTGAGCCGTGGACCCGCACACACTGCTGCTAGGTGGAAGTAGACTTTAGCTTCACAGCCTTGTCTGCAGCTTTAAAGAGCTGCGTGATGTTGCAATCGATCTACTGACCAGATTCAAGTGTTATGTTTTGAGAGGTTTCATAGCTTGCAAGCTGGCATACTGACAAATTGGCATAGCATATGACCGAGCCAACATAGCGAAGGGAGATGAACTCTTTTCATATTAGCATGAAAAAACAGGGGTATAACTTAATACTGAATATGAAATGCACGCACAGCGGGATGAACAGGAGCAAAAGCCATCGTTTGCTGTCAGGTTTATGAATTAAGCTATAAATGATACTCTAAAAGCGGTGCAAAAGTAACATGTGATACTGCCAACAGTAAGCACCCCGTTGCAACGCTACATTTCTGAACGCTATCCGTAAACGGTCTGCGGAAAAAACCATGTCATGTGCGTCCCTCACACGGCCGGGGCTGGCTGTTGAGTAAAGCGTCTAGTGACGGGGAGTCAGTTGGAGCTTTATCAGCCATGTCTCCAGTCGGGGACTGTCCCTGTGGTGGCATTACATTCGGCTGAGCGTCGGTGTTTTGCAGCGGCGGCGGAAGTTAAAGAATAAAGGCAGGGGTTTGGCGTCTCATGGCGTATTCCATGCCCTATGGCGTGTTGTTTCAATTTTGTAAGCGTCTGTCCAGCTCCATCGTCCACTTTTGGTGACTACTTCACGCAGTTATTTTCCGGTGTGGTGATTTTCAATTACATATGGCTCGGCAAGCTCTTATCACACTTATGGACTGAGTGGACTCTTAATGAGACGGCATCTTTTCCCGGTCATGTGATCTGTTCGTGGAACAGCACGGTCCAGCATCGCGGCTAACAATATTTGTTCCATGCAGGGTCGATTATTGACGGGCATGTCCCTCAAAAGGACCAAAAGTGATGTAACGTATTTTAGTTGATGCATTGCTTTTCATTCTTTTGCACGCGAAATCAAAGAAACCAAGTTTGTTTTTCATCATTCCCTGTGTTGTGTGACTGCGATCCATTATGACAAAGTGATTGGAATATTTCCTTAATTTATAATGACATTATGAATGCAAATGATCTCCCGTGTCGCTGTTTCGTGGAGCTCCTAACCTGTGCTTTCTCATTAGGGCACTTCGACTCATTAGGACACTTAGAACACTCCTCATTAGCACACTTCGGTGTCGGGCCTACCACCAGATCAATGGCAAACTGGATCAGCGTGGATTTCGCAAAAGCTTGAGAATATCTCTGCACTTGCTACGCATATCGCCTGACTATGCATATCATGTGACTGTTAGATTGCCTATGACGTTCCGTGTGTGGATGCGCCGATCCTCATTATGAACATCGCGAGAGTGTCAGTGGAAGCATCCACTCACCGTTCAGATATTGCCAATAAACGGCGCATGAGTTCTCGCGCGGCACTGCCGCCTTCCACTGGGCAGCTATTGCGTCTGGATCTGCTGGGACTCAGCTGTGGTCGTGTTGTTTCTTGTAGTTCCTTATTCTTGCTGCTCACTGGGCCTGTAATACGGATGATATTTGTGAAAAGACGATATTCTAGGCTGACACTAAAAAAACGCTGATCACATTGCGTTGAAATCTTAAGCAATTGATTTAGCATGACAATATGAGCATGGAGGGCATCAATACATTCAAAATGAGCACGGGAATCTATCCCATACAGCGAGCACTAGAGTCATAAAGCAGGCTGGTTTTGACGTTGGTCTGACCTTCATACCTAATCCCATGTCAATGGAGTTTTTTATTTAATTGTTGTGTTGCCTAGGAAACTATCTCATCGATATATGGCTTCGTTTAAGACTCCGCTGTTGCATCAGATTGGACAATCCCATTGAATTATCTACTGAATTCATGGCCTGGTTTTGACCTGCCGTGGCCCAGTGCCCTGGTGAGTTCCAACTACATTTGTTATGCCAAACGTTCTGCCATTCAACTGTCTATAGTTATGCAGAATTGGACGCAGCTACACTACGCCACTCGGAAACCATTTTGGAAAAACCTTCGGGGGGGGGGGGCGAATTGATCCGAGCGCGTGTTACCCTAGGGCCAAACACGTTTAAGCCACAGAGGGTGAGTTCAACATGCACAACCAGACAGCCCAGATGTCAGAATCTATTTTTCGGGTGATCATTAAACTTTCACCAATCTACGCGCCATAGCTCATCTTTTAGCGTTAGTAAAAATGGTGAACCTGGGTCAGTTCAAAAGTTGTCAGGTTTGCCACGTTCCAGAAATTTGCTAGTAGACGATGATCCTGATGGTGATCTCGTTCTCAGACCAATCGTTCGATAATTACAAATATTCACCGTCTTGATATGGCACATAGTTTATGTTCCCATGCAGCTGCCAAAATAATAGTCTTAACTCAGGGGGCTAGAGTCAAATGAATCAACCAGCCAGAGACTCGAAATTCGCGGGGCGGGCTGTTTTATATGTGAGATCACATGTTAAGATTTAAGTCTACTAGGTCATGACCCGCGGGTCAAATAAGTTCAAACAAGGACAACCTCAAGATCTATATTCAAAGTGCCCCTAGACCTCCTTATGTAACCACCCCAAACTTAGATACCTGCTTAAAACAAAAGATTGCTGTTATTCCGTTCATGTAGGTGACCTTGTCTGACTTTAAGAAGGTCGTGGTGACCAACAGCCTGCGAGATTGGTCCGATTTTTTTATTCAATAAGCATCAAGGATGATGCTAGGTGGCATGTTACTAAAACGTGATGTTACATAACAGATAATGTTACATGACAAACAAAATCATTTCAGGTCAGTGACCTATTTTTATATGATTATATGGAAGATATCTGTTGCGGTCTGTGTTATCACTAAATTTAGAACAAGCATGAAAAACTACCTCATAATGCAAGCTCTCTAGCAAAAAAAAGCAGATTTGCTTTCAACTTCGGTTCGGCCTCACACTCGACCCAAGGTTAACGAAATTTGTCTTGATCCTGAATTCAATCAGTTGCTTTTATTAGGAGTTATCCCGAAGATGTATGGTTTCGTCAAACGCTTCGATGTTGCATCAGATTGAACACTTCACCCAAAATTTTCTTCCGCTGACAGCCACAACCTGGCATTGGCTTTTCATGGGTCAGCAACCTTGCAACATGCATCCGATTTTCTTTGCACCAAAAGTTCCGCTCTTCAGTTGCCAAGAGCTATGCAAAGTTTAGCGCGACTGCTTCGGGCCGTTTATCAAATATTATGGCCAGCCCGGGCGCATCCAAAAGTCTGCCTGGACATGTCTTTCGAGATCTTTACACCATCCAGACGTCCGCACAATTAAAGTGCAAGCAAAATGTCCCTGAGTGTAGGCAAGCAAACTCCCTCTTGGACATGTGGAGAGTGCTTAACCCAAACCGGGTAGAATATACATGCTTAAGCAGTAATTCTGTGTCTGAATTCTGAATAGACGTATTCCTGTTCAGCTACGCGTTTGTGCTGAATGCTGTCTTGCCGAAGGCTTTCATAAGAAATGGGTGCATGTATATATATATATATATATATATATATATATATATATATATATATATATAGATAGATGGATAGATAGATAGATAGATAGATAGATATATGTATATATTGCCACCGAATGATTACTTCCGACGCTTATATGCAGTCGATATATTTCAGTCCATATTATGGAAGTCTCACAATCCTCTTATATGTGATGATGGCTTGTCCCACAGACGAGAGTCAGGATTTACAAAATCTTAGATGAAAATTCGTTGACTGATTCAGCGTGTCTGGTTCTACTAACCGCATGCTTTACGAGGCTGGATGCTTCAGTTCTCACCTCGCAAGAAAAGAGAGAGGAACAAAAGATCACCAGAGCAGGCATCAGAAATAAATGTTCTTGAAAGTCACTCTGGAAAGCAATCGACCCTTCTTAATTCTGCCGGGAGCCCGTTCGAGCTCACATCATGTCTCAAAGAGGAAAAAATAAAACCTCACTTACGCGTCAGCTCAGCGCGGCGCAATAAATTGCAAGCCTCGGTGATGACGCGCAGCTGAGCAAGGCACCTCATCTTCGCACGGCTTAAACAAAACCCAAAACGCGTGGACTGTCATTGAATGTCTGCTGCTCCAGGCAAGCATCCTGACAATATGCCGGACGTGTTGGAGGAACGTGGTTCATAGCATGACAAGCCCTGTGCTGGAGTTCTCCCTGTTTACCCGCTTGAACTCATGCAAGATGCTGATGTGAGTGCACTTCTGCTGTTCCATTCTACAAAATGTTCCGGGTGTAACTCGGGACAATCGTTTTCAGCTCCACTTCCGAACGTTTTGATCGGTCAGTTATCACGCGATAACTTTGAAGAAGTATTGCGAAACTTGTTCCTAAGAGAAACAAGGGCACATCTTTATTAAGTTGTTTCGCCCGATCAGTTTACTGAAGGCGATTTTAAAAATAATCACTAAAACAAAAGCTAGCAGAGCCGTTAAAACGATTGTCATTATAACAAATGAGGGCCACACCACTTTCGTCACAGGTCGATACACCGGGGAGAGTACGTGACTGGCGTTAGATGCATAATCAATGACTCAGTCATCTGGGTTTTTCTGAAATGTGTCCCTCCAAAATTTGGACTTGGCTCTAAGCTTCTCAGATGGACTAATTCAATACATATCCCGATAATCGCATGCAGGCCAGTTCAGTCCAAATCCAGCTCAGCGGCCATTTTCTTCGGCCGTATGAAATGACCAACGGCCTAAGACAGGCTTCACCATCAAGCTGTGGGCTATTTCTAATGCGCGTGTAGCCGTTGTTACCGGGTGGCCATGTCCTGCCCTCTCCCGGGCATCACCGTGTCTCGCGATAATCCATGCCGGAGTGACAATGTCTCGCGTTGATCCGGAACTTGGCGACAAGTTTTCTGTGTCACCCTGTGCTTAGTGGCCGATCACTGCGGGTTATCCTGCGACTATGTATAGCAACACTGTTCGTGCTGCCCACAGAGTCGGTGATCGACTTGATTAGGCTTCCCACCTCGAGCTAAGTGGTCTCTGATCGCGTCCCGTAATTACATGACAACAATGGCCTTGACAATCCTGGGTCGACGAGGAACACAGTCGCCAGTCCCGGCTCACCGTAGGGCACGGCCTCCAGCCCATACGGGACTTAACCACTCCATCCTGGGTCAGTCCAACGACCCAGGCTCCGTCGACTCCGTCCAACGACTTCTACTTAACGTGTATCAAGTTATTAACGTAGAAGGTGTTGGATTAGAAATTTTGATTCATTGATCGCAAAAAGGTGTAGCAAATTGCTTTGGTCATCATGTGACAGGTGAACTCACATGACCCAAGAGGATGATCTTGTGTGGCCCCGTATGGTGTGACTGGTTTGGGATGGCAGCTGGTCGAACCAGTCAATAAATTACATGGAAATAACTGACGAGCTACAAGAAAGCTGCGAATTGCTGCACACGGATGCACAAATCACTACGCAAGCTGTTGTAGATGACGTCAAAGCTTAAAGAGCTGACTTAACATTAAATGTGTGCTATTCCAGGATGTGTTGACCAGTGGGGCAGGCAGGGGGCACAGGGGCCCTTAGGTTCTGAGTGGCCTGAAGGACCCCTCGGGACCTACGATTAAGGGCCCAATGTGAGGTCCCGAAGGACCCGGGTTCACGGGGCCATGCCCTTCTTGGGCCCCGAAAGGGCCATAGGTTCTGACAGGGCCCATAGCCGGCCGAACAGGCGTAGATTTTCACACAAATGTAACGAAATTGGGCGCTTTTGGGATTCCAGGCGACCAACAACAGTCGCAAGCGAAAGTGAAAGGCCAACGCGCAGACAAAAAGCATTCTTCACTCATTGAGACGGTGGTGATTGCGAGGTCTTGGGGCTCATTACGCTGTCCAAAGACCCTACGCTGCTTCCGGGGGCTCTATATGCCCACTTGCAGAGTAAACCTGATCATTAAGAAGCCTTTCACGTGGCCCTTGATTCCTTAGCATTTGCTTGGAGGGCCCTGCGCTGTCGCTCGGGCTCTTCCTGCTAGCGTGCCAGGGCACTTGTCAGTCAAGGGTCTTCCACGGATTCTTTGTATTCGCTCGAAGAGCTCTATATGCCATAGCCGGGCCCCGTATGTTAACCCGCTAGGGTGTTCTTGGCTGCTCAGGGCATCTTCACGTTGTTATCGGTCCATCTACCGACATACTGACGATATGCGCATGGACCCGCTACGTTGGCCTTGGGTCCTTCCAATTTTTTTTTTGTCACTTGCCCAGGGCCCTGCGCTCTTGTCAGGAGCCCATCTGCTAACCTGCTTTGGGACACTCGGTCGTTCGGGGCCCTTTAGATTGGATCTTGGTTACCTCATATTCCGTGGGCCTCTTGCCAGCACTCGGCCCCCGGTTAGGTACGGTGGGCCTCTGGCCCCGACCTTGTGCTTGTTTGAGAAACTGGTCCTCAGGTCCAGATCAACTCGGAGCAGACTGTTCAGCAGTGGTTCTGACGTGGGGCCCTCATCGACTCATGGGGGTCCCCGTTCGGCGCGGATGGCCCTCTGACCAGCATTTGGGGCACTGCGAACCGAAGCCTTTAATGCGATCTTCAGCCAGCCCTTCGGGCCATTCGGGCCCTCATATCAGCCTTTTAAGTGCATGTCCCGAGAGACCTTTCGGGCCCCCGGGATTCAACGGTAAGGAACGTATGCCATCTGTGCCGCCTCCCTACCAGCGCCACTGCCCCAAGAACAGCGTAAGGGCTTCGAACAAATGCAAAGAAGTAAAGAACAACGGGAGGTTTCCTTACCGATCGGTTGACCCGAAAGTAGACATATAGGGCCCAGGAACAGCGTGGAACCTCTGGACAGCGTAATAAGCCCTAAAATTAGACCAATCACCACCCCCTCAATCTGCGAGAAAAAATTGTCTGTTCATGGGTCGTTCACTTTTGTATGCGGCTGTCCTTGAGCGCCTAGAGGCACAATGATGTCCGATTTTGTTGCGTTTGCGCTAAAAAGAAAACGCTGCCGTTCAGCCGGTCATGGGAACCCCTGGAAGCCCATGGGGAGGAGGCATGGCCCCGTTTCCCCCAAACCCCTTTGGATCTGTCACTGCGTGGGAGTCCACGTGCACCCACGCGGGGCCCTGGGCTGGAACCCCGGTTGTGCCATGGACCGTAGACCCTAATACAGGCATTGGTGCTTCATGAAAGGGGCGTTACGACGTGAGTCACTTTCCTTCCGAAAAAGAGAGAAGTTACGTCTCAGGGCACGTTCACGGAACCGCACGTGCTGGTACTGAGGCTTGCAGGGACACCTGGTGACGCACTTTTGAAACTCCGCTTCCAGTGTGAGCCGCTCGTCCGGCTGGGCGGTCCTTACTCCTGGGCCATTGGAGTTGAGAGCAGCTGCGACGGTGCGGTGCTTTCAATGTGATTGCGAGACAGACGCTCTTATGGCTTTTCCAGGACTGAATTTCTTCACGTGATTTGGTTGGTGATTGGAGTTTACGGGCGCTCCGGCTGCGGTGGTCATTTGGCGCCCATCTTCACGTGATTAAAGTGCAGTGTGCTTATGGGGCTTGCCTAGCCTTTTGGAATGAAATGGACACAACCTGATATCGAGAAAGCAAGAAATCGTAGGCGCGCAAGGCGCTCAGTATATTCAGGTCTCAAGGGCATTTCTTTTGCATCCACCCTGTGAACCTTATTCTTGCTTTGTCCCTAATATTCGCGACACTGCATTGATCCGGGACAGGTTATACGCACCAGCCATGAGCGGTCTGTACTGCCCCCTGGTGGGGGGTTCGGCAAAGCGCCCAGCGCGTACCTCACTCAGGGGTCCCTGTACGGCCTTATGCCCGGCGGATGAGCCATCAGGTGCGTGTTTGTTTTCCCACCTTTACCCATTCTCCTCCATCCCATAGCCCTGAAACGCCCATGACTGGCCGAAGGGGCTGTAATCCAAACAACCAGCGTTTTTCGGCGCGACTGGTTGAAGGGCACAAACTCCTCACTGGCTGGTAAAGCTATATTTTCCATACCGTCTCACCATGCGTTGTCCTGACCAAAACAAAAATAATCGCTTCAGAGCCAGCAGTAGCTCCAGTCCCAGTTCTGACCATGCCAGGCATCCCAGCACCGGCCAGCGGACTGTCGCAGCCCTCGGACATACAAGCGTAGCTAACAAGCGGTGCACAGCGGCGCAGCGATCTATCTCATGCGGCATGAGGCAGGCGGGGGCAGCGAACAGTCTGAAACCCGTCTGTCAGGAGCAGTCATCAGTCAGTCAGACAGTCACTGAGCAGTCAGTCAGAGCAGACAAACAGAGGTCATAGCATCGCAGCCGGCTCGCCGCACGAACGGCGAGTGCGTGGTTTTAAAAGCTGGCCGCCCGGGCAGCTCTGTCGCTATTTCGCGAGGTCCCGAACGCGAGCCGCATGGCTGTGGTGGGTGCCGCCGCCGGTGGTGGTGGGCAGCCGGTGCCGGTCGGGCCCGGCCGCTGGCCGGCGCGCCTCCTCCGAGCTGAGGCTGGTGGAGCTGGCGTCCGGCGAGGCGGCGTCCGGCGGAGCCGCCTGCAGCACACCGGTCACTGATCAGGGCCAGGCGGCGACCGGCGAAGCGGCGGCCGGCGAGGCGGCGGCCGGCGGAGCCGCCTGCAGCACGCCGGTCACTGATCAGGGCCAGGCGGCGACCGGCGAGGCGGCGTACCGCACCGGTTACCGGTCAGAGCCAGGCGACGGCCGGTGAGGCGGTATCTCGCACCGGTTACCGGTTAGAACAGAGCGGCGACCGGTGATGCGGAGTCCTGCATCGGTCACCAGTCAGAGCCTGACGGCGGCTGGTGAGGCAGCGTCCTGCGCCCAAAGAAGCGTCCTGCACTGGTCACCGGTCGGCACCCAGCGGCGGCCGGCCGAAAACGAGACGATATACATAACCGACCAGACTGCCCTATCGTGAGGGTTAGAACAGCCTCAGTCATGGCAGAAAGAATCACGAGTAGTCGAACAGAGCAGGAAGTCAAAATAGGTTGACGTGAAATAACACAAGTGCAGTGAGCTTGGGATGGTTTGAAATGATAGGCTCAAGAGATCAAGGTGAGGCAGATCTTTTCGTTTTAGATCAGCGGCCAGGAATTGCAAATTTACATAAGGTTCTTATAAGACTTTTTTCCATGAAATGTCATAGTGTAAATATTTGGGTTCACAACTATTAAGATATAAGTTTGCGACTATTACTAACTATTAAGTTTTACACTTGAGACATAGCGTTATATTTGTGAACTTTTTTACGTACCTGCAGAATAGGTATAAGTCAGGAAAGAGAGTGGGGTGTCCCTCCTTCCTCCAAAGTGACGAAATTTTTGGTTGGTCTTTATTTTCTGAATTTAAGAATATGACAAGTACAAAAAACGATCGAAACAGATAAGGCCTCGAATACCAGGGAGCTTGCATGGAAATAAATAGCAACTTTTATGAGCTCACTTGAAGGCGGTGGGATAATGAGTGATTGCAGAATCTTCCGAACAGCCATATTTGTCATAAGGCTTATTATTTTACATTAGTCTTTGTCATAACATGCTTAGAATTGAAAACCAAAGAATAACGGCAATTTGGAGGGGCGATATAGACAGTTGGAGAAAGGACTTTCTCCAACTTGTCCGGTCCCGTATGCAGTCCTGCTTCCTGAACTGCGTACAAAATTTTTCATCACTGATCGATTTTTTTATCTAGTGCCTGGCATAATAGCGGGTTCAGCCGTCCAAATACATATTCATCTATACTACTTATATCTGATGATCTCTAGCCCCAAATGTGCTGACCTCTAGCGCCTGCAGCTCTCCGATGAGGGTCTGCACGTGCTCCAGCAGCTGCCGGTTGTGCACCAGCAGCTGGTTTGAGCTGTGCTGCGCCTGCAGCCGGGCAGCCGTCTCAGCCTGCAGCTGGTCCCGCACCAGGCTGACCTGAGCCAGTGCTGCCTGCGTCTGCTGCCGCTGCTGCGCCAGACGCTCCCCCATCAGCTGAAACATGCCACCGTCGCCGTCAGCTCAGCCGCGGCAGCGACGTGCCGCGTGTGGGGCCGGCCCAGCTCTGGCGCGCGATCGTCTGTCTTGCCGGACCTCGTCCAAGGAGGTCATGGTGGTGCTACGTCAGAAATAGAGCGGGGCAACTGTCTGATCACGGGAACGTACATCATACGTTCGCGGAATGATCTACTGTACGGCCAGACGTAACGGTACCGTTGTTTGGCTGCGCTTTACGAGAGGGGCTAGGGCTCTAAACTTACTTACGGGCAGGCATGTTCTCGATGAGCGGGGCTATTAATCCCAGGAAGCTGTGAGGCCTGCAGTCGAAGCGAACGCCTCCACCACGCCTGTTTTACCCAGAGTCATGGGGCTTCACCTGCGCTGGTGTGAGCTCACCTGGATTTGATGGCGCACCGACACAGAACCGTTGATTCTGGGCGCCAGCCGTTGATGCTGAACATGGTCCGGCCGCAGTGCCAGCCGTGAGCAGACCGTTCGCGGCGCTGATCCGGCCGTGCTCTTTTGGCGCCGCTCAGCGGCCGCTGCCGATATTAGTCGTGGGTCGGGCGACCGGGAGCGGCGCTGACGGCGGCTGAGTCGCTGCTGCGCTTCCCCCGCCTGGCCGGAGGCTGTTCGCCGCCGCTCTCCGTCACCAGGTGGTGCCAAGCGCCGCTCGGCCGGCGTCGCTGTCTCGGCCGCAGTGCCTGGCTTGGCTGGAGCAGACAAAATCTCCGAGTTGTACTTGTCTGATGAACTGGCGAGTGATACTGAAACGTAGACGGAGTGAACGGGATGAGTGGAAAGGCACTGTGGTGTGTGCATGCAACCAGTGTTTCCATTAAAGGAAGTGTTCCATCTTTGAAAGGAGCTTTGAACTCAAATGTCCACTTTGAAGATCATTAGGTGCAGTTCCCTCCCCTTCCTTAGACCCAAAACATTCTAGTTTTTGAGCTACACGCCCGCGATGATGTGCACACTATTTCGTGCATATTATTTCAAGGCCGTCCAGGCATCCCTGACGCCATACCAACGTCATTCAAATACTGATGCTCGATAGATCATGCAGCGTTCAAGGACAGGAGTAATATTATAGTTGAGCCGTTTAAATCTACAACCGTGAACACGATTTCCAAACGTATATATGTATATATATATATATATATATATATATATATATATATATATATATATATATACATATATATGTGTATATAAATATATATATATATATATATATATATATATATATATATATATATACATATATATGTGTATATAAATATATATATATATATATATATATATATATATATCCAAATACGGTGCACGTGAATTGACTCCTAACACGCGCTCGGAGCGGTCAAATTACCCCCCCCCCCCCCGGAGGTTTTCCCGGAATTATTTCCGAACGGCGCGGCGTAGCCGCGCCAAATTTTGCATAGTTGCAGACCATTGAATGGCGGATCGTCTGGTATCAGGAATTTAGATGTACCTTGTAAGGTCGCTGACCTATGGCAGGTCAAAGTTAGGCCATGGTTTTAGCGAAGGCAATCTCTGAAAAATTGTTGGCCTAAAAATCTCATCCAACAACGGAGTGTTAGACGAAGCCATACATCTCTGAGATGCTTTATTAGGCAACACAACAATTGAATGAACGTATTACATTGACCCAATGTCACGTATGAAGGTTAGACCTAGGTCAGCAAGGCCACTGACCTTAAATGAGCATGTGACCTTTTGCTTAGAACAAGTTATCTAGGTTCTAGGGGCCCTTTGGAGACCAACCTGGAATTTGACCTTGTTTGACATTTTTGGCCCGAAGGTTATGACAAAGAAACCTCAAACTTTGACCTAAGTTGGTTCACGTACAAGTGAACACATCCTGTGAATTTCGTGTTTTTAGATTTCTTAGTTCTTGAGATCTCAGGTGGGGGTCAAATTGATCCCCCACACGAACGCATGTTAATCAATGCTTAGCAAGCTGTGTGATCTTCAATCGCAATTTATCGATTGACCATTTGTTTAAGAGCCGTTTGAACCACTTCTGACCCTTTCGGGGCTACGGGATGAAGGAAACTGGATAACGGTGGCGCAGAACCACATGCGCCTGAGGATCCAGCTGACGACTCAACCCGCGCAGGAACCCCCTCGGGACGCGCGCCGAGTGCCGGTTCGGGAATCCCCCCATCTAGATGGCCTTACGACCTCCCGGTGACCGAGGCACGCGGTCCGCTCCCAATACACGGGACGCAATGGGGGCAATGGGCGCAATGGGAACGCAATAGTCAAATTCCAGATTGATCTCCAAGGGGCCTCTAAAACCTACGCAACTGTTCTAAGTAAAATGTCACACGTTCAGTTAAAGTCAGTGACCTTGTTTGACCTTTTAAAGGTCATGATGACCAAAATTATATGACTCTTTGAGATGTGCATTTAGATAAACGGCAAAAATTACACTTGGCAGTATGCTCCTATAAGCAAAATGTTGAACTGGGTCATTTTAGGTCAGCGACCTATGCTGACCTATAATAAGTCTATGGAAGGTGCATAATGTGGTTTCTGCAATCAATATATTCGAAATGAGCACCAGAAGCCAGCCCATGCAAAAAGCTCGAGAGTAATAAAACAGGCTGGTTTTGACCCGGGTCTGACCTTCATACATGACCCTAGGTCAATGCTGTTTCTTTATTCAATTGTTGTGTTGCACAAGAAAGTATTTCAGAAATGTATGGCTTCGTCTAACACTCCGTTGTTTGGTCGGATTGAACGATTTCCTAGAATGTGCCCTCGCTGAAACCACGGTGACTTTGACCTGACTTAGGTCAATGACCTTACAAGGTAAATCTAATTTTTTGATGTCAGACGATCCACTTTTTAATTGCCTACAGTCATGCAAAATTTGGCGCGGCTACGCCGCCGGAAACTATTCAGTAAAAACTTCCGGGGGGTCAATTTGACCCCCGCCCCGAGTGCGTGTTAAGTTACTTCCAAATGGAAACACGTTTTTTGCACTTGACGCATGCGTTTCGCCTAACGAACAACATTATTGACGTGTACGTGACATTCTATTCATGGCATTCATAACAAAACGCCTCATATCAGTTCACAAACGCCTGATGTTGGGGTAATGCAAAAAAGTTTTAAGTGCATCGAACCCCCATTCGCATATCCGATTTTTCCACCCAAGGATACACTTCGGGTAGGGGATGGTAACTCATTTAAAACACGCTCGATAACTGAGAAATTGCCGTAATCGGAAATACATGATAAGCCAAATAACAATATTATCTGTTCGACCGCTGATGCGTACCTTCGTATAAGCGACAGCACATGAAAAACTTTTAAGCCCATCAGTACCTTTATTACTTAAGACGTACACTTCTTCTTACATAAGGAAGTGGTTGAAAAGCGACGAAAACATATGCAATTATATGACCAGAGATGTCGGATGTTGTCACGTGGCATGGTCAGAGATGTCGGATGCTGTCACGTGGCATGGCCAGATGATGTCGGATGTTGTCCCGGGACCTAGCATTCTAGCTGAGGTGCACCTAGGATGTGATTGGTGAAGGCTGTAGCGTTACGCATGTACCCCAAATCCAAAATCGTGCCGGTTGGACTCAGACTAAAGTAGTTCGGTGGGTTCCGGTACGCGTTCAACCGCAATATTCACGCAGGCATGTTCCGCTGTCAGCAGACCTCATCGCGCGGTGCAATAAAGAGCTAATGCCGAGACCGCTAACGCCAGCACATGTCGAACAGTTAAGAACAATAGTACTCAAGATACTGTAGCGCCTGGGTAAATGTGTTCGGTTTTCCTGTAGTAGGCCAATGAAGGGCCGTCCAGGTCACAACAGTTTTAAACAGATTCGTTCGACAGAGTGAGCGCATAAAATATAGTTAAAAGGGATATGTGAGCACAACCGACGTTAGTTACGCGATTGGGCGTTGAACATGGTCAGCAGTGAAGCGAAATACTCCAGAAAGACTCAAGAACTGTAACCAAACTCCTGAGATGCATAATAGGCAAATTCAGGGGTTACTTCAGTGAAGTGTTCTGAACGTTACATGCTTTCGAGAACAAGGTAGTAAAAGTTTACGTGGTAGAAATGACTAGATGAGGATGAACGACAGTGGCAGGCTGCCCCACCTACTCGCGAGGGTCGAAACAACTGTATATCATCTTGAGGCGCTACTTTTAATCCAAATCAGACGGTCATATCCCTTCTTGACTTTTCAGCTTTCCTATAACGTTTATCTCCGATGATGATGCAAAACTAACACTCAGATTTGTTGACTTCCACCATAACAGATCGCAACTGTCTGACAAGAGCTCTTCAAGCTATCTTCCTCGAAGAGACTGCCGTGCCAGCTGCTGTTCCGAGCGGTTAGATCAACTGATGACCTGTTAATCGAGTTCCAGGTGGCAGAGGCGGGTCTCCCGTCCGGCAACGTCAATGAAGAGCAAAATTAGTCTTTAGTGATGCTTGGATTGTAAGCCGTGATATGTGGCTGAATGACATTTTCTATGAATCCGTTTCCCAATTGTTTTCGGGAAGCTTTGCACTGCTTACTATGCGGACTTTGCTGCGCTGCCCCGAATCCACCATCAAGGTTCTCCTAATGAAGGTCTCCGAATAGTTTTGTTTCTGAATGTTGTTTTTTCCCAGCCAAAGCACGTCCAAAACGCATTGTTTGCTGGCGGTTCATTAGATCTGTAGGTACTTGATGTGGCTGCAGCTTACACATTGCGTGCCAGTATTGATAAACTTCTTGAGAACTATTTCGCGGTTACTTTGGAATTGGTACGTTGCGTTTTCAAATTGTTGGGCACGTCAGCATTTCAGCCCGACTTTTTACGTCGCATCCATAGGTGTTATTTTGGCATGCGCAAGCATCGGGGCCCGAGATCCCGAACGGTATGGCAAGTGTCACCCACATAGGGAATTCCGGCTCCTATAAGACAATCATGGTATGCGCCATGTAGTAAGGTCCAGTAGCATGATAAAGAGGAGGCTCAAGCACCTCCGAACATGACACCCACACCTACCGTTGCCAGCGTAATGAAGCGCATGCAAGCGTTCTAGAAAAAACGAGCAGATCGTATGACGTGACTGGGCCTGAGATGGCACTAGTCCACCAGTTAATCTAGTCGGACATCCGCGCTCTGGAAGACTTTTGAAAATGGAGAAGTTCGATCTGGCCCGCGATGTCACCAATTATCATGAAGCTTACGACTTGGGTTGTGCAGACGTCTTGCGATCCCGGTTTTTGGAGTTTCAATTTCCCGGTCAGTTCAGTGATTTCTTAGATATTCAGCCATTTTGAGTGCCCCCCCCCCCCCTCCCTCCTCACCTCCGAAATCAAAGGCGGCAACTGACCTGGCACCAGCCGAGCTGTGAGGTGAATTTACCCATCTGACATTTATGTTCGCTACCTGGGCTACCTTCGAAATAGGAACGTGAGACATGCTTTAGGCTTCATCCGAAAAAGTGGTTACATGTAAAAGGCCTCCCCATAAAACGGCTACAAAGTTGTCAGGTCACCACAACAGGATAATGCGACCCAATCTAGGCCAGCACTGACAGATCGGTCCACAGTAGCAAATCTGTTCAACTTGGCTGCCCTTCCTTTACGACTCCCGTGACAGCTATAATGCTTGCACTGCTTGCAAACGAGCTTTGTGGCTGTTGGTGGGCGGGTTCGCGGGTCTGGTCGGCTGGGTTCAGCTCAGGGGCGTGTAATCAGGCAGTCATCAAACACACCCCGCTGACGCAGGTCCAAAGCTGCCGCCAGTGGCGTCACGTGGCCTAGGCTATTGTTGACGCTGCTGGAGTACAGAAATACTGGTGTGTGGACGGCTGCGGTGGGCGGCGCGCCTCTGCTGGGACGGGCGCAGCTCGCCTGCCAACCCCGCCCCTCGCCCCCACCCCCTCCCCTCCCCCACCCGTGCTCCTTCCCGCCGCAGCTCGCTACGTCCGCTTCCGACCGCCTGTCGGTGACCCACACCGAATGAATATACATGTCCACCACGAGGGAGGGGCGTCCATGCGGGCCTGAGGGGTCGGCGCTGGACGCGTCCTTCCCAGCGCGACAGCCCCCCCCCCCCCGCTGTCGTCTGCAGCCAGCGCAGCTCATCTCCCGCTGCAGGCAGTGGCGTAGCCAGAATTTCGCCCTGGAGGGCGCCCAATCGCGTCACAGGGGCCATTCAGTCGTGGAGACCCTCTTCGTCATTATAGAGGCCATGCTTTTATTCAGAAGACCTTTGTGGGCCTAAGATCTTATGTTGGTGCTTTGGAGCCCGTTCTTTACAATTTAGCAGCCCTACGATCTACGGGAGTCTTTACCTGCCAAAAAGGTCAGGACCTTTGGCTCCAGAGTGGCCCAGCGATCTCAAAGGGGACAGCCAAATTCCCTTTCCTTGGCAATACCAGTGGATTCAGGACGTCAGAGCATCCCGAAGTCCGTGGTACAAATGCGACGTAATAATCATAGTGTTTCTGCGAGAGAAATCTATCCTATCTACGCAAAATTTAAATGGGAGGATTACGATATGATGTGAGATGGCGTTAGAGCTCCGTTCAGTTCCGTGCACATGCATACATCAATGTGTAGCATAACCAGAAGGAGGCCGGCGCCAGTGCGTTGCTGCCGCCAATCATCGGCCTCACAGTATTCTGAGATTCCCAGTTTTTAGCGGCCGCGTTTCGCAAATGCTGTGCGGCGAACATCACACGCTCCTCCTGGTGCAACTCCCTTACTTGCCTGTAGAGACTGAGATATAATCTGGCCTTCTAGCAGGCAACCAACGTATGTTTGCGATCATGCGTCTCTACAGCTTGTGTTGCCAGCTGGCAGCGCTGGCCGGAGGATGCGCCGTGAAGTTTGGCCGCCAAAAGCGCGTGCACGGCTCCCGGTGAGAGGAGTGTGGCTGATAAGTTCGTCCGCCTTAGTTCGTGAAAGGTGCCATTCCACACTGTGCATTGCGTTCCGTCGCTTACAGATCATGGCACCTGGCTAAAGCTAACCCTGGCCTTGCGGCGAGTAGCATCGGGCTGACATTTCTGCTCCGGATCGCGTTCTGGTTTAGCAGCGCCAATGGGCGAGGAACCCTGCTAACGCTGCCCTTGTCCCGTCGGTCCATCCCTGCCGCGCCAGTGCGGAAGACGACTTGAGCGGACTCCTGGCACGCCAGTCCGGACTGAGACCCCGGCCCCAGCGCAACATGGAGAGCCCCACCCAGGGGACGGGAGGTCCACCATGGTGCAAACTCAGCAACGCTGCGACTCGAGCTGGCAGCCTCGGCTCATAGATCTGCTCTCGCCGCACAGGTGTGACAGCTCAAGGCGACTGATGCCTGTGAGGCAGGCTTTATGGGCTGAGATGTGAGCGTTCCCTGGAGGGTGGCCGTGACTCGAGGGCCCATCAGTAGTGGAGCGTCGTTAACTACTGCGCCAAGCTGGCAGAATGGCCCAGGACTAGAGCCGTTCAGCTCCTCATAAAGCGGGATAGCCGGATGTGTGCAACGTTCACAAAGGGCCCACAGCTGTGTCGCACGGGTATATACACAGCTGAACCTGCGATAGCTTCAATGGAGAGAGCTACCAACGGCATTAAGTCAACACCGGAGCTGGCCTTGGTTGCCAAGTGTTTGGAGACTCGGCTGAGCTTCCGGCTCTGAGCCTCGTTTGAGCCTCGGCTGTCATGAATAGCCTACCTGCTAGAGATGACGATGTTCTCAGAGCACGTTACAGGCACTGTACTAGCATCAGTCTGCACGCACTGAGCGCTGATCTAGAGCTGGGAAGGTTTGGGTGACACTAGTACTTGTATCACATTTTAGCGCGTTAAAGGCAGGCTAACACTTCCTGGTACCGACAAAGCCCCGATGGTGACATCTCAAGCACAGCCGGTGCCGTCTTGGTACCGGCTGCCTGTGCCCCCCGGGACCAATATCTTCCATTCTCACCAATGGCGTGCGATGCGAGATAGTTTGGCTGGCCTCCGACTGACTTTTGTGAAAGTAGCCCACATTGCCTTTGGACAATACGGTACAGTCTACCATCCAGGAATGCTCCAGCCGGGAAGGACGAAAATCGTTGACATATTCAGAAGATGCCTAGTCGATCATAAATAATCGGGTTTGTTGCAGTTGGACAGGGCTCTGTAAGGCCGCAGTTCAGGCTTTCAGCAAATGCATGCGTTCATTTACAATGTCATTGGCATAATTTCTAACCAAGTAAAGTCTGGGCCAAGCTGAATGGTTTGTTTTTCATTCCTTCCTGTGGTATGGCGCACATTTGGCATCCCATAATCAATCAACATGTACAGCACACATTCCGAAGCTTCATTCCGAATTTTCTGATCTCATGCATTGCCAACGGAATCACTGAAGAGCTGAAGCCGCCCCCCCCCCCCCCCCCGTCCGACCGTCGCCCGACGCTCACCTCTGATCGGCGGGGGAGCGTCACTGCCGCTGGACTGGGAGTCCGCGTCCGAGTCCGGACCGGAAGCGGCGTCCTCCAGCCCGCTGCCGGGCGGCGAGTCTCCGCATCCCAGCCGGTGGTACAGCTCGAACGCCTCTCCCACCGACCTCACCACTGCCAGCGCCTGGTGCTGCCGGCCGAGCGCGCAGCGTCAGCGCACACTGCAGGTCGCATCTGGAGAATATAAGCGCTATGTTCTCACGAAATTGACGTCTTTTGAGCCTGCGCTCGGGTGGAGGGTTAATTTGACACCCCTCCACACACTTAAAGTTTTCCATAATAAGATCCGAACGGAGCGGCGTAGCCGCGTCAAATTTTGAAAACCGTAGGCAATTTAAGAACGAATATTTTAGCATAAGAATCTATGTACCTTGTAATATCACTGATGCATCAAGGTGAGGGTAGGTCAAGGGTCAAAGCGAAGCTATGGTTGTCAGAGAAGGCAATTTCTAGAGAACCGTTTGATCTGATGCAACAACGGAATGTTGGAAGAATCTATACATCCCTAAGATAGTTTCTTTAGACAATAAAACAACTTAATGTAGGATTACACATCTTCCATACGCCTTGGGTCAGGTGTGAAAGTCAGACCAAGGTAAAAACCAGCCTGCTTCTTTCTGGGGAGCTCACTTTATGGGGTAGTTTCTGATACTGACTCTGAATTTTGTGATGAAAGGGAACGCAAGAGACGTTTTCAATGGACTTTTTTTAGTCGGCGTCAGAGTAGGTCACGGACCTAAAATGGCCTAGATCAGCCCTTGATCTGAGGAACATACCGGTAAGCGTCATACTTGACCCTCATTCAAATTAAAGAAATCGAAACAAAGTCGTATGTTTTTGGTCAACAGGACCTTCTTAAAATCAAACAAGGTCACTGGTCTAAAACAAACACATATGACCCTGCGTCTAGAACAGGTATCTAGGTTCAAGGTGGTTGCATAAGGAGGTTTGGAGGCATGTTGGACACCAATCTAGAGTTTAACCTTCCTGGACTTCATTTGACTAAAAAAAAGATCATGGCCTAGGAGCCTCAAGTTTAGCCACAAGTGAGTTCACATGTAGGCCAACCCACCCTGTGAATATGGTCCCTTAGCCCTCTTAGCTTTTGAAATATCAGGGAGGTTCCAGTTAACCCTGTCCCCCCCCCCCGAGCATGTGACTTTCAGCCGGCCAACCGGGCGCGTGTCAACCTTTCCGCGGCTTTGTTGCCCCACAAGTGTTGATCCGCCATGAGTCCGACTGTCGCCATCGAACGGATCCGCCTATTGTTCACTAGTGGCAGTTAGAGGGGGTGTTTCACGACTGAAAATATGAACAGGCGCCCGGGTAGCCCGTTGAATATCCTTTGCTCAGGTGGGGAGTGTGGGGTGGGGGTGGCGGGGTAATTTGCCAACTGGGATCTCAGAAACTGAGAGAACTAAAGACACCAAGTTCACAGAGTGTTTTGTTTGTACATGAACTCACTTGTGTCAAAATGTGAGGTTCCTAGGTGACCTTTGGGCCAAATAAGGTAAAAGATGTCAAACTCCAGATTGGTATCCAAAGTGCCTCACTCAGACTATCTCATGCAGCCTCCGTGAACCAAGATACCTATTCTAAGCAAATGGCCACTGGTACTCACTTAACGTCAGTGACCTTTCTCGACCTTTTAAGTTCATAATGGTCAAAATCATACAATACTACTTTGATTTTTGCATTTGAACACGCGCCAAAATAGCGCTAGACATTATGTTCCTAAGACAGAATCCTGACCTTGGTCCTTTAGGTCAGTGCCCCATTCTGACTTCTAAGAAGTCCATGGAGGATGTATAATGCGGTTCTTGTTACCGACGAGTTCCAAATAAGCACCAGAAGCTATCCCATACAGCAGGCCCTAGAGTAATAAAGCAGGTTGGTCTTGACCTTGGTCTGACCATTACACCTAACCCTAGGTCAATGGAATTTGTTCATTCAGTCTTTGTGTTGCCTAAGAAGCTATCTCAGAGATGTATGGCTTCGATTAACACTTCATTGTGGCATCAGACCAAACGATTTCCTAGAAATTGTATTCTTTGAATCCATGGTGTGACTTTGACCTGCCGTAAGTCGGCAGCCTTACGAAGTGCATCAAAATTTTTGATACCGAACGATCCGCCACTCTATTTTCTACAGTCATGCAAAATTTGGTGCGGCTGCTCCGCGCCATTCGGAAACCATTTGGGGAAAAACCTTCAGAGGGGTCAACTTGAACCCCTCACGAAAGCATCAAATATGATAGAATAGGGTCACCTATAAGCACTGGTGTACTTTTAAGTGAAAAAGGCTGCTCTAGACAACACAATTTCTCTATTTAGAAAATACACTCCCCAATACACCATTGCTTGATTGGGTTACAATATCTTGCACACCACTGATTGAGAACCGATTGACGACCGTGAACTGCCATGCCAATCGACGACCGTGAACTGCCATGCCAATTAACAACCGTGAACTACCATGCCAATTGACGACCGTGAACTGCCATGCCAATCGACGACCGTGAACTGCCATGCCAATTAACAGCCGTGAACTGCCACGCCAATTGACGACCGTGAACTGCCATGCCAATCGACGACCGTGAACTGCCATGCGACTTAACAACCGCGAACTGCCACGCCAATTGACGGCCGTAAACTGCTACGACGATTGACGACCGTGGCCGTGGCCCGCACCGAATGATGTTCAAGACGGCTATTTCAGTTCAGGACCCCATACAACTGTGGAGCACCCCATTTAACAGCGAGGGAGCTCGCACACCAGCCGCCGCTCGAGGATCACGCCATAAATCGCCGGGCGCTGTTTCCTGCCACCGGGGTGGCGGTCGCAGTTGGCAACCGCCGCTCGGGCTAAGCGACGCTCGGCGCCGGCTCTGTCAGCGGCCGGCGTCAGCCGAGACGGCTCTGCGCGCATCAGCGGCCCACCCAGAGAGTCAGGTGTCGGTGTAGAAATAAGCCGAATCGATGGTTTGGTCCATGGATTGACTTGATCCCTTGCAGTCACTTGCTAGGAAATGTGCTCGATTGCGTGACTGATAGCAATGTTATCTTTAATTAGTCGTCGTTACCAACCTTCATCAATCAATGCTTGATATCTGCTATTCTTCTTTGATCATTGACAGAATAAAACTTCATCCGTGTTAAATGATTTTTCACTGGTTGCAGCCTTACTGATATGTGCCAGCAATGAGGCTCCAGATCAGGTAATATTATCTGAGAGTACGTTCTGTTGGACTTAATGAATGCGACATGATATCCATACCTTGCTGGAAGTCAAGTTGTTGGTGCTTAGGTATTGTGACCAAAAATGAAGTCAAATGTTTCCAATCGCAATCTTTCCTCATATGACACGCCCAAACGTTCTAGCACTGACACGAACAGCTGTATTTGCTAACAGCTGTCGTGCGCTGGTCAGCAATAATAGTTCAAAAGCTTTAGGAGTAAGTCTAGCAAAAGAACCGGCACCAATCTGAAACCTTTTGTGGCATTGTTTTAACATGACACTGAATATTTAGAACAGTTGTCACAAGCCAATTCGTTTTTTTGCAAGCCGAACCTCAAAGTTTACGGTGTTGTGTATCTCCGACCACAAATTGCATTCGAAATCACAATGTCGGAGAGTAAAACCTCGTCCAGGTATCAGCGAGTTAGCAGAATGAATCACCACCCAAGGAACAATGTTGAACGACTTTAAGTTATCATGGACCCGCATGCACTGACTGTGAACGTATCACTCATTCCAACACAAAAGCCAAAGGGCTCGCTGAAGCCGGCAGGCGTTAACAATGTCACGCATCAAGGACTACAAACGTCCCTCGCGATGAAACCTCAGCGCTTTGGCAGGCGGGTCCTTTGGTAGCATCTTGGCATCAGACAAGTTTGCTACAATTCCCTGCGGACTGTATTTCCTGCTCCGCAAAGCAGAAGTTCATCAAACCAGAGACGTGCTGAATGCAACAGTCGGGATCTTCAATGTTTGAAACTGTTGTCAATGTTTGAAACTTTTATACGGTGTGCTGTCATGCCATGCGCTATCAGGTACCCAAGGCATGCCAGTCACTTCGCATCACAACCGTTCACATCGGGCCGTCAGCTGCTCAGCGGCGTCAGGCCGACGGACAGGTGTCAGTCTGCGGGACCGTCTGCAGCGTGCCTCCTGACAGAGGTCCTCGACGCTGACTTACCTCCAGACAGAGGTTTTCGACGCCGACTTACCTCCAGACAGAGGTCTTCGACGCTGACTTACCTCCAGACAGAGATCCTCGACGCCGACTTACCTCCAGGCAGAGGTCCTCGACGCTGACGGCCGGCGCTGCCGGGCGCTCCTCTCGGGCCGGCTCGGGCCGGGTCGGCCGCTCCGGGGCGCCGTCGCCGTCCGCCTGGCCAGCTCTGGTGACGGGCTCGGCGCGCGGCTCGGGACGCTCCTCCTTCACCTGCCGGTACTTCTCGCAGCCGACGATCTCTGGCTCGCGGAATGAGAGCTTCTTGCGCGGCCGGCGGCGTTCGCCGGCCGGCCGCGCCGCGCCGCCCGACGCACCGTTGTGCGTCATGCTCTCGCCGTTCGTTGCGCGCTCGGTCGTCTCCAGCATAGGGTCGCCTCCAGCTGTGCTAGACCGTCGCGAAGATGCTCCAGCTGCGCTGGACACGCCGCTGAGGTGCTCCAGCCGCACAGGACACGCCGCTGGGGTGCTCTGCCCGTACTGGACGTGCTGCTGAGGTGATCCGCCTGCACTGGACACGCCGCTGAGGTGCTCCGCCTGCACTGGACACGTCGCTGAGATGCTCCAGCCGCACTGGACACGCCGCTGCGATGCTCCGCCTGCACTGGATGCACCGCGGAGGTGTTCCGCCTGTACTGGACACGCCGCTGAGGTGATCCAGCCGTACCGCAGACCGCGGAGGTCCCAGACACACCACAGGCGACAGGCTGTCTGCGGAGTCGAGCTGCGGGCGCGCAGGGCCGGCGGCGGGTGACGCGGGGCAGCGCCGCTGACTCGAGACGGACGCTGAGGCGAGCTGGGGCTGGGGCTGGAGCGGGCTGGAGCGGTGGCGGACGCCACAGGCCGGGCGCGGGCTGGGCCGGGGAGTGCGCCGCCGGAGGGGACGGCGCTGACGCCGGCCGCCGACCCTGGCCGCCCGCCAGCGGCGCCGTGTCAAGGGCGCCGGTACTCGCGCCCATCATCGGCGTCAGCGGGCGTCCCGCGTTAGTGCAGGAGAGGAGTGCCGGGCAACGGGAGGCTTCTACAACTCGTGCGTGCGGCATGGCCACCCACGAGTAGCAGAAGTTTAACATGGAATATGGTACGCGGCGGTATATGGAAAGCATTCGTTTGTGAAGGGGGTTTGACATGCCCACCTTTTGGGATATTTTAACGTCCCAGTCCCTGGGCTGTGTCGGCTGCGGGTGCACGGTGCTGGTTAAACTGCTGTCTGCCCTCAGACCAAACAATATGCATACGCAGCGGTAATGAGTGACAGATGCACGCTATCCTCGTGACAATGTGCGAGAAACTAGCTGACGCAATACGTCTGCGAGACAGACATGGACACCTGACAGCCAGAATGGGATCAGGCCAAGACGGTCCCTGTCGCTAGGACGAAGTGCTTTGTTGTTAGCGGTTCGTTCTTGTCTGACCTACCGTCTTCTTACTTATCTTATTTACTTACTGTTCTTAGTTTCCTGCTTGGTTGTTCGTCGCCCTGCCTAGATCGCTCAAATCGGGTCGAAGTGCTTTTCCCGGCTCGGTCGCGCGACGCTGCGGAAACAAGGTCACGGCCGGCCGTTTGGGACCGGGCCGTGTCCCCTTCCCGATCTGACTGAAGGTCGGCTGCAGGAGTGCAGAGGCCGCCCTTGACGATTCTGGCGCCCGAGCGTAACCCGCACCAGATGCAGGTGTCTCAAGAGCAGACGGATGGGGTCGAGCCAAGACGTCACCGCGGAGGATTCCGGCTCCTCTGCTAACAAGCACGGTAGTGACCCGGTGAAATGTCGTGATGACGAGTTTGCAGGCCCGCCCGGCGTCTGGCGTGTCTGACAGATTGTTTATGTTGGCCGCGCGTCATTGGCGTCCTTTATTTTGAATATTGGAGTTATGGTGAGCGCGCTTCTGTGAGGGCAGAGAACAAAACCTACTGAACACACGTACCGAAACGAGTCGCACTGCATCAGGCAAACATGTTCGAGGGGTACAAAGAGATGACTGCCACTTCCGAAAAGGGTGGCAAATGTACAGGCTGACATCTACCCCAGGGCTGCATGAGGTACTTCGCATTGATAACCTGTTCTGGCGTGAACTGAAAATGATAATGGTATCAAGACTATGTTCGGTAACGTTAGCGTTTGAATGACTTCAAATCAATGGTTGACAATTTTGGTTACGTAGGGTACCTTAAAAAAGTCGAGAACATTTAACACAAACCCCGACAGCTGGGCGGATTCAGTGCAACGTCATGCTAGATTGGCTGGGCGACAAAACGCAGCCATTTGACCTGCGGAGCCCACGAGGGTAAAACACTAGGCTGGGTGTTTCCTTGTTTTAATTACTAGAGAAACACTAGCAGACTGACCGCGAAAAGAGCGTGTCCCCGAGCAGGTGACCGGCCGAATGCGAGGTCTTTCCCCCCCCCCCGCAAAAAAAACGAGCACAAGTGGACGCAAACGAAAGATGGTTCGAGTATTGTTCACCATCTATTGACTAACGCCCAAACTCGGCTCCGACAATGGCGTTCCGGTGTGCTTGGCTGCGATTAGCATGATGCATTGCACTCGTATGTCGCGACGCTAGTGGTCTTACCAGTAAACTGTGTGTCCAACTAACCCAGCATCATCATTCAGATATGTGCCTGCAGGCTGGTACATCACCACGCGCAGCGTATTTTCAGCGAACTTGGGTGCGGCACATTCTAACATGCTCAAATATCAGTGAGGAATTCGCCAGCCATCTCCGTCAGTTGACAGCCTTGTAATTGGATGGCCAGGAACGGATGATATCGTTGATAATCTATCATTCACCAGAATAGCAAAAATGACCGAACAGTGCAACATCGTGGTCAGATTTGGAAACCCTCTGATGAATCAAGCCCCGGCATCTGCTCTGAGGAGCGCTAAACCAGACATTTTAAGTGAACAGTTTGTTTTATCTGTAGATCACGGACGCTGAAGTTCACATATACACCGTCTGCGGCGGCGGAACCGAGCCGATGAGCTGGCATACCTGAAACGTGCTTGCCGCCTGGCTCCTGTCTGAGTCAGCTGTCGTCGGGCGAAGCTCCCTGACGGAGCCGCAGCTCGGGGTCCTGTATCCGGGCCCCGCTCCTCAGCCCTGTAGTGTGCAGTTTTGCATCCGGACCCCGCTCTTCAGTCCCGCAGTGTGCAGTCCTGTATCCGGGCCCCGCCCCTGAGCCCTGCAGTGTGCAGTGCTGTATCCGGACCCCGCTGTTCAGTCCCGCAGTGTGCATGTTTGCTGTCCATGTGATTGAGCTATGCGCAATGTCACCGCAAAGTGCCTCTCTGTTTGTAGGGCCTGAGTGCACCGTATCTCCTCTGCATCGTGCTCGCTGGCTGAGTGTGGGCCCGCGCAAGGACATTACGTGGGGTGGCGGGCGCGACGAGTTGCTGTTGGGCCTTGACCCACGGGTGCACTGGCACCCACAGGTACAATCAGAGAAGTTCCGTCGCACTCCAATGCACCTCATTTATCAGAGGCTAATCCCAAAGCCTTAGACTGCAACGTGACACAAAGTTGCGGTCGGAACTGACCTGACCCAGGCGTAAGCCCTCGGCAGCAGACAGGTCAGAGGGGTAGAGTCATTAATAACCTGCCCATTGGTTTGACGGTGTGGTCACAGATCCGATTGAAGCTTGACCGGAATCGAAGCCAGCTGGTGGGGCTGCTTTGTGGTCATTCTGGTAGTATATCAGGCGAATGGATGGGAGGCTCTCATTGAAGGGAGTGTTTCATCGTTGTATGGCGGCTGGGGTCGAAATAACCATGCTGAAGATCATTCGGTTTTAGACATTTTTGAGACCCAGAATACTCTAGTTTCTCAGCTACACGCCCATAAAGATGTGCAGACTATTTCGTACGTGGTATTTCAAGGTTACCCAAATCCTGCCATTCCACCACTCACAGGACGTTCAAGGTCAAAGAAATATAATTCTTGAGTCATTGATGGCTGGCGTTCGTGAGCATGATTTCAAAATATATTGGCCGTCAAGTGGATCTCAACCAATGTTGTGAAAGCTATACAAGATTCCAACACGAATGAAGTTTTGTGCTTCATAATACTAAAAGTTATACGTACTTTCTAGTTATTACGGAAATAAGGTTTCTAATGGAATAACTGCAGTCCTGCCTGTATAATTACAACCTAACATGTGCGTACAAGTAAGTACATAAAAATCGCCGATAAACATGCAAGAACATTCCGAAAAGAGGCCGAAATACTGGAAAGAAGCGATTTTTGGTTCAGCATATATATATATATATATATATATATATATATATATATATATATATTATAGCCACAGCCCATTTCTTGGGAGATAAAAAAAACTGCAAGTTAGTGCTGGAATACAAACGTTTCATGACGCAATGAAACTGACGCATTGAAGAGCTCAGGTACTAGATAGGGAAACTTTGTTGCCCAGAGCAGTCTTTTTCCCCCTAAAAGTGTACCAGCAGATATAAGTGAGCTTATTCCATCATGTCTCATGCTTGCTTCCATGTCTCCAAATGTGAAGCATTTTCTTTAAAGTGGCTAAATTCATACTCTTTTTAGTTTTTGTTCAAGCCTTTTAATTCGATAAGTTTCTGGGATCAGCGCCCACGCTAAGTGATACTGAATGTGTGAGCCCTGACACCATCATTCGATTGTGGAACTGCAGGTCAACGGTAGCATTTTACGGCGAAAACTTGAGTGGATATTCCGCATTTAAAGGCCTTGGGTCAAGCATCAGATATAACGAAATAGGCTCACTTTTGACTTTTGGTTTATTTTTAAAGTGAATGCTCTGCAATTCAAGGCACTGAAGCAGGCATCAGATGTGGCAAAATAAGGCTGGTCAAAACAACAAAACTTCATTATTCAGTAAATGTAGTCCTCAAAAAGTTATTATTTGCTTGCGTCATGGAACTCTTGTATTATGTCAGAGTGACTGCCAGACAGGCCATGCGAGATTGCCACCGTAGCGGCCGAGCTGACTTAGCTACGGCCCTGCAGCAGTTCAGCTTGCCGAGCGGTGTCGTGCTAATCGTTGCCTGCACGAAATAGCCTGCACAAAATAGCCTGAACAAGTTCGTGGGCTTCAAGCTCAGAAACCAAAGACCAGAGGGTTTTAAAGCTTAAAAAGGGCGGGGCTGTGAACTGCAATGGATGGTCTCCAAAGTGACTACCTCATTTTAAAATCCGATACAAATGTGCAGCACTCCCTTCAACGTGCCGGGACGCTACAAGTCAATGACAATTACGGCCGTCCTTGAATATATGCGCTTCAGGGTCATGGTGGCATTACTTCACGTAACACCTACCCTGTCGATCGGCACATATTGTATTGATATCTCAATCATTATGTAAAGATAATATATATATATATATATATATATATATATATATATATGTATGTATGTATGTGTGTGTGTGTGTGTGTCTGCATGTATGCATATATGCATAGTTCCATTTCTCTATACATAATCAATGACAGGTTTACTCAAGCCTGTCATCCTTTCCCCCGGCGGCGCCGACCACTCTTGCATGCATTAAGTTGACAACAGCGTCACATACGACGGAGAGTCGTAGTAATTAGGTTACAATAGGCATCAACTGCAGCGGTCATTTACACCCCAGTGCCGCAGGTAGACAACCGCGGCGTGAACTCCCATTACGGGTAGCCGGTGTCGGGTTTGTGCAGAAGTTTTGGACCGCGTGATGTCGTGGCAGGCCTGACCGGAGTGAGGCGGTGTGAGCAGTATGGATCGGATCATCCGCCGATCATTTGACAGAATTGAATCTCACCATGGTGCTGGGCACCCCGTTGCGGGATACCCCATGGGGTTCAGAGAGCACACACGACGATGTGGGCTGTTATCACTGAGCTCCAAGGAGGTTCCCAAGGTGACGTAAAAACCTTGCGTCCAAGAGGAGACATCATACACATCAACATCGACTCTTGAGAACAGGCATCTCAAACTCTCAAGCAGCATCAGAGTCCCCACTCGACCCCGTTTTCAACAGATCGTCCGCATCACAGATGCAACGAATGTTTTCTCTCTTGGAAATGGAATAGGGCTGCTAAGCCAAACGGTCTGAATGATGATAATGACTTCACGGGTCTGTGAGTCCTCATCTATCACTGAAGAATATTGATGTCTGAAAGAACAAACGACAAACCAGTACGAATACAAACATGGCAGACAACAACACAGCTTTGTGTAAATGCAAGGAAAATAGGATTTACTAGGTAAGTTGCCGTGGACAACTCTGCTTCAGGTTGATCAACGCAAGCCCGTCAATCAATTGTAGCAACGGGATGACGTGGGAGAGAGAAAGAGAGAAAAAGGGTAGCTGATACGAAATTTCTCCCGATGCCTGGCGACAAGGGTGATCTGCACAGGGCTGGAGCAGAGGGCAGAGTTGGTGGCGTTTTTGGCAAGGCTTTATAATTACCCTGCCGCTGTCTGACACCTGGGCCTCCAGCCAAGGTCCCTTGCCAGCTGCCTCCGCATATCTCCGCAAATGCCACACTTTGGATCGAGATAAGCTCCGAGGCAGTGGGCCCGCACTTCTGCCAGGCAGAATGCGATCCACACGATTGCAAACCCATGTTAAATTGCACTTATTCCGCTCGTCTTCCTGTTTTTTAAACGTGCATGTTGTGCAACTGATTACCTGATGATCAAATGGGACGTGGGCCCGCCATTCCCAGCCTGAGAAATGGTAGATTGCTGAGTAAACAGCGACTAGATGTGAATGTAAATATTTTACATCACCCCAGCCCAGTCGGCCGATACCGACGGCAGCTCGTCACTACGCCTCACATCTAGCAAGGGCTTATCAAAAGACAAACTGCTCACCGAGATAAAATAGAATACTTTGGTTAGGAACACAACACATGGCGAAGATGCGCATGCAAGTCGAAGCACCCTCGTAGCAACTGGAATGTGGTCCTACAGGCTGATTGGATGACTGGTGGCGGGGGTGGGGGGGGGGGGGGTAGGGTGGGGGGGGGGGGAGAAAAACAAGGGTGGGCTGGACCCATGCTTTCCATTCGACGTCAAAATTGAAGTCCAGTCGGGTTGTCAAACTCGAGTACCATAAGCAGGACGCATCACCCGTGTCTCACACTGGCACTGGCCCCTGTTAACAGCAGTCATCTCCTCACCTCCGAGTTTGGCACGCATGGTCGTAGCGACGTCCCCGTGCCCATGCTGCGTATTGCCATAGCCATGTGTGCCATGGTCATCGTCATAGCAGACAGCAGCACACATTTGCACAGGGGCATGTGCAGAATCTCACCAGGAGACAAATGGGGGAACAATATGGCGGACAAACATGGGGGACAGAAATACAAATTTTACTAAAAAGCGTCTAAGCGATTTGAAGCCTGAGCAAAGTTACCAAAAAGCAGCAAAACATCTCAGCTAGTGTATAGAATCATCGCCCCCAATGCACTGACTTTTACGTGTGTTTTTCTGGAGACATTTCCGCATGCGCATGTCTCTAAAAATATTTATCAGGAAACTACGTGCCTCTGGCGGCCGCTTCCCCTAAGTGGTCACTGGATTCGCATTATGTCTGGCGCAATGTACAGCCGCGCCTTCGTGCGCTGTTCATAATTATAACCATGTCTCTGAGGTTGGGGAAATCGCTGCTGAGGACCGTGTAGAATTTTGATGGGGACAGCCTGATCTGAAAATGTCATGGCTCATTAAAAAACGTGAAAAACGTGCATTGTTGCGAGTCAAATTGGGAAGAAAATGATACTTTTAAAAACTGAGAGACATGTCTCTAGCCCATCTGGTACCAGCACCAGCAATGCTGAGGACATAATTTGAAAACGTCCCGATGGTGTTGTGCAATACATTGATTTGATCACGTAGTGCATTATCATGTACTCTGTATCACAGGAAGTGTATGTGCTCAAAATGTGTAATTTTCACATGCACGTGTATGTTTTGTGGTTTCATCCTGGTAATACTATCACCAGACGTGGTGTCTTCTGGACTTTGTTCAGAAAGCTCGCGTCTACTTTGCACTCCTCGAAGCACACGGAAACAGGCAATCTTGCTACGCAAGATTACCATTACCATAATATACCAAGATATGTTAAGGAGATTCAATCTCTGCACCTGTTTGTATTCGCGCACAATCGCGGTGAAACAGGCCACCCATAGCCACAGCTGTCGGTGATGGTACCATTACCAGCGTGTTTGGT
This sequence comes from Pollicipes pollicipes, assembly GCF_011947565.3. Lineage (NCBI taxonomy): Eukaryota > Metazoa > Arthropoda > Thecostraca > Pollicipedomorpha > Pollicipedidae > Pollicipes > Pollicipes pollicipes. The sequence continues at coordinate 23,189,624 of NW_023596746.1, read as the reverse complement.
TCAACGCAGTGTGTTACCCGTGAAGGCGGCGCTTGCTACCCGGGGCTTTTACTGGCGGTGCCGACGCTCCTCGACCCGGCCGCGGAAGTCTGTCGTTGCATGTGGACTTACGCCAAGTAGCTCGCGTGGTTAAAGGAAAACGGTTAAATGAACTCGCTGGCTGGTGACGTCTGCCTGAGTAGAGTCGCAGTCGTGACAGGAGCCGTTGTGGTCCACACTCATGGTTTGCAACGCTGTCTGTTTGACGAATTGGATGTAGTTCTGAACATGCCGAACCGCTCACCTCAAAACCATACAGAGGTCCGCCGGTTTGCCGCGTGTACTTCATCAGGCTCAAAGAATGACATTTTAATCGGCTGCGAGCTGTTAACACGTCTTTACGTTGTTCACTGAATGAGATGCGATCGCACTCATGCCTACGTCAAGTGTAGATGTTCAAAAGCCGACCAATCGTTGAGCTCGGTGGGCATGCGTCACAGTCCCACAGCGTACATTTTATAAGTCTGCAGACTGTAGCGAGTAGACCGTGTCGTCAGGGCTTCCCCAAAATGCAGCAGCATAGACACACAACGCTGTATAGGGCAAGAGGGGCGGGGAGGGGGGCGTCGCGCGGATGGTGGCCATTCGTGTAACGCCTGCACACTTCGCAGTCAGCTGATCGATGTATGGCTGACAGCACAGGCTTCTGTCATGACAACACTTAACTGTTTACCGTTGCTGCTTTAGTCACTGTTGGCGCCCTCTTCTTGAGGCCATCTGTGTGCAGTTGGTTTGATGCTGCAAGAGTAACAGTGTTGACGTGCAGTTTAGGCCGATCCAACTCCAAGCGGTTAAATCATTAATCACATGGGATGGTAATTACCCGATTCACAACATCAAAACGCATCATCGCGCTTCAGGTAATTGGCTCATGTGAATTTGATGCTGAGTGCAGACGCTCGTTGTGATAGCGGCAGGTGTTTCGGACAGAAAAAGTCAAGTGAGACGCCAGGTGCTTCATTCAGACCCGTCTGATCCGACATGCTGGAGAGTGGTACTGAGTACATGCAATGCAATCCAGGTCAGGCAGGTGTTTTTGTATCTATCCAAAAGCCTTTCATGCTGTGAACAAAACTTTACCATTACGCGGGCGGTGCCTCCTTTGCCCCATCACGCTCGTGTACCCTCCCGTGCTGGCCGTGGCTTTGTGACCTGATGTTCGGGCTATACGCACTCCTTGCACCTGTAAGGCCCTGTTAGCAAAGAACGGGTCAGAGATTTGAGCAAGACCAATCAACTGACAACTAATGCATGACTGAATGAGTAAGGTAATGAGTGGGTAGTAATGAGTGTAATGAGGATAGTAACATGACTAATGAGTAGTAATGAGTAGTAATGCAAACGGCGCTTAGTTGAAGACTTTCGCAGTACCTTCAAGACATCAGACCAAAACCAAATGAATCGGGGAAGCTGGCTGTTAGCGATGCCTGGCTGATGATGAGCAAACAAAACTACTCCGCGAATAGGCCGCTCATTCCAGCCACAGCTGGCTCGGCGCGTCATAGCTCACCAACTGACATCATACCACGGCAGTCAGCTGCAGTGGGCGGGCGTGGCGTGCGAGGCCCGCTCCGACCTGCAGCGAGCGATCCCCGTCCGCCTGGCAGGCGTACCGCCTGTCAGCCGGCCTGGCGTACGCGGCGCCGTCCGACGCGTGCGGCAGCCGCTGGCAGTCAGCTGCGTGCTGGGCGCCCCACTTAGAAAGGGTCGCGTGTAACTTCCGCAGTAATGCACATCGTGCCCGGAAGATGTAGACACCGTCGGGGGGGGGGGGGGGTTGCCGGACGGTGCGCCACGCTGTGAATCTGTTGCGGCTGCTGCCGGCGCGGGTGGCCCACATCCACAAGTGAATGCCAAATAAATATTTGCCTTTTTATGCCCAAATGAATATTTGCTAAATAAATATTTGCTCGGCAACTCATATTACCGATTGCCTGTCTTAAGGACAGGCAATCGATAATATGAGGGGCCGAGCAACTTAACATGAAAGACGGCATTTTTTCAAGACAAAAAATACTTGTTGCTCTTGATTTTTGAAACTGTTGGCTAAATGAAAACTTCACAAATGACCGATTGACGAAAGTGACACTTAAATATGTCATGGAACAGGGCTCATCTGTGTAAATGACATGCTGATGTTTTCTTTAGAGAAAACCCACTTGCGTTTTCCTCGCTTGTTGCATGAACACATGAACACAAACACTGTACACTATACACATCAAAGGTTTTATATTTTCATCACGCTTGCGAGGTAGACCTGAGCACGCGTTTGCTGTCAGGATGACCGCCGTAGCACGCATGCATACAGCGGGCCTACTCTGATTTTTTTAGTCTGAAAATCAAAACACTGCCCCGGCGACTCATAGCGAGACTGCGCCCTCGGTTAGGGCACCGGACCCAACTGGCTCGAGTTCAAGGCATGCTATGCTTGTGAACCACCGTCGAGGACAGTGGTTGGCACTGCGTTAAACCTGCGGCGGAGCAATCATTCATCAGTTGCTGACATGTTCATGGGTAGAGGCCGGTCGAGAAGAGCCTGCCGAAGTCACTTAACCTATGACCTCTCACGTTTATTGGTGCACGCATTAACAAACTTTGCCACCGTGGCGGTACACCAGTATTCTGAGGTTAAGCTTAAGTTATGAACTATTGCCGAAGGGGTGCCGGTGGTGCGGTGGCTCAGCTAGAAAACTACAGGCACGTCCGGGAAACCAGAGGTACCCGGGTTTGATTCTCCACGGTGCCCACCATGCCTGCCAAGGTGAGAGGCATGCGGCACCACATTGCTTCAGCTGCTAAGTGCGTCGTAAAACCCCAGCGAGAACGGTGATTGCCGGAAGGCATGATCTAATCGGTTTAGAAGCAGCACTCCTACAAAGGATATCCTCGATGCCTTGAAGGGAATGAATTCGCTAAATGTGAGACTTGATCTGAATGGCGGCGGCCATTTTGCGAGCTGCTTAACACGCGCCCAGGTGGCCGGCTAGATACCCTTCGCTCGGATGGGGATGGGGGTGGGTCAATCTGACCGCCGTAAGATCTCGGGAACTAAGAAATTTAAAGACACCAAATTCACAGGGTGTGTTGACCTGCACGTGAACTCACTTAGGTCAAAGTTTGAGGTTCCTAGGTCATAGTCTTCTGGTCAAATAAGGTTAAACAAGGTCAAAGTCACGGTTCATCTCCAGTGCCCCCAGAACCTCGATAACTGCTGCTAAGCAAAAGGTCACATGCTCATCTAATGTCAGTGACATTATTTGACCTTTTGAAGGTCATGGTGACCAAAATGATGCAAGACTGCTCTGAGTTTTGCATCTGAATAAGCGAAATATGTTACGCTAGACAACATGTCTCTAAAAACAGAATGTTGACCTGGGTCATTTTAGGTCAATGACCTATTCTCACCTCTAAGAAGTCCGTGGAAGATGGATGATCCAGTTCCTGCAATCAATAATTTCGAAATGAGCACCAAAAACTATCTCATACAGCAAACCCTGGCGTAAAAAACATGCTGGCTCTGACCTTAGTCTGACCCTTATACCTGACCTTAGGTCAACGTAATTTACTCATTCAATATTTGTGTTGCCTACGAAAGCATCTCAGAGATGAATGGCTTCATATAACTCCGTTGTTGCATCGGATTGAACGATTACATAGAAACTGACTTCGCTGAAACCACGGCCTTACTTTGACCTGCCATAGGGCAGCGAACTTAGAAGGTACATCTAAATTTGTTATACCAAATGATCTGCTATTCAATTGTCTACAGCTGTGGAAAGTTTGGCGCGTCTATGACGCGCCGTTCGGAAACCATTCTGGAAAAAACCTTCGGGGGAGGGACAATTTGACCCCCCACCCGAGCGCGGGCTAAGGAATCGCTTAAGTACATGGAATTGCGATGCTTTTGAGAAAATCGCTCAGATAGGCTTTAATAACTGAGTTGCATGGAAACGAGTATTTCCGACTTTGGAAAAATTGCAGATTTTTGACCAGCCAACATGTTTGTGCAGCTGTAAGTGCTCTATAAGACCAAATCAACTATGATCCATCTAATGGTGAGAGTTTGGCGACGATCGGAGCAGTAGGTGCTGAAATCTAACTTGTACGTTTTTAAGCATGGAATTATCTTTTTGCGTTTCTGTGGTGTTTGACCTGACGTACTCACGTAATTAATACCACAGATAGTAATATCCTGCTCAGTTTGGCAACCAGCCTTCCATACCTCGCAAAAGACATTGGGTCATATCCAATGGGAAGCATGTTTTTGACTTGTTGGGGGATGGGCTTAGCACGTTTTCGCCTGTACAGACCCGTCCAGCTTCATTTACATAACTTTACCTTACCGATATTGCCAAGCTCCCGCTCCATTTGTCTTGAATAACCGTTTGATGCACGTTTAAACGCGATTTCACGACTACGTTTTGAGAACAAGGATGTGTGCTAGGTATGCAGGATTTTACCTTTCCGCTGTTTTCTTTTTAAATTGGCAGTGTTTTATTGAATAGAGCTGTGGCAAAAGACATGGAAGACAAGTGACGATATTTGGGCTGCTCTAGATATGTTCGATCGCAAAACGCTGTAAATCAAACATTTACTGCTTTTCCGCTGAACAGTTAAGCTGGAAGCTCGTTCTTCTACGTTGCATGCCCTTGACGCACAGCCGAAATTGTGAGAAGGAAGTTGAGGATGCATTTCGTTTTAACCACACGGTTCTAACTTTAAGTTTCAGAACTTGGGGATGCAACTAAATTTCTCCAAAATTTGGCTTGTCGATTTTTGATCAGTCACGTTAAACTGGCTTGAGAACTCATAGGGGCAATCCTCACATCCCAAGCTGACGTCATTTACTGTTGCCTGTTTTAGGAGATCAGTTACCCTGCCACGTCCACCATTTTGTTTTAGTCAAACGTAAACAAGTTCCTCGGCGAAGTGAGCAATGGGGAGGGTGTGTTCAAAATGCGATTAGGGTACTGCGAGTGAGCGTATACGATATTTCGTAACGCAGTCATCCACATAAGTCCGGTTGTTGCAAATTGCTGACACGTTGACGTGATGCGGTGGCAGAGAAGAGGAGGCGGCCTCTGGTGACTTTTAATACAGTAAGAACAATTTAGTTAGTCATGTGGCGCATGTTATATTGGTGCTTACCTCCATGTATGCTAGAGCAGTTATCAATTTATATCGTTTTGTAGACGGCCGCAGCCGGAAATTTTTATGAGGGAAGAGCAGAACTCAGCGGTCATTTGAAGACAACCAAATGACATGGAGGCGTGTATGGTGGCCAAGTAAAATAAATGAATGGTGCGGGCCGGAGGGGAGTGGTGCCCTGGCGTCCCATTTAGCTATGGCTGACTACTAGACTGCAGACTATGCATGTTGCACCAAGTATGTCTGGCATAGTGGCAAAAAGTGTCTACAATCTCAGTGAACGTACACTATTTCCAAATGCTTGGAGTTTGGTGCACTTTCACTGCTGATGTCAGTGCAGACAGCCAATATCACAGTGGATTAGGAAGCTGCAAAGGTAATTTCATCTCAAAAAGTTTGGAAAGTATTGCTAAAAAATTTGTAATTTGGTGCAATCTGGCCTGGCCTGAATTTAGCACTCAAGGAGGGGTTGATGTTGATGATGTTGATGACGATGATGTTGATGTTGTTGCACTCATGTTGCAATGTCCTCTGCAAAGTACAATTTTTATTTGTAGGTCTGCACAGTGGATTGATTTGTTTGTAAACTGGCCCAGTATATATGTCTTCATTCTTAGGTAATTGGTTATCTATAATTCAGGAACTTATTTGCTTCACTCCAGTTTTTTCACTCCAGTTTTTTCAGGAACTTATTTGCTTCACTTCATAGTTTATCTAGTTCTGACAGTTTCCAGCTATCTTAGGAATTTGCAACTTTAAGTTTCAGTGCACAAATAATGATTAAGTATGTTTTGTGTGCTTAACTGAACAATGAAGCATGTTTTGTGCATATCATGCCCTGTTGTTGACTCAGCTGGTTTTGCTAGAATGTTTTGTGATGAATTTGTAAAAACAGTATCAGTAGGTAGAGCTAGAGTCCTACCATGCATAGTGATATCTGTTTGAAGGGTCATGTCATAATGTGATAAGTAATGCAAACTTGCATAAAATATATTAATAGCATGTCAAAAGGATAAGTGCTGTATGGCATGTCAGATAGCTGGAATCTCCACATTTAATGCATATGGTATCATGGAGCTGGAGGTTGGAATTGGAAATTGAATAAATAATCATATGACACTGGCAGCTTGACAATCTTATCAGGTTCTAATGTGATGTGAAAAATTATGTAGGTTTGCAGTGTGCCATTGCCCTTGATAGGAATGGTGTGTAGCTGGTATCAGTTTTCAGGCTAAAATCTTGGGGAATTTTAAGGGGTAGGCAATATAGGCCTATTTGCTGATAACAAGACAGCATAAAAAATTAGAAATATGAAAAAGCACTCATTACCTACTTGGGGATAGGTAACTGGTTTTGATTGCAAGCAGTGACCAAGTCAAGAGCAGGACATAACCATGTGTAAGATTTAATTATTTTGGACAAGTAGGATATGTCCCATGGTCAGAAGCAATCAAAGTCCTGTAAGAATGATACATCAGATGCAAAAAAGGTGTCAGAATGTGGTAGGAAGCAACAAAAGAAAAAAGATGAATGTGTGGTTCAAAAATCTGTTTTTAGACTTGTGGTGCTGCCATAGAGCCCCTCCCCCTTAGACATTCTGCTTGTGTGTGATGCATAGTTATCAATTTGGTGATTGGCAAAATGCACGCCAAAAAGAACAGCACTAGGCCCTGCTAATTGAAATCATACCCCACCTCATGGTTTATAAATTATTGTGATGTGATAAACACTAATTGTCCTCTACAAAATACTACAAAGTTCTGACACAATGTAAGAGAAGTTAGTAGTATGGACACAGTACATACATCAGAATTGCTATCCATCAAGTGCAGTGTGACATAATGTGTGGTGTCTAACGGTTTATTTTCTGCTGGCAGCATTTTCACTGCTTTTTGTTTTCAAAGCTGTCCATTGCAAAGCAACCAAATCCTGCAAATACATGCTCTATGTGAAAACAGCCTGCTCCAAATACCCAACAGTCACTTTTCAACAGCAGTAATATAATTGCCCTGACATGATCTGCGCCACACTGGTCAGCACCGTCATGGAAGGCTGGCACAGCAGCATGTGGCATGACTGAGATTGATAACTGTTACAGAGTGGATCATTTTATGAGGCGTGCCAGCACCTTTCAAAAATCGGTCTGGTTTGGAATTAAGTCTACTGAAAGAGATGAGCCTGGAGGGAATGCTTTGAGCTATGTAAAGATTGCCAGGTGCCCGGTTATTTGCCGTGGACTGGTAGACACTCGTGAACCCTTCTTTCGACTTCTCAGCTTACCGTCGCCTGAATATGCCACCGCCAACCACACTGTGGGTGTTTTCCGGCCGTTGTTGGTAGTATGTCATTGCCGCGTTCGCGCGGTGTCGTGTGCCAGATTTCCTAAGTGCAATTGTTGCAGCTCGATCGTCGCGAGAAAATTCACAGACGTCAAAATTGTGTGAGAGTTGCCTCGAAACTTGTTATGCTTTTTGTTCCGTACCATCATTGTATAATACGTAACTATTTATCGGTCCATTTGATCCACTTACGTGTGCCCCCTGCCCCGGATTGTTTCCTGGCTTCTTTCAAACATTTGGGAACCATCGTATGGGGTCTAGGGTGGTGTGAAGTTTCTGATGCAAAAGTAAGAGTTGATTATGGCTTCAGCTGCTCTATATCATGCTAGATATTTGTTTGTTGCTTTAACTCCATTTTCGCCCGTCTTTTAAGCGTGCTTGCGATGAACAGTCACTGTGACCAGCTAGTATTCAGTTATGATGCTCCACGGTTTGCATGTCTGTAACCGATATATTTGAGACACCTCTCGCCACTGTCCCGCGGATGTGCACATCCAGATTCTGCGAATGGGCGCTTAACTAGCTTCATGAAAACGGGCGGCCTCTGAATTCCATGAACGGCTGCATTTATGTCAGGAGTGTGCTTTCGTCGTGACTTAAGCAGAGCCTGCTATTGCCTATGCTTGCGACATCCGCTTATTAGAGTCATATGTCGCACACTAACAATAAGGTCGCCTCTGTCGAGAACGGCTGCACGGCTCATACTGCAATGTGTGCTTTATCTTTCTTGGCCATAACATCGGTAATCACTTTGGGGAACTGATCTTAAATTAGTATTTGCCCCGGGTTTTGACATGCAAGTCTCATACAGAGCCTATGCCGCCCATTACTACCTGGGTGAGAACTCGTTGCCTCGGCCGTGGGCTCCTCCGCCGTGTGACGGCACGTGCGGGCCGTGTCGGCAGGGGTCGAGATGCCGTTCCAGAAGCGGCTGGTGGAGCCGTCGGCCGTGTGCCGCGGCACGCTGCCGGCCGACACCACGCTGCCCAGCGAGCTGGAGGCCGTCACCAACGGCACGCTCTCCAACGTGGTGCGCCAGCTGTCGTCGCTGTCGCGCCACGCCGAGGACATGTTCGGCGAGCTGTTCCGCGAGGCCGAGCGCATCGTGCACCGCTCCAACGGCCTGCAGCTGCGCATCGACAGCCTGGCCGACAAGGTCACGCGGCTGGACAGCACCGTCGAAGAAGGTGAGGCGCGCCGCCGCAGGGGCGCCGCCGGCCGGGAGCGGCACGCGCCAGCCGGCTGCCGCCGTCCGCCGCCGGTCGCGCGCAGTCAGCACAGAGACTGGTCGGACGTGACAGATTCCGGTGTAACGACCTCAGGGTCGCATGTTTTGATCCAGCTTGTGGGTAGGACAGCGTCTAAACTCTATGGAGTGGGTGCAAAATGGCTCCGACGTCGGCCTGCTCTAAAACCCGATCATCATCATCAAACCCGCCGTAAATGAGATGGCCTTCCTGCGGGTCAGTCTGCTTCGCATCACACACGGCTTGAAATCTCGTCGAAGCGCTTGTTCGCCTTGGGACACATACGACATTTATCCATTGGCGTTGGGATGTGTATGGTGGGTCGGTTGGTGGTTTGTCGGTCTGTTGGTTGGTTGGTTGGTTGATTGATTGGGTGGGTGGGTGAGTGGGCGGGTGGTTGGGTTGGGTTGGGTTGGGTTGGGTTGGGTTGGGTTTTGGTTGTTACCAGCACCTGCTGCCGTGTCGTGCCTGCGCCGTCGTTTGGACGCGCTGACTCTTCCCCCTCCCCCCTCCCGTCCACGCAGTGTCGCTGCAAGACATCCACATGCGCAAGGCGTTCCGCTCGCGCGTGGTGTACGACCAGGAGGTGTTCAGCCGTGAGAGCATGCCAGCCGCCATGCGCGAGACGTACCTCAGCTGCGACGCGCCGCCGCCGCTCGACAAACTCAACGTGTTCAGGTGCGCGCCCTGGCTGGGGCGCCGGTGGGGGGCCGGCCCGGGTCAGGCGTCGTTGCGGGTCAACGTCGGGAGCGGTGTGGCTGATAGTGGCCTCTCTGGTGCTGGTGTAAACACATCTGTGTGCGGATGTATTCGGTGCGTAAAACGGTTAGATTCTGGTTGTTTTTTTTTTGCATGGTCGCAGTTTGTAATTTCTCCTTATTGTCCCATGACAAGTGAGACGTTTTGTGCCATCAGTGTCTCTGGCTTGTTTTGAGGATGCTGTGAATGCCCGTTTCCGCTTGAATAGCATTTTCATTTGCGTATGTAAAGGACGTTGGGGGTGAAACAATTATTGACATTCCACACACGCCACTGCGGAATCTCGCAGGGTGTCATATCAGTATGAATATGAATGAGCGTATGAATACTCATATGAATGTGTGATGTGTGCTACAGCGTGAACTGTGATGCGAAGCTGGGCTTCGCTTCGCTGACAGTACTGTCTGTTCAGAGCATTTGTGTCTGGCAATTCTGGTCCAGTCTGATTGGAAATCATCTCGACTGAGACGTCTGCGCGGTGTGGGCCGGCCGCCTGTCACCTCAGGGTACCTGTACGTCCGTGTCTGACTCAGCGTCCGCCTTGCGTCCCCGTATCTGGTGTCGTCTCTGCGCCTGACTTGTGTCTCCATGTTTGCGTCTCGCTGCGCTTGTGACGCGTGCCGTCGCGTCTGACCAGCGTCTTCTTGCCCGATCCGTTTCCAAGTCGATCTGTCCGCACGTGTTGCGTTCTCACGCTGCTGCCACACGTGTGACCCGTGTCGCCGTGTCGTGCGCGTCGCTGTGGCGGATGTGCGCAGACCGTGGTTGGTGCGTACCGTCGTGTCGGATCCGCATCTGGTGAGTCGGCGGGGGCCCGTGCCGGCGGTACCGATGGCGCGGACCGAGAGGCGGCCGCCCGCGCCTCGCTGACGCCGCCGCTCGCCGCTGCACCACAGAGAGGACGGCAAGGACGGCATGCAGTTCTACACGGACCCCAACTACTTCTTCGAACTGTGGCGGCAGGAGATGCTCAAGGAGAACGACCGGCTTATGCACGAGAAGGGCAAAAAGGTGAGCGGCCCAGACGACTACGTGGGAATCCCGCCGTGTTCGAGTTATGGGATCTCTGCAAGCAGACACTTAATGCAACGACAACCGTTTTAATGCATTATGCAGTGATCAAGAGTGCATCTGGAATTAGATTATGCGGATTGTTAATTATATTTCTAGCTTCTTCAGGCTAGTTCAAGTGTCAAGGGATGTTTGAAGGACTTATGGGCTAATGATTGGCCTACTGGAGCATCTCAGACGTGATTTCCCAACGAGCAAGAGTAGATCTTCGAGATCCCATCACTTTTTGTCTCTTTTTGTTGTCTGATTCACTTTTTCCTGGCTCCGTTCGCGGAAGGGCGTGCTTGACATTACTGCACATTGACCATGCCGGAAGTATCGCCTGGCTCAGTTCAGAGAACCGCTCACTGGGTGGGAACATCTGTCAGAACCGCTGCGTCATTCGGTCACATCGTCACAGAACCGCTGCGCTGAACGGTCTAACTGCACACTGGAAATGGCCGTCTGCAGAGTGGTCTGCGTTTCGTGAAATAAGCACCCACGCATGCTTGGCTTTTGTGAGAAAGCAGACAGCTGTTCGTGCCCCCGCTGGTCTGTGCGCTGTGTTCTTACCAGACCCATCAGACACGTCCACATGTGTAACGAAACGTGTCTGTGCCGTTTAACGCAGCACGCGCCGCCGGGGGATCCAGCGAGCGAGGCAAGTTGGCTCTCTGGCTATGTGTGCGGGGCGGCCGAGGTGTCTCCCTCCTTTGCGGTTAGGTGTTACGACGTGGTATGAAGGCAGCGCCAATAACACTCGGCTAGCGGTTTGGTGTGTTTGGGTTGCACATGCTAATCGTTAACAGTTGACCCGTGTGAAGTTTTGCATCCCGTCCCGAGTAAAGCGTGGATTTTTTCCTTCTCAGTCTCCCCTGGCCCTTGTGTGCCGTGTGTAGTTAGTCCGTGTGGAAGCGGCTGTTTTTATGTACGACACGAGGCTGCAGAGGGGCCACGCGGACAGCGTCGAGCGTCGCTTCGTAACAGCCGTGTTTATTTTTATTGGGTCCGTTGTCAGCCTTTGAGTGAGGCGAGGTCCTTGAGTCCAAAAGCTTGCCTTCCGACGGCTGGTCCAGAGGTGCTGCGATTAACCCCCTCTTCCCGAAGGTGCCACGGGCCCAGTGATTGGTGGTGGTTTATGGTGTGACACGACTATGTGTGCTCGTTCACGGACCTCCGCACGGCGTCCGGTTTTGTTTTGCCGCGGCAGTCGGGTGCCTCGGGCATTCAGTGTCAGGGGCCGCAGTTGACGTGTTGGGGCATGGGCTTATGGTGCACAGCATACTGAACATAGCGCAGCGCGGGGAACAGAGCGTGGGCTGGACGCACTCCTGATGTGTGCAAAGTAGCATGGAGGAAGCTGTCTGCAGAGGAGTTACCATTCATTTCTGTAATGCTGACAAAGACATCAGAAGGTAGCTCAAATGAGGAGTGTTTGTAACGCCTGCCGCTGACTGTGCAGCCGTGTCATGCTTCCGTCATTACGCAGCTGTATGGCATGGCGCCATAGCAGCGCCGTTCATTTGTGAGGGACTTAACTTGCCAGGTGATTCCCACCTGGCTTTTTCGTGGCACTCGATACCCGCGCCGCACGTTGGTGGCCGAGCACCTGGCGGCGTCCGGCTGAGCCCCGGCTCGACGTCGTGCGTGCCGGGCGCGCGTTGACATCATCATCATCGCTGCAGCCGCACCGACCGCGCCAGGACGGCAGCGGCGGCGGCGGCGCTGGCCGCCACAAGAAGCGCGTCCGCCAGGCGCAGAATACCCGGCAGAAGCACGTGCAGATGGCGCTGGAGCAGGGCGAGTACATCACCAACTCGCCGGGCAAACACAACGGACAGCAGCAGGTCAGTCGGCGGCGGTGTGGCCGGCCCGTCGGCAGTCTCTGCACCGATGACACCGGGCTCTTGTGCTGCCTCCTCTGTCTGCCTCCTATAAACGGAGCCATTGCGTTGGTTGTAGTGTCGGACACCGGCAAGTGGGGTCGATGTCTGTTGTGCGGAAGCATGGTTTGACCTGCTCTGCGGCGCCGGTCACGCTCTTGGTGTGACGGCTGTGCGGTGCATTGCAGACGCAGTACGGCGACGGCGGCGGCTCGCCACTGGGCGCGCCGCAGCCGCGGCCGGCCAGCATCGAGGTGCGCCGGCCGTCGGTGCCGCTGAGCCCGGCCAGCCCGGACCCGTACGGTGGAGGCGGCGGTGGCGGCGGCCCGGCCGAACCCGGCAGCCTCGGCTCGCCGGCCGGCCGCGCCCTCAGCCGGATCGTCTCCAGCCGGCCGTCGCAGCCGCCGCCGGCGCCGCCCAGCCACGAGGGCACGCCTACGCGCGGACGCCTGTACAGTGGGAGGGAGGCGCTGCCGCCCCCACCGCCGCCGCCGCCGCCGCCCCCCGCCGCCGCCGCCCGCCGCCGGCCCGCCACCGCCGCAAGAGAACGGGCTGGCGGCGTACCCGTCGCCGGGCGGGCTGCAGCACCAACTGACGCCCGAAGCGCCGCGCCACACGCGCGACCTGTCTGCCGACGACCTGCCGCCGCCACCGCCCATCCCCGACGAGCTGCCGCCGCCGCCGCCGCCGCTGCCGCTGCTGCCGCAGGCGCCGCCGCCGCCGCCGCCACCGCCGCCACCTCCGCCGCCGCCGCCCATGCCCGACGGCTTGACCAACGGCTTGCGCTCTCCACCGGCCCCGAACGGCGAGCTGGCAGGACAGACTATGAACACGGTACGTTGCACCGCCGTGATGGGGCGGCCTGGGTGTGGTCGCAGCTCTGTGCCGATGGATGCGGAGGAGGTTTCTTGGCAGCTATACGATGCGATCGCTGTGGTGGACGTTCCTAGGGGACCATAATCAGGGGTGACGGGAAGCAGTCCGTGCTCTGTCGGGGTACATCTCTGCGCGGTGCGTCGAGGTGGACGTGGCCTGTGCCCTATGGAGACGAAAGCCCCGCATGTGGTTCTTTTAGTTTTGACAGTTTATCCCTCCGTAGCGTTGCCACCGGAGAAAAGTCGCAAAAGTGACGGCGTTTCAGTGTTTGAATTTGCTGCAGTGGGCAGGTAGCTTCTGATCGTTTTAGAAAAAAGGAAGTTGGTAAGCTTTTTGGCGAACTCAGTCGTCGCATGTCTCACAACGCAGGCAAAAAAGCAACCCAGGCCATGACTCTTGGTCATTTCCCCACAGACACAGCGCGCACAATTGTTTGTCAGGCAGGGTGTGTCGCTAGCGTTTCTTTGCATGGCTATGACATCCGATGTGTCCGTATATATATATATATATATATATATATATATATATATATATATATATATATATATATATTGCGGTCATAAGGGCATCAATTTTTAGTTTGACGAAGCCCTTTTGTGGCGTGTGAGCTGTTGCCATTTTCCGGCAGTTGTTGTGCCAGTATTTCCTGACAGCCAGTTGTACCCGGTTAAAACGGAGTGGCAGGAACTGTTGGAGCCATGCGCTTGCCAGCGTCTGTCTTCATCCATCCAGCTTGATTTATTTAGTCGCTTGTTGCACATCGTGGCGGATTCCAGCGATGCCGACTGTTACCCCCTGGTGTCATACAGACTACCAAGGCATTTTCATGAGGAGAAAGTGCTTTGTCACTCACGAGAAAAAGGCACAACTTAACGACATTGTTAAATGCAGACAATGATCATACACATTTCACAAAATGGGAGTGTGTAGTTATAACGCATACAGTGATCTAACAGCCCAGTGCCTTCAAACCAAAGCTGCTGAAGTTCTTGAATTCACGGGAACTACCGTTGTGCCGCGCGCCACCTCGCCCATGCCGCGCCTGTTCCTGATTCCAACTGAGTGACCGGAGATGTCCCAGTCGGTCGCCTCCAACCGCGGTCGATGCTCCGCTCCAGTTCGATGAACGCGTCATTTCCTCGCGTGTCCCGAAACAGGTGTCCGCCTTCTGCTATTGCTGGGTATCGTACATCAGAAGGCGGCCCGCCAGCGCGGCAGGGCCGCATGGCAGCAGCTGGTCTGTTGCATCCGATAGGGCGGCCCAGCCTGATCCAGCTGGCAGCAGTGACGGCTGGTAATGGCTTGTGGGCCGTTTGCGTCAGTGGTGCGGCCTATCGTTTGCTGAGGATGGCTTTGCGATTCGGTCCTTGAAACCCCATATCATGCAAGCCAGGTGTTTGCTTTGTAATAGATGGGATACACTTCTTCGCATGGTTTTCAGCAGCACATTCAACAGCGTTCTCCAACTTCATTGGCAGGCGGTCTTCATTGTAGATAACTAATTTCATGACTGTCGGCACTTCCCACCGTTCGCGGCGTGGACGACAGCAGATCGCGTTTGTTGGGCCACACCCAGCCCCTGAGCGGCCGGTGTAGTGGCTCCCGGGCCGCACGTCACTTGCGACCGGCGGTCCGTGGCCGGCGCAGCGGAAGCTGTTATCACTCCCGTGTTGGTGCATGCGGCTGGTCGTCAGTGTCTATCCTTGGCGTGCTGTTACTCGTCCCATGTGGCCGTCCTTGTCCGGCTCGTGTCGCCGACACGAGTTGGTCTGTGGCCGGCGCCGTCTGGCCGTTATAGTGAGTGCCCTGTGGGCGCGCCTGTAGCCGACCCTGTGTGACAGGCATGGTGTTGGCACCAGTTCGGCAGTGGCCGATGACCGACCCTCTGTGCCCGCAGTCTTCCTCGTCGTCGCCGAGCCGGTCGGAGGTCGTGGACGGGTCGGCTCCGGCCCTGCTGCCGACGCCCGCAAAGGAGCCGCCGCCTTACGACGCTCGCAGCGACCTGCTCAAGGCCATCCGCGACGGTCAGTGGGTCCCTCTCGCTCTCGCTGTCGCCCTCTCCCTTGCTTTCGCTTTCGCTCTTGCTCTCACTCTCACTCTCGCTCTCACTCTCGCCCTCGCCCCCGCGCTCTCCCTCTCTCCCTCTCTCCCTCTCTCCCTCTCCCCTCTCTCCCTCTCTCCCCTCTCCCTCTCTCCCTCTCTCCCTCTCTCCCTCTCTCCCTCTCTCCCCTCCCTCTCTCCCTCTCTCCCTCTCTCCCTCTCTCCACTCCACTCCACTCCACTCCACTCCACTCCACTCCACTTCCCTCCACTCCCTCCACTCCACTCCACTCCACTCCACTCCACTCCACTCCCTCCACTCCACTCCACTCCACTCCACTCCACTCCACTCCTCTCCTCTCCTCTCCTCTCCTCTCCTCTCCTCTCTCTCCTCTCCTCTCCTCTCCTCTCTCTCTCTCCTCTCTCTCCTCTCTCTCTCCCTCTCTCCTCTCTCTCTCTCTCTCTCTCTCTCTCTCTCTCTCTCCTCTCTCTCTCTCTCTCTCTCTCTCTCTCTCTCTCTCTCTTCTCTCTCTCTCTCTCCCCCTCCGGAGGGGTTTCGCGGGAGAGAGAGAGAGAGAGAGAGGGACAATTACCGGACCAAGCCTTCCCTTCCCTCCTTTCCTCCCTCCCTTCCTCTCACTATCTCTCTCGTGTTACTCTCACTCCCCACTCCCTTCCTCTCTCCTCTTTCTCCGCCCTTACCGCCGTCTTGTCTTCGTGCCTCGCAGCGCATCCCGTGTTGTCATGCTCTTATTGGCTCTATGCATTTTTCATAACCCTGTTGTTGACAAGAACAGCAATATTGCGGGTCGAGAGCAGTTTCCAATGTAAATTATTCTGCACAAGAAATGAGAAACGGGCTTCCGAAATGAGGTTCCAAAGAATGCTGCGTTGCGCGCGAGCTAGAGTATGCGTCTGCCAATCCAACGCTTCTATTCCGCGAATCAAGTTCCAAGGGACCAAGTGCGTCTGGACAGCTACTTGATATACCGCTGCGTTTCCACAAGTATATTAAGTGTGACAAATGCCCGGCCGGCATGGCCCAACGTCTGCGGCGTTTGTTACATATTTATATTCATTGCATGAAGCCTTCCCGTGAATTGCCTCATGGAGCTGTGTGGCGCGGTGCAGGTCGCCCAGTCAGTTTTGACTCTGGTGTGTGAAAAGAGTGCCTTCCGGGCTGCGCAGCAGCCTTTTGCTGGCGAAGACGTCAATGCTTATTGGACCAACTTACGTCAACACGTGATACCAAATAACGTAGCAAATGACAACAGGGCCCCACGGGCCACATTCCACCAACCGTGCAGGGCGACGACCCGCGCTGACCGCCCTGCCGGCCGCCGCAGGTATCAAGCTGCGCAAGGTGGAGGTGGTGGAGGAGAAGCGACGCGAGGAGGCCAAGCCGCTGCACGACGTGGCCTCCATTCTGGCGCGCCGCGTCGCCATCGAGGTGTCGGACTCGAACTCGGGCTCCGACTCGGACAGCGAGGCGTGGGATGACGAGACCAGCGCCTAGGCGGCCCGGCGCCGCGCGCAGCCGCCGCCCGCGCCCGCTCGGCTCTTGCCCACCCGAGCTCTTCAGAATGGTAG
This sequence comes from Pollicipes pollicipes, assembly GCF_011947565.3. Taxonomy (NCBI): domain Eukaryota; kingdom Metazoa; phylum Arthropoda; class Thecostraca; order Pollicipedomorpha; family Pollicipedidae; genus Pollicipes; species Pollicipes pollicipes. Next base: position 23,172,653 of record NW_023596746.1, on the reverse strand, counting down.
ACCTGGGTCTGTGCAGAGTTAGATTTCCGTGGTACGGAAGTTTCCCTGGTGACGTCATTTAACCAACCCTGGTGGACGAGACGCCCAAAAGCCCCACCATATTCATCCCATAATCATGTGCGATGATATGTTTTTCGAAGAGGGTGGGTGTAGCCTTGACGATGTCTGTCGTAGTGTCGTGTCAATTCAACCCTTTGTCCCTGTTCAGATTTTTAGGGTCTCATTTGTCTTGTTCCATACACAAAGTGAGTTTTGTGATTGCCAAACCCGTGGAACAGTTTTTAACGTCATGTCCTATTCAGGCCTTTTTAGGCGTGCTTTGGCGGCATTCCAATGTGTATTGCAGCCCACTGATGCTTGATGTGGAAACAACCAACAAAGAGGAGATTTGACAGACACACTGCTTGGTTGCCAGGGGCCGAGAGGCTCCCATCGTTCGGGTGGCGTTTGGTCGCCGTTCTGGGAGGCTGACGGGCTGAATGCCGCGGAATATCCGATGCTTTCTCGCATGCCCCTGCGCTGTTTTCCGCCGCGCGGACGTTTTTGGACCCACCGTTTGGACGTGCGCACGGTGGGGCTACCGTCGGCCGTGTCCGTGCGGGACGGCGGCCGCGCCGCCGCCAGCTCGCTAGGGCCGTGCGAGCCGCATTGGGCTACGCACAAAGCCAACGTGTTCGCCGCGTCGTCGGGCGAATGAGATGTGACCGGTCGAATCTAACCGTACTGGCTCTTGTGTATATCGCCCGGCCGGACCGTACCGGGTGTGAGAGCGTGCGTCCGCGCGCGCCGCTGTTTATGCGCTCCGTGGTCAGACTGTGGGCGCGTGTGGAGGTCGTCGTTGACCGGGGAGAGGTCAGCGGCGTTCCGTGCCGCCCCTCCCCGCCGCTTGGCCTCCCGCCACCCACCGTCGCATCCGTGCGGGCGTTTTGCCTGGCCGCGTTTATATCGTTCCGCGCCCGATCTGCTCGTTGTTACGTATTTGTTTTTACCGGCGATGGCGCTCGTCGCCCGTGCTGCTTTGGGTGTGACCGGCCGGCCGGGCTCGGCCGCTCTTCGGACAATAATGGTTGTGCTAGTCACCCGTGGCGGAGGAGAGCCGGGCGGCGGCGCGCGGCCCGCCGCTCCGGCCGCGGCTTGATTTGACGGCTCTGTCCGGACCGCCGAGCTGTACGGCCGTGGCCGCTGCCGCCAGCCGGGGTGCGGCGTGGCGCCGCCGCCGCTGCGCTCCCTGCGACGCCTGCTTGTACTCGCGCCAAACCTAGCGCACTGTGTTATATGCTTCCTTCAATAAACAGTTATTTTTATTCCCTGCACACGCTGTCTTTGGTCAGCTGTGGTGGAATTAGTCGCTTTTTTCGTGGATGCTTAACGGGCTGGCTCGTGCCGCAAAGCGAAGAAAAACTGGACCGGTCGTTTTCCCATGGCGGGGGTGGTGGCGCTGGTGCGTTCCCCACTCTGAGATATGCTTCATTACTGGTTCCATCAGCTGGCTGCAATGTGGTGATGCGCGCTTTGATTTCCATCGTGTCCATGCACTTGACATCAAGTTTTACAGTACCCGTAAATGCGCTGCCCGCGGTACAACACCGATGGTATGTCGCATACGGGCGCAATGTTCGTGGGGCTATGGTTAACCATGGGCTAACCCGTCGTGGGCTAACCTATGGATGAGAAAAAAAATACCGTGGGGTTGGGAACAAACGGCTTTTGACGCTAACTTTCCATGCTGGGATTGCCCCGCATCTCTGGTTCTGTGGCCCTGGGTTTCTTTTCGCGAGCATTACTGTGCGCGGGTTTCTGGCCCACTTTTGATTGCAAACAAAATTAATAAAACTGGCTCATTTAAATAAAATGTCCCTCCAATGTTAAAATGTGCGTGGAAACTCCACGCGAGGATGGACAAGAACGTCGCGAGCGTGGCACGCTGGCATTTTTGGGAGTGGTTTTTCAGAAGGCTTGGAGAGGCCTCGTCTTGGGATGTGCAATTATTATTACACAACCTACGAAGGTATCGCCAATATAAGCTCTGGTGGAATGCGGATGTAAGGACACTATATTGAAGGGCAATGTATCGAAGTCGATTTTTGTCACTATCATATTACCATTTCGTTAATGTCGAAGTCGCGTTTGAATGCGCATTGTGGACGATAGTTACTGTATTTTTCATTGGATCCTGTAAGACTGACGCGTGCACATTAATTATGCCAGTGCAGAGGTGAGTGCAAAATAATGCGGCCTTGCAGTAAAACAACAGCGAGAAGTTACGAGACAAGTGCCGCACGGTGGAGTCAAAAACAACTTTTTTGGAAAGTGCACGCACCACTGCTGGAAAAGTGGCCTTATATATTAGGGAGACCATGTGCAAAATTAAACTAAAATTTGCACCTGATGCTGCTGGGTACCTCCATCTGGAAAGAAGCCTAAAGACTGCCGATGTTCTCCGGCGTTACATTCTCTACGGCGCAGCGGGACTTGTGGTTGTGAGCGGCAGGCCACCAACACCACGTGGCGCCCCATCAGATCGGGCGCAATATCTTACATCAGAGATCTAGCGGGCGTTGTGCGGCGGAAAGTGGGTTTTGCAAGAGGTGCCTACGTTATAAACAGGCTATCGTCCAGGTAACAAGTGTCAGTGAAAGATGAACGGTGGCTTTCTTGCAAATGTTGAACGAGAAGGAGACGGAGAAATCCGGGACATCCGCCCATTACCTACGCGAATAGTGCAGCGAAAAGAGACTGAGGCAGGCTGATAAATTAATAACGAAATATATGAACACAGACGCGGGAACTGGGGGGGGGGAGGGGGGTCAGTGGGGCAGCTCGCCCTCACACACCCAACTTGAAAGCTTGGGGGGGGGGCGCACGCCCACCTTGAAAGCTTGGGGGGGGGGGGCGCACGCCCACCTTGAAAGCTTGGGGGGGGGGGGCGCACGCCCACCTTGAAAGCTTGGGGGGAGGGCCTGTGGATCACCCGTTCTGCCGTTCTGGTATGTTAAAACGCCCATTCTAAACTGCAAGGAATTGGGTAAGCCTGTAAAACTATATTCTGACCTGTTGGGGGATCATTCTCGCCCAGTAAGACTTCATTCCGAACAAAAGAGGGCAATTGTGAGCCTCTAAAAAAGAGGGCAATTCTGTAGGCCCGTTGTCACCCGCAGAAGGCATATCATGGCCTGTTGAGGACCCATGCCAGCCTTAAGAGACCTATTTTGATCTGCAAATGGCTTATTCTTGACTGTGGAGGGTCCATTCTGACCGGTAAAGGGCCATTGGTGTCTGTGAAGGGTCTATTATGACCTGTAGACAATCCAATATTGACTATAGGCTACTTTTGAATTGTACAGGGTCCATTTTGATATGCAGAGAGCATAATATCGACCATAAAAGATCCATTCTGGCCCGTAGAGGGCTCGTTCAGGCCTGCCGAGCCTGCATTCTGGCCAGTAAAGAGCCCATTCTAGCCTGACGAGGGCCATTCTGACTCGTGCAGGTCCCATTCTGACCTGTAGTGCCGAGTAGGCCCATGTAACATGTAGAGAGCCCGTTATTTACTGTGGATGACCAATTTTGTCCTGCAGAGGGCCCATTCTGATCCGTATTAGGGCCATTCTAACCCAAAGGGGCTCATTACTGACTGTGGAGGGATCATTCTGGCTTGTAGAAGGGCACCATTAACTCTTGTATATCTTTATTCGTGACTGTAGAAGGGCCATTCTGGCCTGTAAAGGACCTATTCTGACCTTACGTGGGTTGATTATTGACTGCGAACGGCCCATTCTGAACTGTAGAAGGAGAATCCTAACATGTATAGAGCCAATTCTGACCTGTATAGGACTCATTCTGGCTTGTGGGCGGCAACTACTACGACTATCTAACCTTAGGGACACATTTTGGCATTTTGGAGTCCCCTCTCTACTTGAATGTGCTTCCCGCGCCCTTGACATGACTAAATTATCAAAATGAACGACGGAAGATGTTGATAAGTGGATACGCCCGGGTACAATTTTCACGGTAGCCACAGCACCGGATATTCATACAGGCACAGATGAGTGTTCAGAATACCTACCAAGAACCACATAACGCTGCTAAAAATCCGCACCAGTGGCAGCCGCAGGTGACATCTCAACTATCCACCACCTCGTCCTACCTACAGCATGCACTCGGTGCAGGTAGGGAAGAGACGGAGGCAGCCACGACGGTCGCTCGACATGCTGAAATGACAAAATTTGCCTTGACATTGAATTTCTTCTCAGCTTCTGTCCCTTTTCTCCCCGCCCTTAGCGGAATGAGGGCATGCCGCTTCCCGTGGTGACATCCCGATCGTGACACTTCCGTCACGAACTTGACGCATCTTACTCGACTCTACAAACGTCACGGAGAGCTGGGTGGGCCTGTCGGCGGCCGGTCCCCCACGCACTCGAATTTCCGAGTCGTGATGTCGCGTGTCACGACAGCTGATCAGCGACAGTTTTTGGACGGACGGTTCGCGTATGTCCGTTTCGTTACAGACGGGTCTATAAACTACTCGCAGCGACTCACCCTAGCTGGTGTCGTACACACGCTCGGTCAAGCCTAGCCCTCCCCTGGTCAGTGGCCACGTCCGTGCAGCAGGTTAAGTTTCAGATCAAGTCAAATCTCGTTATGTTCTCGCGTTGCCAGCGCACCGCACCTCCCGTCACCGAAATACCACGTTGCACTATTGGCCATATCAATACATTTCCTATTGGTTTCTCCGATGACTTTTTCCAATATGGCTTCGAACCTTCACCCTTTTTGTCCTCTCCAGCTCCTTATCCTTCGACTTTTTCTGATATGATTTTCATATGTCAACTTTTGTTGTTCGATGTTTTTTTTTCGTTTGGCTTTTCCATTCGACTTTTCCCCGGACGTGATATAATAGACAGACAAAAAAGAATGTATACTTTGTGTTCAAAAATGAATGATCCATTTGGCCGGTCCAAAACCGATAAAATCCGGCATGTGAGTGGATTTGTTGATTGTTCGGTATCCATGGCAACCAAACGTTTGAGTGTTGCCGCCCAGCTGTGTCGTGGCAACCGGGCAGCAGTGACGTCTGGCCGCGTCGGCCGCATCGGCTTGCACTGCACCGCGCTGGGTCGTGTCCCGTTAAGTGAAGTTGCAACGCGTCCCATGAAAAATCCATGGTATGCGTGATGGCACTTGTGATATCATGACGGTAGACGCATTACATGCCGGTGGGTCTCAAGCAGCGCCTAGCTTCTTCTCGCTCTTGCTGCGCGGAAGTTGCTGCGACAGAGAATACTGGTTCAGGATATGTTGCGACAGTCATTATCAATAATTTTATCCGGTCATTTTCAGGGCATACAGGTATGCATACACCTGTTAACAAGTAATGAATAGATGCTGCACCGCTGTATGGCCAGGAGCACCGACTCTGTGCTCTATGCCATCAGTTTTTTTGTTTCCACACTGGTGCTTTTTCGCCCATAAAGACAAAAATAATTGTATGAGATTCAAAATACATGCAGCGGTAGCGCGGTATATACCCTTATCGTCGTTATTCATTCTATCTGTGCATGCCCGCGTATACAGCGAAGCGGAAGCCCCCAAGTGTTATCAAATAAGAAAATGAATGTCACATGTCATGCTACGTTGACGGGATAACTAAGCGATCTACGTCATTGTCATGTTGCTATCAAGTAAATACGCACTGTGCTCACAAAGAAGACAAGGCACCCAAGGGTTATTTAAAGGCTCGTAAAAGTTTGTTATTGCTGTAAATGGTTGGCGTTCTCAGCTATTCTGGCATGGCTCACAGTAGCTGCCCAGTAAGTTGGCTGATAGTTTTCCCTGCGTCATAAAACCCTTTTGCCTACCGCACTGGCATGAGTACATTTATTCATGCACTGGGGGAGTGTATCCATTTCAGGTATTGGTTACCTTATGCGTCTCCGATATACACAGATGTCTAACAGAGCTTGGTTGTTTCTTAAATGTTGGAGTTAACTGGATATGCTCGCAAAGACAAAGGTTATAGCGAGGTACGCTGCGTAAAGACATATGTAGGGCGTGAGATGTTTATTATTTATCCGCATCACTAGGCATCAGTAGAATTATCATCGCTCGAGATAACATATCAAACCAAGTTTTGTCTAGACCTGAGCTGGTGATGTGAACTCGCTCAGCTGAAATAGCATGTAATGACCATCAGATAAGTATTTCTGTGCTAAAATTTGAGGTTTCAAGGGTCATGACCACCAGGTCAAATAAGGTTAATCAAAGTCAAACTTAAGATTGGTGTTCAAGGTGTTCCCATGCCTTATTCAAAATACCTGTTGCAAACAGGAGGTCATTGTGTTTCATTTTAAACGGGATACTGTGTCCAACGTCACAAGGTCACTATGTCAAACGTCGAATTAAAGGACAGTCATCATCTTTGACCTTTACAAGGTCGTGGTGGTCAAAATCCTATTAAATTTTAATTTTCAAAGTTGAATAAGCGTCAAAGATTACGCCAAGCGGTATGTTCCTAAGCCCAAAATGTTGACCTGGGTCATTCTAGTTCAGCGACCTACTTTGACAGTTAAGAAGTCCAGTTAAGATATCTGATGCGGTCCCTGTTATTAATAAATTCGAAACGAACACCAGGAACCACCCCATGAAGCAAATTCTCCAGTAAAAAGCGGACTGGTTTTGTGCTCGGTCAGATCTTCGTAGCTGACTTAAGGTCAATGGAATATGTGTTATCCTAACTTCAATTATCTTTTTGTGTAAGGAGCTCTCTCAGAGATGTATGGCTTCGTCTAACACTGTTGTCGCTTCAGATTTAATGATTGCCAGAAATGCCTTCGCTGACAGCGACGACCTGGTTTTGACCTGCCATAAGCCAGACACCGTAGAAGGTACATCCAACTTTCTATACCAACAAGTCTGCTATTCAATTTCTTACAGTTGTGCAGAGGTGGGCATGGCTATGCCATGCTGTTAGGAAATTATCCTGGAAAACCTTAGAAAGGGGTCAAATCGGCTTCCACTCAAACACGTTTTAAGATTGAAATCGCAGGACCTTTTTACAGACCTGGGATGACCTGACGATACAAAAAAAAAACCAGAACCATGGATGTGTACTTGAGAAAGTAAGCAATGTTAACAGGGGTTTATAAAAAAAAATTGGAGTACATTTCCTTCGAAGAATAAGATATTGTTTTCGTTTTCGAACAAAATGTCATCGACATTATCTCGCCAACATGATGAAAAAGTCAGAGATGTGAACGGTCAAGGTCACACACCTCACATTTTTGAAAGATACGCGAAAATCGTGTCAGCTTAAGTACCGAAAATTTCAGCACATTGCTCAAAACTGTCCATTGTCCTAAAATTATTCCGGAAAACCCTTTCCTCTAAAAAAAACTCTCAAACCACTCGTCATGTTTTGCATGGCTATAGGCATGTGAATAGTGAGCCATTTGGTATGCAAAATTAGGATTGCGTCGTGAGGTCGCTGCCCTACGGCAGGTCCAAGTCAGACAATAGATTCAGGAAGATAATTTCTAGGGAGTCGCTCGATTTGATACAACAATGGAGTGTTATGCGAAACCATACATCTCTGAGATAATTTCCTAGGCAGCACGACTAAATCAACAAATTCCATTGAACAAGGGACAGGTATAAAGGCCAGACCAAAATCAAACCAACCCTTTTTAGTGCTCTCGAGCCTTGCTGTATGTTGCTGTTTTCCGAATTCATTGATAAAGAAACTGCATTATACGTCTTCCGTGAACATCTTAAAGGTCGGAATAGGTTACTGACCTAAAACAACCCAGGGCAACATATTGTTCTTAGGAATATACTGCATAGCGCAATCTTTAACGCTTTTCACTTGTAAAAATCAATTGTAGTTTTTGGTCATTTTTTGGTCTTGTATTTTTTGGTCACCATGACCTTCGGAAGGTCGAACAAGCTCACTGACTTTAATGCGCATCAGAGACCGTTTGCTTACAGCAGGTATCTAGGTTCTGGGGTACTTTGGACAACAATCTTGAGTTTGACTCTGTTTGACTTTACTTGAACCGAAGGTCATGATCTAGGGGCCCTTAACTTTGACGCGTTTGAGTTCAAGTACCGGCAAACGCACTGTAAATTTGGTGCCTCTAGCTCTCTTAGTTTGTGAGGTCTCATGCGGTGTCAAATTGGCCCCCACCCGAGCGAAAGGTGTTCAAACGACAACCGGGCGCGTGTTAAGTGAAAAAGGCTGCTCTAGACAACGATTTTTCAATAAAGTGAATATGCGCTTCAAAACGTCGTTTTTCATTACGTGAATATAGTACAGACATTAAAATGCACTTTGGTGTATTAAAGGTTCAGCTTTGTTCGTTCCAGAGCTGCGCTCTAAGCGAAAACAGGTGGAAACGGTCAGACGGTAGATTAAAGGTCAGTTAAGCACTCTTACAGCGAAAGCTGACTGAGCCCATTATTGTGTTTTTTATGCTTGGTATCAGATACTAATCCATCAGTCCACCTCCGAAGACCTTTCAAGACTCAGATAGGCATCCTCTCTGCCCCGTCAAAAACACTCGGCACGGATAGGAAATACACCCTTGAGAGTAAACCCAGCCTCGACAAAGCAACGCAGGATTGGAAATCATTGTAGACTGTGTGTTCCAGAAGCCTACAACAGGGCTTCGTTCTCAAAAGTGGGACTGGAGGTGCGACATAAATCTGCTCAGTGCCATAACGCCAACAGGGATATCAGGATTCTGTCCATGGGTGGCCCAAGATGTCTGGGTGATGGAGTGTTCCATCGTGCGCCGGGAGCGCGCAATTTCATGATCTGCACAAACGGAGAAAGATTTACGACCGGAGAATATGGCCCTTCATGTGGACTGGGAAAGTGATGCTCCTCTTCGCTTCCCTAGAGCGCAGCACCGATTTGCACAATGACGAGGCCGGATGCCGCCATGTTGGCGTTCTGCGACCTGCTAGCAGCTTGGGAATAAGAGCGAAAGCTTTTCGCTTTGGTCATAGCGTCCACCTTTTAGTTTACAGCCATTCCTCGGTTCTCTCATGTTATTTCGAATCCCTTAAAAAGCTACTACTTTCATCCGCAGTGACAACGGCTGAGATCGCTTATCAAGTGACGCAAGATTAAGCTAAGCTGTTGCATGATTTGATTCAGTGCTTTTGTGAAACTGCCAAATCTTGCTTTAGTTCGACCACTTGTTTATAGATTTCTGGGATCAGCGCCCCCGCTGAGCAATGCTTGTCGCGTGAGCCCTGCTGTCACCATCCAATGGTGAGATTTCGGGCCGACAGTAGACTTTTACGGCGAACAAACTTTTACGGCGAAACGTGACGCAATGTTCGGCACGGTCCGTCCTACCCTCTGACGTCATCCGACTTTTAGCCCGACCTCTGCCACCGGCCGCTAGCGATCCCATTCAAAAGCACGTAGCGGGCGCCCGAGGCGACTCCATCCCAGCCCTTCACGGGTGGGTGGGTCGGAACGCAGACGCCATCTAACTGGTTGAGCCATCGGGCGAACATCTGGGTAAAAAGGCTTAAATCAAGCATGAAATCTTCAGAATCAGGGTCGCGAAGCATGTCTGCGATGTTGTTAAATGAAGCGAAGAAGTCCGACAAATTACTGAAGCACAAAAGAAAAACGAATGGAAAGAATCAGCTGTTGAATCAATTATGTTGAAGTCGATGAATTTAACTAAATCACAAACGATTGCAGTCAGAGATGGAAGCAGCATGCGTTTTTCCAGGGCAAAGGTTTTGCATGCATCACATTTGATTCCCGGACACGCTTGATATTTGTGCTTCCATGACTACACACTCACAAACGGTCTAGGTTCAGGAAAAATGCTGCGAAAAAGAGCGAAACATTGACCGGCAATCAACAACACACGGAGCTAGGCAGCGTTCCGTGGTAGGTAAGGCAAGAGACAGGTGTAAAATGATCTTGTTGGAACACTGAAAAGACTGACTACGATTGCAGTTTTGCATCAACTAACCATGAAAGATAGCTCAGTGTTTCAGTTTCAGCTGGCGCACAATTATGCACACTCTATGTATACTCATACTCACCCTATCGGGAACTATTTAGATCTTTGATGTAGTCTTAAATCATCATTGTGAAAGCGCAAATTTTGTGGAGGAAAGAAGCCCAAGAGAAGGATCGCTGTTGTCAGTGACGTAACATTTTGTTTTGAATTTTAGCTGTTATGATGCAAAAGGGGAGCCTCAATATGACGCACGGAGAAACGGAGACTGCTTATGTTTTATGATTCAAATGTTTAGATATGTGCCTATGCTCATAACTTGCTCACCTGTTTCTTAGGAGATTTCAAATCCAAACCTTTCAACAATAATCTGGATCAATCCACCATATCCCGTCCAGTTCAACTCAACATGACAAGTAAGACATGCGTAAATGATACGTTTTGATCCGCCTGGGCCGGTTAGTTTTTTAATATATTCCATTTCATGTCAGTTGTTCTCATATGGAAGCAATCAATGTAGTGGGATTGCAGGCTTCATTGAATCCGTTTTCATAAGCCAAGTGACCGAAAAATCGCAACCAGAATTAGGACCAGAACTCCTGGGAAGTAGAATATGGGATTATCAAAGCCGCATAGTGTTCGGTGACCGTGCTCAGGCACGCCCTTATGATTTTCGTCAGTGGCCATGACAAAACTTCCAAGGAAAACCATTCCATATGCTAAAATTTTGCTAAAAATCCCTGAATTTGTCAACCATTCATAACAACCGTATGACCGTCTTCTGATTCAGTCGATTCAAGTCAGCGGCGTAATGGACAATCCGGAAAACTATCTTGAATGTAATGTTTCACGTTTAAAGCATTAGATGTTATGAAACAAGCTCACAAGCTCAAGCTATAACTATTGGTATACTTTTTACGTGGAAAAGACTGTTCCTGACAGGACAATTTTATTGTTCAGTAAATATGCACTTCAAAAAGTCATCTATTACGTCATCGCACTTTGCACAACATTGATTGGGATCCAGCTGTTGGCTGTTACATCTGGAAATCTCGTTCACGAGCGCCAGATATGAACAACTCGACCATTTTACTTTCATCGGCCTTGATCGCCGCCTGGCTTATGGAATGGCAGGATTTTAATGACGTTAGTATGAATACCGAGGCGACTGAAATGCCTTCCCCGAAACACTCTCCCCATTTTCGTGGGCGTGTAGCTCGGCAACATTCAAGTCTTAGGAATGGCAGGGCTGTTAACTGCACCGAAAGGCCTTCAAGATGATATGAGGTGAAAACACCATATAAATGTGCAACACTCCGTTTTGTTGCGCGAGTTCCTTTTGCTGATACACAACGGTAACGACCGTAACATCTATGTCCAGACGTCCATAGCTAGCTCAGCTTTTAATTCTTGTTCGCGAACTTGTGCTTTTGGGAGTAATTAATGTGTACAATATCAAAATCTGCAAAAGACCATCTCACCTTCGCTTGACAAACGGGGATTCGGGGACATCGGATTTCGCTGCGATTAGCAATTCGAAGGAAATGTTTATATTTGAAGATATTGAAGCAAGCATCAGTGAAACAGGCTCACTTATAACTATTGGTGTATTTCCTAGCCAGCAATGACTACTGTAGACAGCACAATTTTCTGTTTAGTAAATATGCTCCTCAATGCATCATAGTTTGATTACGTCTTCGTACCTTGCACGACGTGGATTGATAATCAACTGACGACCGTTATATCTAGAAATCGCGCACACGAATTCCAGATGTAAACACCTCGACAATTAGTTATTTGGCCTTGATTACCTCATGGCTTATGGAATGGCAGAATTTGAGTGACGTTATTATGATGTCTCGAATGCCAAGGTGACTTTCAGATAATCTCCTCGATATACCTTTCACCATTTTCGCGGGCGTGTAGCTCAGAAACTAGAAGGGTTTAAGCCTTAAGAAGGACAGGATTGTGAATAACACCAAAAGGTTCTCAAGAAGGCAGTTTCAATTCAAAAAGCCCAGTTAAATGTAAAACACTCTCTTCAAGAGTTCGTGGTGGTGTCTGACCGATGTGGTAAATGTCGTCGAAGTGTCGAAAACAGAGATCTTTTACCAGGACTTTGAGTTTGCATGCCTGGACATGATTTCTCTTAGTACGACAGATTCGTTTAACAAGACTAAAAGTGTCGTGTTAAATGTATCAGTGCTTCAGAATGCAGATCGTCATGTGATGGCCCAGGAGGCAGGCTCTCGCTGATGTTACACACATTGTACCAAGGCTGAGATATAGCCTTTTCAGGCTGGCGGCTCCGGGCGCCTCTTGCCAAGGTGGTTGATACCTGGTTACCTTTCTTCGAATCGTACGTTGACCTTAAAGCTGATCTCAGCTGGGTTTGGGTTTGAGGAGACCCTGTGCTTGAGAATTCTCATCTACCTTCACGGGTCTAATAGGCCTGACTAGGCTTGGGGCGCCCGTCCGCTTAGTTTTTCGGCTTCACTTCAACTGTACGTGGCAAACCTTTACACGCACTGCGGGTCCTTCTCATTTACGTGTGTCGCCACTGCTCTCCTTAGACTGTGAGGACACCCCGTACTCATGAATGGGGTGGGCCACCACCCCCTTTATTACGGTCCCCATGCCCGGATTCAGAAGCCCTCACCACGGTGTCTTGGGGAGCACCTCCGCTCAGGTTTGGGGCTCCTGTTTGCTTTCCGTTTTGAGGACGTTCCTTCACTTCGGCCTGGAGAATTGGGGGAGAGAGGCTCTAGATTTGGCTAGAATATTTTTTTGGTGGAGGGGGGGGGGGGGGCTCCAGTATCAACGCTGGGAGCGCCGTTCTGATTGGAGCATGGGACGCTTCTCTGCTTAGACTAAGAGTATACCTCTTCTTCCGCTTGGTGGCACCCCATCAATAAAGGTTTGAGTCTAAGCCCAGGCATGGGACCGTGTCTGTCCAAGCTTGTGCGCACCTTTACCTTTAGGACCGGAAGACACCCTCTACATGAACTTTGCGTCAGAAGCGTTCCTTTTGGAGCCATGAAGCCTCTCCTTCTGAACTGGAGTATACCTCTCACTTCTTAGCGCCCCCCTGCAGATGGGTTATGGAAAGCCTTTTTATCATTCAGCTTCTCGAAACATGAGTGCTTCAATCGTACGAAAAGGAACTAGATTTTGTTGGTGTTTTGGGGAAGCCTAAGCCTCCTCTGGGCTTGCCCAAAAAGCCTAAGCCTTTGGGGAAGCCTAAGCCTCCTTTGGACGTGCCCCTGCTGGCAGCATCAAGAATGCTGGCGGTGTTTCCATCCATCGGGGTCGCATTATTTCATGGCATCGTCTGATGGTCCGCTAATGGTCGCAGCAAATGGCAACCAACTGTGACTTCCATAAGGATGGAAGGACGTGAATGGATGAGAGCTGCTAAATGCATATTGTGCTGAAAACCGAATGCCACATGAATGCCTATGAATGGATTATTGCAACTCATGCACCAGGAATATCATATTTCTAAAAAAATGGATATCTCAAAAGTGACGGGACTTCGTTAAAAATATATAAAGATAATCAGGCACCAACATAAACGGCGCGCGGTTTCATGGGAAATCGCAGATATGGCTTTCTTTCTTCACAACGCAGTGTTGGACAAAACCTCCGACCGCCATGACCTCATAACGCTATTTATAGCACGATAGTGCGATCCCCGCTACAGCGGGGCCGCACGGGGCTTGATTTAGTTTATTTGATTTTGCGCCGGCTGGCTGTTTGATGCAAAGGAGCACTCCCTGCTAGCGCGCGTTGGCGTAAGCCAGGCACCGAGCGCAGAGCTGCGATACTTTGCTTTCCTTGGCTCTTTGAACATGATTGCACGCGGTGCCAAATTTGGGCGTGGTGGCCAGCATTTTCGACCCGTAATGTGTCGTGAAGAAATGCGGGTCGATAGGACGCAACTTGACAATGGCCAGAAGAAGCATAGAGCTGGAACTGGCGGACTCACTAACTATCGAAAAGGAGTTTTCAGCCATAGAAGGTGGATCAAACTACGGCGTTTCAGAAAAGTGTAAAAATTGCGCGCCTTCTCGAAGTTTACAGCGCAAGCATCTAAGACTGTGGCTCGGGGATCCACCAGGTTTCGTTCTCCAGCAAACGGCACTGCTGCCACTCCTGTGCTTTTCCTCTCGCGTCGTCTATACTAGGGAATCATGGGAAATTGCAGTCTATGCGTTCTGGTAGCCATTTGATAAGAAAAGTCCTTATGTTTAATCGCTTTCAGAAGTATCTAACGTTTTCCTTTGACCGTGCATCCCCACAACGCCTCGTCGCAGCAGCAGCAATCTGCAGCCGTGAGCGGACCAACAGCTGCACCCCTGTCCGCGGTCCAGTCGGAGCACGTGCGCATACCGCTGCTTTTTATGACGGAATTCCATTGTGGGGTAAGCTTTGTGATCTGGGATAGCGCTGTAGTATTACTCACTCTTGACCCCTCTCTCATCAAACTCATAGCTAAAGAATGAACTTTTGAGGCCACCAGAGCTTGCCTCGCCGAAAGAAGCCGGATGTAGGCATCTTACGCTTAGATTGCCAACTTAAATGGCCTCCAGAGGTTTCCAGCTGCGGAGCAGGAAGCAGATCTTTTAGAACTGTGGGCTCACTAAAGCGCTATCATGTGATTCGTTTTGATACACACCGAGTTATTTTTTAGGCTTTGCGAGATACCGAACTCGTTAAGTTGAATGTCACCTGGCTTGAACGTACAGACTATGCCACTGGCGGTGAATCGATGTACAGCTTTATTCGATTAAAAGGACTGCTCCCCTTTTTAAGATTTTTTAAAGCAATCATGAGATATGATGAAATGAGCTCACGTATAACTATTGATATGCTTATAAATGGAAAAGACCGCTCTAGAAAACACATTTCTCTGTGTAGTAAATATGCTCCTTATTACGTCACTGTTTGAAACCTGTGGTGTGTAACTCCAGATCGCTCAGACCACTCTTTTTCAGGCATCAGCCATGTGAGCGGGGCGCGGTGCCGCCTGAACGGTACCTCGGTACCTGAACGGTACCCCAGCATGCATGCGCCGGCCCGGTGGCCATACGCATGCGCCGGCCCGGTGGCCCCGCCCCTTTTCTTGAGTCACCTCTTCACGGAGAGTCGGGGACTACCGTGAAAATAAATGTGATGGAGACTCCCTTAATCGCCTTTCGACCCACACCTCCGACTCCGATTCTCCACCGCGACATTGTGTTGTCGTGCCTCGCACATCATTGATTAAGAGCGAATTGACGGCTGTTATATCAGGAAGTCGTGCTCAAGAACATCAGTTATGACAAAATGAACAAATGTATTTGTTTGACTTCGATCGCCGTGCGGCTGATGGGATGGGAAGATTTTGATAACGTCATTAAAGCGTTATGCATGCATGGGTGACCTCGACATAGTCTCCTCACAATAGTCTGCGCATCTTCGCAGGCGTGTAGCTAAAAAACTTAAGGGATTTAGGCCTTATGAAGAAAAAGGCTGTGAGCTTCCGAATCATCTTCAAGATGGCTATACCAGTTCAAAGCTTCATTCAAATCTGGAGTACTTGCTTTAAACATAATGCACGCAGTTGCTGGCTACTGTAATCACTCAGGTCAACACTGCTTGACAATCGCGCATGCCTTATTCGCATTAGCATGGTTAGTTCATACTACAAGGTGCACTGTCAGCTTCAGTCTCAAATCCGAACGAAATACAATAAGCCAAAAAATCCAGTATATTTCGGCGAGGGCATGCTCTCTTCAGGTGACTTTTTAGTTTTGAAACTTGTTTCAAACAAAAATGCGTCGAGATTCCAGGCTCACTTGAAGAGGGTTCGTCTGCGGAAACGTAAATTTTGCGGCTAATTGTATTTCGTTCGAACATGAGGCTGAAGCTGGCATTGTACTGTGAGTAGCATTGGTTAACATGCACATTCTATAAGAGGGGCTGTTATCAATGAATGGAGCTGGCTCAGCTCCGCGCGCAGAGCTCACGATCCAGAGGTGACGCCTGTATTGTCTCAGTGACAAGGAGTGGTGTAAGCAATATGCATACATCTCTTCTCACAACGCAGGTCAATTTAGCGGAATCATACTTTCCAA
This sequence comes from Pollicipes pollicipes, assembly GCF_011947565.3. Taxonomy (NCBI): domain Eukaryota; kingdom Metazoa; phylum Arthropoda; class Thecostraca; order Pollicipedomorpha; family Pollicipedidae; genus Pollicipes; species Pollicipes pollicipes. Next base: position 23,156,548 of record NW_023596746.1, on the reverse strand, counting down.
GGTGACTGGACTTTTTCTAAGCAGCTAAATAGCGATACATTTTCCGAAGAAGCATTCACAAAATGGCTGCTAGGTCGTCCATGACAGTACTGACTCCAAAACTGACGAGCCCGCCCTGCGAACAGAAACACTCTCAACCGTAGTGTTGATTGAAAGCTCCTGCCTTTGCAATTATAATTTTCTACCACTACTCTTACTTATCATGGCCGCTATAACGGGTAAATCGTATCGCGTGTAACATTCATATCAATATTGAGACGTTACACAGCAAATCACCTGACAAGGGACTTACCTGATCAAGTTCACGTCAGTCCGCTTGTGTACTTATGCGTAACAAAAATGACCGGACATGCCTTTCATAAACTTGTCCTTGGTCCGCCTCTGGTCAAAATAAAATATACAAATTTCACACAAGGTACAAATATGAATGTTAAATAAATGCAGAACATGCCAAAGCTATCCTCCTAAAACTGCAGTTATGGTTGTTAAAGCATTGTAGGCGTAGATGGCAAGAGGGAGGATGATCAAGACCCCTCCCCATACACACACACATACACGAAAATAGGGTTTGCGACAAGAGACCGGCGGGGTTAGATGGAAACACGCAATAGATCACTGCATTCGCGAAGAACTCGCATACCACCTCTCAGCCTTGCAACTAAAATTTCTGCCACCGTCTAGTCCAAGGAACCTTTGTTCTACCGATTTTCCGTCGAGCGGATGTCAAGTATGAGGCGTGTTTGCAGTGTTCCGCGGACAAATGATCAGGCGTTTCCCGTTTGGCCCTTCCAAGTGAACACACGGCTGTCCATAGCCATCTATTGCCGCTGTCCAGGTGACCGATAGGAGTTTGTTAAAGCCTAAAACGGTCGGGCACGTTGGCCAACTCTGGACCTCGTAAGCTGTCCTAAGCCAAGTCGTAAATTCTTATCCTGCGACCCCACTGGCTTCTACAGCCGCAGCTACCACAAGAATGGAGGAATCTTTCCGTGACTCCCTCTGATCGGACGACAAATCTTAAAGTGGGTCGGCCCCGAGGTTTCCATTATAAGGACAGCCCCGCCGCTGGATCAATACGACGCCTGTGAGGTAAAGGATGCAGAGTCCGCTTTATGACTCTGCTCTGCAGGTGAGTCGCGGCGGTTGCGCGGCCGACAAAACATGTCATTCATTACATTGAGCGCGATCTGCACACTGCCTTTCGCCGTGCGAACGTTCTACACACGGAATACACCCTGCGAAAGCGTGTCTCTGCCTGCCCATTGGAAGCTGCACGCGCGGCGTGTCTGTGGGGTGGAAACACCATCCGTTGGTGGATAGTGGTGACGGACCATTAAGCTCCACCCGTGCAGCGGAAGCGGCTAGCTCGTGCGGAAGCTCGTGTGGCGCCACACCCGCCCGGTGATGATGTGCGGCCGCTCTCATCGGCCACACACGTCCCTGCCGCTCTCATCAGCCGCACACGTCCCAGCCGCCCTGAACGGCCGTCAGCTGCACACGTCCCAGCCGCTCTCATCGGCCACACACGTCCCAGCCGCCCTGAACGGCCGTCAGCTGCACACGTCCCAGCCGCTCTCATCGGCCACACACGTCCCAGCCGCCCTGAACGGCCGCACACGTCCCTGACGCTCTCATCAGCCGCACACGTCCCAGCCGCCCTGAACGGCCGTCAGCTGCACACGTCCCAGCCGCTCTCATCGGCCACACACGTCCCAGCCGCCCTGAACGGCCGTCAGCTGCACACGTCCCAGCCGCTCTCATCGGCCACACACGTCCCAGCCGCCCTGAACGGCCGCACACGTCCCTGACGCTCTCATCAGCCGCACACGTCCCTGCCGCTCTCATCGGCCGCACACGTCCCAGCCGCCCTGAACGGCCGCACACGTCCCTGACGCTCTCATCAGCCGCACATGTCCCTGCCGCTCTCATCGGCCACACACGTCCCAGCCGCCCTGAACGGCCGCACACGTCCCTGACGCTCTCATCAGCCGCACACGTCCCTGCCGCTCTCATCGGCCACACACGTCCCAGCCGCCCTGAACGGCCGCACACGTCCCTGACGCTCTCATCAGCCGCACACGTCCCAGCCGCTCTCATCAGCTGCACACGTCCCAGCCGCTCTCAACGGCCGTCAGCCGCGCACGTCCTGGCCGCTCCCATCAGCCGCACACGTCCCAACCGCTCTCATCAGCCGCACACGTCCCAGCCGCTCTCAGCGGCCGTCAGCCGCACACGTCCTGGCCGCTCCCATCGACCGCACACGTCCCAACCGCTCTCATCAGCCGCACGCGTCCCAGCCGGTCTCATCGGCCGCACACGTCCCAGTCGGTCTCATCGGCCGCACACGTCCCAGCCGCTCTCATCGGCCGCTAGGACATAGTTGGACCTGGCGATCCGTGGCACGCTCTGCCGCAATTCGACTGCTATTCCCAGGAGTTGCCTGCGATACCTTGCGGCTTGTTTGGCAGTTATAAATTCATTTAATCATTTTACCGTCATCTACTAAGCTATCTATGACGGCTATTTATGAGTCATGGCAGAAGCTTTGAACCCACACCGGGGCACACTACGTAGGTCATTGCGTTCCTGCTATGTCATTATAGTGCGATCACACGGGCACATCGCTTTGCAGTTTTATCTTTATTGGTCAGGCATAACACGTGCCCCCGTCTTGCCACGCAGCGGCGGGTCCCTGCCGCCCGGCCCCGGTATCGGAACGCCTGACAGCTCGCCATCAGTGTGCGATACCAGCCCCTGTTATTTCCCGCCTGTTGGCGGTATATCGCGGCGGCTCGGCCCCTATCGATCCGCCGCCCGTCAGTAACTCACCAGCCCGGATAGTCGGCCGCCACAACATTCTCAGCAGTCGCCGAAACGTAGCGGCGAGTCCGCAGCGCGCGGCAAAACAACGCACGCCCCGGCCGGCCGGCTGTGGACGCGCCGTCCAGCGGGCGCCGCGAGCGCGCTATCGTCCACATTTGGAACACTCAGCTCATGGTGCCGTGCGGCGACCGTTCTGACCTGGTGTGGAAACCGCTACGATCCACTCCTAAATAGTCCCGTCAGACGTGCCCTCGCGAGCGCTTGCTCGGCCGCCGCCTGGAGATCTGACCACGTCCCGCCTCACCCGTGCCAGCCCGTCTCGAGGCGCGGCGCCGCCCCGCCGGCCGCAGCGCCGCTGCCCCGCCGTCGGCCGGCGCTCCTGGCGTGCCGCTGCCGCGAGCCGCGCGCCCGGCTCGGCACGTTATGAGCCCGTCATATGTTCCGGCCGGCTCTGGCGGCTTTGGCAGGGAGGGACGGCCGGCTTGTGCTCGTGACTCCGGCAGGTCCGCCTCACAGGCGGCGCCGACCGCGGACGATCCAGGCTGCACGCGGGCGTGATCAGGCATTGGTGGCAAAAGGCGGGACTCCTAACGCTAGCTAGTGTAGCGGCCGCGTGGGACCTTTTATACAGGACCACATGCGATTCTCTGTCGGCTGAATGATGCTACGTTGGTGGCGTCTGATTAATGAATCTTTTTACGTGTGGTTTGGGCTAACTACCACCAAGAGCGCGGAGCTAATTTAATGTCTGACGTTCAACATTGTGCGGTAACGGAATTGTGGCGCGAGGTGGGAACGCGGCCGGAATCCAGAGAGCGAGAACATCCACCCCTCTATCCTCGCCCGTCGCCCCATCATAAATCCTTGCTCGGCCGCGTCTCTCCGGGGTGAGCCGCAGCCACCAGCATCGGCTGGCTCGAGTGCCAACGTGACGGAGGCCACGGTCGACCGCTCACACAAACCCCCGAAGAGACTCTCTGTGTGGGGCAAGGTTGGTCTTGAGGGGTCCTCCGCGACGGCCGCGGTATTGCCCATCACTCATCTCCCCCCTTCATCCCGCAGCTTTGAAATGCCCAATGCTGGCTGGAGGGGCTCCCATCCCAGCCAAACCAAACCAGAGAGCGGACGCTGCTTTAACGCAATATACATACTTGAACTTTTTGTTCCTTTTCCTGACAGTATATATATATATATATATATATATATATATATATATATGTATATTCAATAGACTACAACTAACAGGAGTGTCAATTTGCATAATGGGTAGAAAGCACATATTTAACTCAATGGAAAAGGCTATTTCCTTTATTGCGCAGAAAACACGTAGCACCTGTAGTTGAAAGCAGGGATATAGCTTTGTGCTTCTCATCGGGGATAGCGCAGGACCTATGTTGAGAAAAAGTGACGGGACAGACGAACTAAACTAAAACGTACTTATTTCCTTTCCATTTGTGTATGCCATTTTGTACTCCATGCAATCAGATATGGGACGAAGAAAAATTTAAGAGTGTTCTTCCATAGCCAAGATAACCGCTCTTGATTTAAATAATGTGCCCACTGTGCAGGGAAGTACGCAGGATTTCGCGCTGGCGAAAGGGTGGGAAGCGGCTACAAAAATAATTGAAAATTAATTACAACGCTTTGATTTTGAATTCACTCATCTTTACATGTTTTTGTGGGCATTTTAAGTGAAAATTTTTCGCATTGCATGCAATAACCTGCGCCCATTCGTCTACCAGTGGCCTACAAAACCATGCTTTTTCTTTACAATATGGTTCGGACTAACTTCATTTCTTAGATGCAGCTTTGGAATTAAAGTATTCTAGACGCACAAACATCATTTAAGGGTAACCTAAAGATCGTCTGAGGCCTACGTAGGTCAAATGTATAAAACATCCCAATAAAATATTTGAAGCGCTAACCAGGTCTAGGTGCACACCCGCAATGCATTTCTGTGGTCAAAAATACTGTAATTTAAATCAACAGGTACTCGAGATCGACTATCCGTTGCCTACCTCATCCATAGTCCCTACGACGCTTGGAATTGTGTTTGGAACAAACTGGGAACAGGTACAGTGGTACATGAAATTGGACGTGATCAGCTTCACAAACACGATGAGGGGGTGGTTACACACTCCTTCATCTAGCCTCTGCGCTACTGGCAACATAGGCCATTGACCTTGGATGACCTATAGCCTTACATGTCTTTACATGACCTATTATGACCTGATTGTGCATTTGAATAATATCACAACATGTTTTCAGTAGAGTATTCTTATTTTGCGTCCAGAAATACCTTACAAAACTGTCTGTTTTGAGCTCAGCGTGTCTTTTGCAGAAAGTACTCATTGAGGTAGGTCATGACCTGGGTAACTTAAATGTAAGTGCATCATGTACGTGTAAGTACTTTTTCTCAAATAAAAACACCTAAACTACAAAATATGCATTCAAGTTTGCATAATTTACCAAACAAATAGCCAACACTGATTCGACTTCAAGCTACTGACTTCGCCTTATCCGAAAACAAATATGAAATATACAAACTGCGGGTGCTGCCATGTTCTGTTACTACAATAATTTTGAACAATGGTAAATCACTCACCAAAAAGCCATGTGTGGTCAATAATTTAAGAGGTTGAACTCTTTAACCTGACCTGGGTCAGGTTAAAGAGTTCAGCCTCTTTGATACCTCAACCTCAACCTCAACCTGATCTTGGTAGATCATAATTTCATAAACGATGCCAAATTGATATATGAACTGGTGTTAAAAATGGTGTGTGGCTTCAAACGTTGTTTTGAACTGTGCTCGAAAAATCGTAGGGAGAGTCATCCTCACTCCCCCCTCGGCCACGCACAGGTTAACACGCACTCAAGTGGCCGGCTGGATGTGACAAGCTCGGATGGGGGAGGTGGTGAAATTTGCCCCATGAGATATAGTAAACAATGAGAGCGAGGGGCATTAAATTCACATGAAAGATAAGAATCTATGTGAACTTATTTGTTTCAAATATTTAGTTCCATGTGTTATGAATTGTGGGCTGACTAAGGTCAAACACGATAAACATTTAGGTCGGTGTTTGATGCACTCTCAGATCTCAACTACGTAAGTTGTTCAGTGCATTAGCGAGGAACATTATGCACACAGATAAGACAGTGGTAATAGCCTCATTCCTCGGAGAAAAACCAGGAGAATGGGATATAATTGGGTTGATTTTTCGGCAACATGCCTTTAGTAAAATTGTCTGTCGATGATCCTACTCAATTTTTCGAGTTCTTTTTGGAAACAGCCAGCCTCAGTTTTTACGAGACACCAGCATCCAGGAGATTGAACTAAGATCGTTTGCCAGCCATTACCATGACATAGTGCCTATCTAAGAATTAGAACACGCAAACATACGTGTACATGCAAACGAATTCAAGCAAATAGGCATCACGCATCACACTTTACTAAAATATGCAAGCGAGTTGAAGTAAACAGACATCACACATCGCGCATCAATTATACATGCAGGCGATTTCAATTGAACAGGCATCACACATCACGCGTCAGACATCACTTGCACATGTAAACGATTTTAAGCTAGCACACATCACACATAAAGGTACACATCACGTTCGCATAATCAGCCATGATGAGCCCTGTATGTTAAGATTTGGTCGCCTACTTTTAATAAGAAAAGATCAGTGTATTTTCCTGTCTGGGTGGTCCTGTGCTCTATAGATGACTTTGAGCTCTAAAAGCAGTTAAGTGTAGGCTGTGTGAAATGCATGAGAGTGACATAGTCCATGTCGGGGGGTCCATGCATCTTATGCGTTTTAGATATAATGAACACCTGCGAGACACTAAAATCAAAACAAGAATTGAGCAATCAGAAATTTGGAATGAGCGTCAGAAGCTATCCCATAAGACGATATTTCTAGAAAAAATGACTTGGTTAAGATTTTGATCTGACTTTTATACCTGACCTAAGGTCAATGACGTAAGTCGTTAACCCGATTCAATGTAGTAAATGTCTTTAATGTTCCTTTGATGTTCTAAATGTCGCGATGTGCAGGAACACCTTTCCGTGACCATTTTTTGGCAAAACACGCTTAGGCTGAAATCGAAGGAAGTATGGACCTTATGCTCCTTTTACAGCTCAAAGTCATCTACGGAGCACAGAACCACCCAGACACGAAAATAAGTGAATCTATTCTTATAAAAAGTCGGCGACCAAACCTTAACATACAGGGTTCATCATGGCGGATTATGCGAACGTCATACGCGCGTTCAAGTGTGATGTGTGCTAGCTTAAAATCGTTTACATGTGCGAGTGATGCCTGACGCGTGATGTGCGAAGCCTGTTCAATTGAAATCGCCTGCATGTATAATCGATGCGCGATGTGTGATGCCTGTTTACTTCAACTAGCTTGCACGTTTGAGTGAAGTGTGATGCGTGATGCTTCTTTGCTTGAATTCGTTTGCATGTGCACGTATGTTTGCGCATTCTCATTCTTAGATAGGCACTGTATCGTGGTAATGGCTGGCAATCGTTCTTGTTTAATCCCCTGAATGTTGGTGCCCTGTAAAGACTGTAGCTTGCTTTTAAGAAGAAAACAACTAAAACATCGATCGGGATTATTGGCAGGCAATTTTGAATTCATTTCCGCTATTGTTCGGTAAAGGCATTCTGCCAAAATGTCACCCCAACTATGCTTTCATTCTGGTTTTTCTCCGAGGAATAAGGCCATTACTTATGCGGTTCCCACAGCTATACGAAGTTTAGCGTAACAGAGTCACGCCACTTGGAAGTTATTCTGGAACTATCATTAAGCGGTCAAGCTGATCCCTGGTCAATAAATTTAATATCATTGGTGGGGAATGACAAGTTACTCCTAGGTTTCTACGTGTGTACGCCCCTGCCACTACGATAGTGAAAGGTTCATTCTTCGAATAACCATGTGGCTATCAGGGTAAATTGAAACGGGTCCAGAATGAATTGGCTGGACCCAGTCGTGCTGGCCTGGGGACTTTCATTCTGTTTCGGAATTGAGAAACAATACAAGGTATGTAATGTGGAAGCAAACGTGTGTGCTTAAATATACCGCCGAAAAATTAACAACATACGGCGCTGCAGTGCCCATGGATCACGCGGTATGGACCGCCAGCAATCACGCGATATGAACCGACGGATCACGCGCATGGACCGCCGGCACCAGGTAGCAGTCGACGCGGCGACGACGTGTGGCAGAAAGTAGCACTTGCGAACGCTTTATGAATTTAATTCGCATGGTTGCCGGTTGACCTGTGTGGTATGCTTTGCTCGCGCCATGTTTCAGATTGACCCTCCGAGCGGCGTAGCACTTACACGGCACGATCAGGCCCGATCTCAGGTAGTGCTGCGGCAAGTGGTTTTTAGAATAATTTGGTTCCCGCATGCGACAAAAAAATCGAGGAAGGAGGCTCAAACATCATTACATCCACGGCAATTCTTTATGATTATTAGTTACAAGTTTATGGTCGCTTTCTGTACTTTAAGGAGTAGGTATATATTCTGCAATATGTGGTTTTGAAAGGTTGGGGCAGGCATCCATGACACTGGCAAGTGCTTTTTAGGAAGGAGGTAGTTGCCTGCAGTCAAGACGCTAAAGTGTGTCCTGCCCCTAACGTACTCACCTCTTAACTTTTCAGTAATTAGCTTAGAGTTATTAAAACAATTAAGCAAAGTTAGTACCTATTCAAGTCTATGTGTTCTGTCTGCCCAGACCAGACACAAGCGCTGCGAGACGGCAACTGTATTAACCCGCGAAGCGAGCGGGCGGCGCCGACTCCGGCGGGTGGCGCCCCAGGCAGTACACCGCCATTCGGGGCAGCGGCGTACCAAAGTGCAGCAGCACTGGCGGCGCGAGCAGGGGCGGCCTCAGGGGTACGCCAGTAACATCATGATACAGTACCCAGGCATACTTGTTAGCGGCGATGATTGAAAAATTAGTGTTAATGCAGCGCACTATGACCAAAATAAGCCACAACGAAAACATTTTACAGCACTTCTTAATGAATTTCCCGAACATTTCGTGAACGGCTTATTCAAATCTTTACCCTCTCCGTAACTGTTCCCAAAATCTGCATCTAACCAGGCCCGTCGCCCATTTTATAGGCATGGATGTAGCACGGGCTACCAGCGAAGGTCACAAGTGTATGGGAGTGAGTGCCTCTTATCAATGTCGCACTGGGCAAATACATTCATCATTTGAACTTGTGACTGACACTGATCAGCACTGAGTGGTGACACTGACCTGTTTTGATGCGTCTCAGTGGCCTGAATGTAAAACTACCTAGTAGGTACCAGTTAAAATGTAGTTAAATTGGTATGTGCGGAGGCTGAAAATCAACTTGCTTATCGTTGGAGATGCACCACGGGTAATGAGGATGCACAGTTTCACGCCGGGGATGTAGCTCCGTCCCCGAAAGTATCCGAAGTTACTCATGTGTCTGTAATGGATATCGACAGTGCAAAAAACGTTGGGCCTAGGCTGCGACAACATCTTGTGGTACCCAAATTTGGGATGAAAAGATATCCCTGCCTACCTTTGAATACGGGGTGCCACAGTACCAGGGAACAAGAGCCGCACCATGGTATTTCACTTCAGTCTGCTTTCCCTCTCAGCTTTCACATTTAGCTGTACACAAATACCAGCAAGAATACAAAGGAATCGTTTAAGGGAATGTTTCACATGTGAAGACATTGAAGCAACTATGGAATATGATGAAACGAGCCATTTATGACTCATATGACTCATATAGCGATATATTTCGTAAGTAGAAAGGACTGCTTAAGACAGCGCAATTGTCTTCTAACACGCGTACTCTTTTATGTGCCACAGTTTGAGTGCGTCATCGTACTTTGCACACCATCGATTGAGCGCCGATTGACGGCCGTTATATCTGGAAATCGTGCTCACGAGCACCACGTAAAAACGACTCGACAATTATATTTTTATAGGCCTTGATCGTCGCATGGCTTATGGAATAGCAGGATTTGAAAGATGCTATCATGACGCCACGAATTCCAAGGTGCCTGAAATGCTCTCTCCAATATACCTTTCCCCAATTTTGCGGACGATTAGCTCGGAGAATAGAGGAGTGATCTTAGGAAGGGCAGCATTGCGAGCAGCACCTAAAGGTCTTCAAGATGGATGTTTCTCTTCAAAACCCCTCACAAACTTGGAGCACTCCCTTTAATGGACAGGTTAATGAGGCATCACAAAAGGGCCTCAATTGAGCAGGCTTAAAAGGCTTTTTTACGGCGGTGTCTTTATTGCAAGATCGATGCTAGTAAAAGTTAACTATCTTTTAGCTATCTTTATCCTGAAGTTATTCAAATATTCTATTTAAAGCACAAGAAGGAAGTTTGTAACAAGCGATTTTGTGCGCAATCAAACAAGGCGTTTACCCAAGCGCAATTGTCATTGATACCTAATAAATGAATCGGTTCTTAAAAACAAATTACACATTGATCGCGCAGCAAGGAGGCATCCAAACAAAAAGACGCGTCCACCATACCCTGATTGGGCAGCACTTTGAGATCCGGGTTGGCCTGAAGCGCGACAAAGGGACAGAATGGCGCGTGCGTGATTGGGAGCGATCGGTGCGCGCATTTTAGATTGCCTCCCAACAGGCTTGCCGCTCAATACAGGGTTGTCAGCCAAGTGTTTTTTGTTGCCACTTGGATCGATTTACTTCCTTCAGGAAGAGGCAGGCAAAACAACAACAAACAGAACGCCATCTCGGCGCCGCAAGCTCCAGATCACAAGGATCAACACCACGCGACACTTTCGCCGGTCTGGCGAGCGGCCCGCAAGAAGGTCTCCGGGGCTGAAAATTCCAGCGGAGCCCGACAGCTTACTGAAACGACAGCATTTTTCCCGCGCTTTTCACCTTACGTGATTCATGAATTGCTAACGGAGGCTTGAGGACAATTATTGACAATTGATCTCCTGTGACAGGCGGCCGGTCCGCCGCCTGTCACAGGAGATCGATCTCCGGCACGTTACCGGTAAGCTAGTCCTCGCTGAAATGTTATCAGGCTTGGTTTCCGGCTAGCCGGCTAGCTGTCGATCGATAACCTAAGTGTAACGGCGACTAGCCGACCCGCCGCCTACCGTCTGTTGGGGAGAGAAGATGAAACAATGCGTACTTATAACCCGATCCGTGACATTGGGATGCAAAGATCCACTCCGTTAACATTTTGGCCACGATCACAGATTCCTCCATGTGCTGAATTATCTAGGTTAGTTTGTTTTCCTTGATAGGTTCAGTCACACAGGCTTAACAATCCTATACGATACGCAACCAGTATGTTGACCTTAAATTCAATATCTCAGTTGTTTTCTCCGTTGTCCCAATCTCAACCTTGGAATTTGAGAAATGATTTCCCGTTTGGTCGAAGCGTAATACATAGAAGCATTTTTTGAAAATAAACTTCTGCATTTAGTGCTGGATGGCCACACAGCCTGAAATTTGCCAAGAACTTGAGAGATTTACCCAGATTTTGGGAATAAACCAGGCCTTGTTCTTGGATCATGAGATGAACTTAAGGTTGTCTTGAAAGTTTAAAATAAAAAAGCGGAAATACATGCTTCACCTCCGCCCTCAAAATGCTCGTAATGTTTGTTCTCGTTATGTTCCCAAAAGCGTCGCTGAAACCAACTCGTTACTTGGTTTCCCGTTTAAATGGTTTCCCGTTTGGTCGAAGCGTAATACGTGGAAGCATTTTTTTGAAAATAAAATTCTGCATTTAGTGCTGGATGGCCAGACAGTCTGAAATAAGCCAAGGACTTGAGAGATTTACCCAGATCTTGGGAATAAAATAGGCTTTGTTCTTAGATCCTGAGATGAACTTAAGGTTGTCTTAACAGTTTGCTTTGCTTGCGTGCATCTCCTCAACATTAAATGCATTGTTCAGTGACTGAGTGAATCTTGACATGGTCTGAAGAGTGCGTGCCTGCGGCAATGCCAAAGCTTCTCTCTGGACTGCGGCATTAGTAAATGCATAAACACTTTCGGATTTTAGGCACATCAGCGCCAAAGTTTGCGCTCTCTCCGTCTCTTTGTTTATCTCTGGGCCGTTGCTGTTGCTGTTATGTTGCTGCTCTCTCATTCTTCGTAAATTGCTGCTCATAATATGTTGAGTTACGAACTTAACTAGGCAATGCTGTTCATATGTGTAGTTCGACTTGTATTGCATGGTAGATCGAAACATTATTTGGCGCAGGATAAAGCATCCCATAAACATATGACTTCCAATTGCGTACAACCGCAAACAACTGTTCATGGATGCTGCTGCACAATTCAGTTCGTGGCATGACCATGCCAGTGGCGCACACGGAACCTTTGTGAAATATGGTGACACTCAGCCGAGTCCGTAATGGGCGGGGAAGAATGCCAGTGGATCACTTTTTCACCTTCTTCTCACCTTCTGTGTGATAAAACCGGCGATGTAAAAATCACTTGTAACTTCCATTCACCACCAACATCAAATGGAGTCGCGGCTCTGAGAAGCGTATGCGATAGGAAAACAAAATAAATTGACAGCCTTGATGGTCAAGCTCATTAGACATGACAGCAGTTCAGCTGTAACAAAAATTCCAGAGTTCATCCATGCGCTGTTGGTAACCTAAATATCCTAATATCCTAATAATCCTAAACATCCTAGAGTATCCTAAATACGCACATCCTCATCACATCCTAATCGCGTGCACATAATTCAGCTGGCAAGGAGTATCCGCGGGCACAGTAAAAAGTACAACTGGAAGACCCATCATTCCCTTTGTGGGTTCCAGGGTTTTAAGAACATGATAAAAATTGACACCACTATTGTTCCTGACGCGAACGATGTTTTTCCCCGCTGACACGCTTCATGCCAGCTTGGTTTTTGAAGCTTTTCTGAGTCAGGGCATAGAGACCATGTATTTCAGTACAATGCCTATTTGTGAGACAGCTGATGTGTGGTTTATTTTCAACCATCGATTCATTATGCATTGAAAAGCATATGCTGCGATGTTGGATAAACTTCCTGCTAGAAATTGACAAATGGATCTGCTTAATCACACATAAAAAGTATGTTTAAAGCTGTTCGGTTTTTCGCACCGGGGCTTTTCTAATGACTGCATGGTGGATATCTTAAAACAAGGAACCAGGAAAAAATGTGGTACGAGTTTCTCAGTCCAGCTGCGATGGTGGAGGCACGTAGAGACATCAGTGCAAAAAAAAAACGTCAAGCATGCGGAATTCTAGCGCTACTTTAAAGTGCAAGCAGCCGTTTTTGAACGCAACATCTGTTCGCGCAGCAGCCGCCTGGATGTTTTGACGAACATCGGCGTCACCCTTACGAAATTAGCCTGCCCCGGTCACCCACGCTGGGGTGGAACTTTGCCCCCCTCCCCCTCTCCCAAAATTATGTTGTGGCTGCAAATGGCACTGCTGCGCCCATGCTTTCCATGCAAAACGATATATGTAACAGAAATCAAGCACAGCTGAGTCTGCTGCGAGTTGGGAAAAATTTGAGTTAAAATCGGAAAGCCTTCTATCATTTTCTGCATAAGCCGTTATGAAATACAGCCGCTGTAAAAAACGACTTTTTTCATAGACCGCACGGGGGTGTCAGCGAATGACTTGTCGAGATCCGCGCCAAGCGGTACCTCCTCCGCCAACGTTAAGAAACAAAACAGACGGCAGGCGGTCTTCCGCGCCGCCGCCCGGCTGTGGGGATGTCTCTAAATGGCGATCTCCTGATCTCGCATGCGGGGTGACTGGTGGCCTACCGCGCTTCCCCGGCGATTTCACCCTGGCACACTTTCAAACGGCTTCACCTGGACAAGCTTTCAAACGACTTCACCTGGACACGCTTTCGAACGACTTCAACTGGACACGCTTTCGAACGACCTCACCTGGACACGCTTTCGAACGACTTCAACTGGACACGCTTTTGAACGACCTCACCTGGACACGCTTTCGAACGACCTCACCTGGACACGCTTTCAATTAACTTCACCTGGACACGCTGGAACCAGCAGACAAAGTCGACCACCTGGAGAGGTCGTTGGCTGATCTGCGGGAGCTAGGCGACCCCAGTTTTACCAAATGGGTGTCACCCGACAGCTGACAGGCAGCCCAGCACGATGAGATCCCGCTCTGGATAGCGCACCGGTAGAGAGGGCCTCGCGCGTCCACTGGGACGTCGGCCGTGACGACTTCATCTCCACTGTGACGAAGATGGATCGAGCGCGCACTGAGGGTGACATCCTGAGCCGGATGACATCTGTATTCAGCACGCTCGGATTCTAGCACGGCATGGCATGCGCCCAAAACGCAGCGGCAAAGGCTGTGGACGCAGGCTTATGCGCCTGCATCCACATAAACAGATGCAGGCGGACCGGAGCACCGACAGCGTGAAGTGGTGAACACGTGGCGCGCGGCGGAACAAAATCGCCAGCGTTGGTTTGCTTTGCAGGCACCACCGTTACCGCCGAAGCGCGGCGTCGCCTGCGGACTGTCAGCCGCGCGCGTTCGTCGGCCAGCCGCTGGCGGGCCTCGGGGCGATGGTGTGGTTTCGGCCGCAGCTGGGGAGCTGACGCGCGTGGCGCTCTTCCGTGATGACCGAGCGCCGAGCGGCCCCACTTTGTGCGATGAGCGTCCGGCAGCTGCACCTGCAGGCTACGCTCCGGCCGTCTGCCTCGCCGACCCTCTAGGACGAGAGCATGACATCGCCATCGATTCGCTGCACCAGAGCAGCTGGTGCAGTACACCAGCTGGCGTTCCGACTCGGGCACCGCGCTCCAGTGGATCAGCGAGGAGAGCGGGCGGTTCTTCAAGCTCTCCGCGAGCAGACTCGTCGAGGTGCAGGTCATCCCAGGCGCCAGCCGCTGACACCACGCTCACGGTGCGATGAGCCCGCTCGGTGCGGTGACCCAGGGACGCAGCGGAGTCGAACTTCACAATGGCAGAACCGCCCCGCCACGTGGGCGAGAGCTCCCCCGGCAGGCACGGGACAAATGGCCCGTATAGCCGACCTCGAGTGAGGACGATCGCACTGAAACCCGGCATGTCCCCCTAGTAGCAGTTTGTCTCAGGCCGGTCATCCGCTCAGATGGCTCTTCTTCGAGACTGAATTCTCCGAATGGCAACGTAAATGCGCAGATTCGGGAAAGCTGCCCGACACTGACACCAAGTGACAACAAAACCATATACCTGACTGCCTACGTCGACCCCAGGGAGGAAGGAGGCTACTCACCGGAACTGAACGCCCCGAGGGGGGAGAGGCCTCGCTGCCCTGCCATTACATGCTGCCGCCACCAAATCCCTCCAGGACGCCGACCGCAGCTGCAGCTCGGTGCTCGCTTCGAGCGCCCTTCCCGTCCCCTGCTCGACGGAGGCTGGCATCAGGTCCTGCTGTCCCTGGCCATCACGGAACACGGTCAACTGCGCCCAGCGAGGCAGCGATACCGGATAATGCCCGTCCGCTCCGCCAGCAATGAAAGCGAGGCAGCGACACCGGATGATGCCCGTCCGCTCCGCCAGCAGTGAAGTTGCGTGCGGACGCTGACGCCGGCTTGCCCACACCGCAGAGCGCGTCGCGCCACGCTCTGTCCTTCCACTGAAGGTTCATCAGCTCGCGGGCAGCGTGAGCCCCAATACTTCCTTTTCTCGCGTGGGGTGGATTATTTCGGTAGCATCACAGTGAACAGGCTGTGAGAAAACCCACTCCTTATGCGTGTTCACGCACGCCCGCGCACAGGCGGTGGACTAGATAGAGCCTCTTGATTTTTCCCGCCGCTCGCGCGGAGGCGGGCGAAGGCGGCTACCCTATGTCGGTGCGCGTATACTAAACAACATGAATGTCGAGCCTCGCGTGTCGGTGCTCTGTCCTTCAGGAAAAAAAACGTGCAATAATGCCGCAATGAGCTCTGTGTTTTTAGACGAGTGCCTTGGTGTATGGGTGTTGTTGATGTGTATTACATTCGATAGATTTTAACCTTTTGACGTTGAGAGACAAGCTGGCAACACTGCAGACCTAAAATGAATAAATCTGTATCTGTATCTACGTCACACACGGGGTTTGCTTTCAGTAGCGTGAAAGACCACCATGCTCGACAGATCCACTGCAGTTTGACGAACAACAGCCCTATCCATTAGTTTAAAATTTAAATAATTTTTCACTCGCTAATCGCTACGTCTACCGCCATCGGCGTTTTTGAAGAAACCGTTGTGCTGGCTTGTAAACGCTTGGCGAGCCTTCTCGTGAAACATTGATGCTGGTGTGAGAGTTGTACGTTCTGTGCACACCCCAAATACCGCTGGCAGCAAACCGCCAGAATCCTATGACAAATGCGATGCTGCGTCTTGGAAACTGCAATATTGCATTGCCTCCAAAACAACTGTCTGTTCCCATTTCTGCAGCATCGCGGCAGCACATTTTCTGTTTTTCGTCCACCTAGATGCGAGGAGCGAAGTTCCTAAAGCACACAAATACAAACGTGATTGCCGTTCACGTCTCTCCGTCCTACAGGAAGCCGTGGCTCACCACACATCTGGCTGTGAGCCTGCACCATCTGGCTGGCGATCCAGGAGCCTGCACACGCCCCGAGGAAGCCCTGGTCTCCTTCAGCTGTGTTCGTTAGCTATGGGTTTCAAGTCGGTGCGGCGTTGAGCAGCGCGAACATTTCGGCTCGAGAAAAAGCTTTTCAGACGCGCCTCGAGGCCCGGGTCGATGCCAAATGGCCCCGGGGGATGAAACGCGGACACGGACTGCGTAGTCGACGCTGTGAGGCGGCCCCATCTTGACCTGCATCCAGGCCGGCGCCTCAGACTTCTTTTGGGCGGCAGGCCAATGCTTATCGTAGTCCTCCACGGACAAGGGAAGAGAGAGGGACTCCCAGCATATCATGGTCACGATTATGTCTTTGGTCGTCTCATATCTTACGGCTTAATTCTGTACGCATGCATACTTTCTGGAGTACCGACACAAAGGTGGCAAAGCTAGCTGTTGGTTTTCTCACGCACAAATTCATTTGTCATTTTTCTTAACAACAGGCAAACCGGAGTTCTCGGTCATTAGTGTGGAGGCATAATTAAGAGCGCTTTCGATCCTATGATTTCAGTATAATACCAGAGTTCCGATAAAATTTAAGTTCAACACAATACCAAATATAATTGGTCCATACAACCATGCAACATGCAGCGCGAAAAGGAAAAACAAAATTGATATTAACGAAAGCTGTGCAATTGTTTTTTTCAGACCTTTCGACTTTTAAAACACAAACGTTAAAAGGAGTGTTTAACAACTATTTGGTGTTTTGAAATGGAATAGCCATCTCTAAGATCATTCGGTACAGCCCTGCCCTTCTTGAGACCGCGAAGATATGCAGACCACTTCAGAGAGGCTATTTCAATGAGCAGATATATTATCTGCAGAAATAACAGAAAGACCATCAAAGAGAAACTGGATTGGGTCCAGGCTATGGAATGGGGTGGGGGGCAGGGGCTAAGTCAAACTTTAAAGTGAGTGTTCCACATCTGTAAGGAGTTTCGAACTAAACTAACCATCTTGAGGATCATTCGGCGCAGTTCACATGCCTGGCTTTCTTGAGACCTGAGCCCCTTTATTTTCTGAGCTGCACGTTTGCGAAGACGTGTAGACTTTTTCTGGGGGGGGGGGGGGGTGACTATTATGAGGTCACCCCGGCATCCATGAAGCCAAAATAACGTCACTCACATCATTTCATTCCTAGTGCAAGTACATGATTTTTATCACATGATTTACTGATCAGCCGTCAACTGGATCTCAATAAATGTTGTGCAAGGTAACATGATGTGGATAACGAATATTGCAAAGTGAACGAACTGTGCCCGGAAGATTACATCTGCGAAATAAAGACATAGCAATATAAATATGTCAGACAAACAAAGAGCCACAAGAGCCCATCGAGGCTGGTCTACGCCAGGGTCCGCACACATTCTCGACACTAATCCTACCACCGAACCTGGCTGACGTTACCTCGAATGAGCTCATTAGACCGATTGAAAGGCCCTGCGATTTTTTAATAGTACCAGAGAGGGGCATCATACAGCTCGGGCGGAACCGCATTACCATCAGAGTCTTATACGCAAATCAGTTTTCGTTATTTGCAAGTCCAAGTTACACGGACAACATTTCAGGCCAGCACTGGACTGTGTTTCCAAGGTTTTCGAGAATTGTAAGGCACGTGAGAGGCATGATCATCGATAAGTTCTTGGGCTTTTAGGACGATTGTTGGGTTTTGCTCGCCGCATGTAAGTCGCGGAAGAATGTTTTCAAGGTGTGAGAACAGGGTTGTGTAGCATGTGATGGCTTGGTTTTCAACGATATTGCACAATTATTATGGCAGAACAGCACTGCAGCTCACTTCGGATCTTCTGCTCAAAGACAACAATCAGAAGATTTGGCTGTTTATCAATATGCGCCATTCGTATCAAGTAAACAGCGAAGAAATAAAATGGGTTGCTTGTACCCGTTATGTCATATTGGTACCAATAAAATATTGAATGTTGTGCTCCTTACACATCACAGCAAACAACAAAATGTTAAGCTTGATTTAATTATGTGCACTAGCCTTGCTGTTTCACCCATGTTTTGCGAGCACAGGCGAATGTGGCTAAATGCAAAAAAGATTGTACACGTTGACAATCAATACCCTTATGCAAAAGGCGGAGACCGCAGCTTGTGTTTGATACACAACGGACTTTCTAATGGCGCCTTATTTGTACAAATCTGTTTCATACAATCCCAATGCGACGCCACCCCGTCTGTTGGCCTTGAAAATGTGCCTTTGGAGTTTTTTCCCCGTATAATGAACGTTGAAGTTCAATGTTTTGATATCTCAAACTGAAACTGGGGACTGGCTTTCGTACGAGATCGTATTTATGGACACCATTTTCATACAACAGTGGTACGAGGTGCTTGCTTGGTAAGTTACCTCTGGTGGTTAATCTATTTAAGATAAAGAAAAATGAGCCTGTTTTTTTTGTTTGTTTGTTATCAGCGAGTTGTGTTTGACGTGAGCTCGTTTTAAGAGGAATCGGTACTCGACGTTGAATCTGAATACAAGTGCATCACTAACTTGACGGACGATCAACACCCCATGTTTAAGCAGCTCGTGGGAGACGTCAGTCGTCATTCAACATCATCAACCATGTATGACCTCTGAGCAGTAAATGAACACCATGCTTTGTTGAATTGTATCATATGCCGACTGGAGCCCATGAGTTGTTCGATGGCATTTCTTCTCTGTGTTTTTGTGCAACTGTGCACTTGAAAACTGGAGCGGTTCCGTTGAAACCATGAAAACGGCCAGCTTCCGCCACATTAATGTTGGAATTCAAAACATCGTTATATTGCACTCTTTCAATCGCCGCACATCTATGACAAGTTCGCTCACCAGCTCACTCGATGAAGCAAATGTACTCATTTTTCTATTTCGTCTATTTTGCTCTGCCAGTACAGCATGTTGCATGGCTTGTAGCCGAAAATATGCTGCGTAGTAATCAGTGCAATTGAGCAATTAGTGTGGGACTGAGAATTGTGTACGATGTTCACCAGGATATTCACAGTATTCTAATAAAGATTTCATGGCTAGTGTTCCAACAATATCGCATAACAATTACAGAAAAATATCTGCATGCCATGTTGAAAGAGCTGTTTAAAAACAGCAATCACGAGTTGCCACTTGACATCAACATCAACCAGTGATGGCATGCAATCAGTAGATATAACATTTTGGTCAGGGTGCATTATGCCTAATTCCAACCACTCAAATGCTCAATGCTCCCCATGGCCTTTTTGCAATCCTGCAAGTGGAGATGTTCAGCGGCAATCACTAAGCACAGCAAGCATCCTGCACCATGAACGTGAACATTCAAAACACTATTATGCTGTGTTGTTTTTGATGTGTTTGAGGCTGTATTTTGTAAGTGCGTTACGCGCAATGCCGTTTTTGTGTGCAGTGGTGATGTGTAAACCCGTAAGTAGTGTATGATGAATAAGTTTTTTTCATTTTCCTCATGATTCTAGTGTAAGGCTGTTTCCTGGCTCTATCTGCTATTTTTTGCTTTTAAGTACGTTGTGCAATTATCTGAGAGGGTACTAGCCCTGTTTACATTGGGAATTGAAAAGGTTGCTAGATTGGCACGAAAGCTGGCCAGCTGTAGGTTTTTTAAATTTATGTGCATCCGCGTTCCTGGTAACGTGGCGCTCTTGAGTCAAGCTGTGAAGCGTTTTCTTAACACATTGAGTTATCTATAATAAAAACCTTACCTGCTTTCTGGGAAATCCATGCCGATTTTATGTTCTCAGCTGCAGCTTAAGCAATACTACGACACACCACAACCATAGCAACAGCAACAGCATAATAGCCGGCGTGACCCCAAACGTGGTGCTTTTGTAGCTTAATCCTCCTACGCACGTAACTTCCAGCATCCTCATGGCAGCAGAAACTAAACCTGACCAATCAGCGAAGAGCTTTCAAAGATCAAAACCATTTATTTTCCAATGTAAACCGAGCTACTGACACTTTTCTGGGGAATGAAGCCACAGCATAATCATTTCTGGTTGTGCCTGCCTGGAATCACTGGACTTTGGCAAAAAGTTGTGATGTTTAGGCCACTATGAATTGCGTTCCTGATATCCAAATTAAAATTGGAAGAGATGTTCGGTTGTCACATCGTTTTGAAGCTGGAAATGACATTCCAGTTCACGCTGATGTAGTTGTGACAATTATGATGGATGGTGATGATAAGCTACCAAATGGACCAGCACATCATACGCGTGCTGAAACTCACTCCTCAAGTATTCCCTTTTTTGCCTTCATGCAGTGGGTGTCAGAAAAGCATTGAGCGGGCTCAAGTCATCTCCCTATTGTATACAAAACGACACTCCTAACTAGCTGTGAAGTTACCTGTAAGTAATCTTACTACCATTAGTGCCTACAAACCTACGTATTGAGCATGTCATGGTGTCAAACTTTTGTTTGAGTTGTTTTGTTTTTGGTCCTGTACAGAGAAAACAAGAAAAATACTGTTATTAAATCTTAGCATGGCATTAGTGATAGCTAGCGAATCCCACAATGCCCCTGCATGTGTTGCAATGTTGCTAATTGTTGTGGATAGGGTTGGATGACAATCCTATTTCAATTCCATATCACAGTTGTTGGGAACTGATCCCACGTCATATCAATTCGTCATCGTTAGAGCGTCAGCCTTAGGTATATAAGTACACATACATAACTGATGTCATGGAAGAGAAATAATTGCCATTAATTGTTCCAGTATTTAATGTTCGCAGCCGTTCCATTGCATGTTTTGGACTCCATGCCCACTAAAGGAGAGAGAGAGGGTCGCCGTACCCACAGTGCGAAGAAGCGCCAGAAGCACCACATTTCCGTGCAGAGATGGTAGGACAAGGAGCTGTGCCAGCATGCCACATGCCAGTATGCTGTGCGCCACCGGCAGTGGGAACTGTGACTGCTGTTTTGAATGGGGATGCTGGGCCAGGTCTTTCTGTTGTGTCACAATGTCTGTGACGTTTACAATAGAGACACTGACCGCCTTAGGCATTGGTGAAATTGTGCTAGAGTGTTCTATCATCATGCATAAATAAAGGTACCTGTTAACAAGACGCTGTTTAGTTGCTATGCCCATGTTTTTTCCTCTCTACCGCTGGAAAACTGAAACATTTTCTCCATTTGAAATGATCAAAGCTGCATTTCAAACAAGAAATGACCAGAGCAATTGCTATTTGCGCAGCGAGTTCAAGATCAACTTACTTATTCTGTCCATGGTTATTGAAAGTATTTCGAAGGTAAAACTCGCCTCAGATAAATAACGCACTTCAATCTCCCCGGGCATTGGCGGACAATGGCCTGATCTTGACGTCCCACCTACATCTTGACTACGTACTGACCAAAGGACTTGTAACTTACATGTGAGACGCATTACGTATGCAAAATAGTCGTAATATATATTTAAAAGCATTAGTAACGTAAATAAACCAACTTACCAGACTGGATTATGGCGCGACCTTGACCCTACCTAATCATGACATCAACATGTCAGCAGGACAGCATTCTCACTTAGCCAGAGAACACATTAAAAAACACGCTCAGCTGGCCCAACCTCCGTAAACTATAATGTAAGGTCTGTAGGCGTTCGACCTGATATGGACCTCTTTCACTGTGATTTCCCTTTCCTAGTTCTTGAAAGTTGCATTCATGAAATATTTCCGTTAGCGTAAATTCTGTGCAAATTAGCCAGTTAGTTCCCGAGAAAACCTGGTGCCACTGTTGTCTCCCAGCCTTCCAGGCGGAGGCGCTCGTCTGGGACGCCAGCCAATTATAGAATAATTAGCTTTGGAGCTGATATTATGGCCAATTTGGGGAAGAAATGGTCTAGTTCCATTTCAAACAAAAATAGATAAAGGCTTCCGCCCTCAAGCGCTTTAAAAATTTTGTAAACTGGAAACGGCATGCGTTGGTCGTTTCCCGCTACGGGCTGAACGCACTTGTGATGTCAGTCAAAATAGTGGAATTCGGCCGGACGGTTATTTACACTTTTAGTTCTAGGGCCTTGATTGGACTGTCTCAGAGGAAAGTGCCTGGTGTTGCCAGGACCGTGGCGTCAATGTGACGTCATAGGGTCACTGAGCTTCCTGACTTCCCATCAGTCCACTAGCATTTTTTGCCGGTTTTTTACGAAACCGAGCACCAGCACCTGGCATATTTGTGAAGGGAATACTGCACATTACGAATCGCATGAGTGCAGAACTACAACAGAAGACAGGGTGGGTTCGGTAAGTCACACATTCCCACCACTGGCGTTGGAAATGATACCTTTTGTGCGGTCGATGACGACTCGATCCAGGCGATCCCGGCTCGACATGCGCTGATCAAGTTGAATTTTACCAATCACTCTGGCCAACTCCTTCCACAACTTCTGGCCACGGATTGTGTAGTGGGATAAACGAGAAAAATTCTGAGAACACACGCACCAGCCGTTGAAAATCGGTGGTATGCGAAATATGAACGGAGGTGATCTTAAGAAGAACAAAGCCTCAATAAGATAAAAGCAACGTTGCATCGCCGTTTTTTTTCCTATGTGCAAGCACCGACCTGGACCAACTCAAACCATAAGATAGCCCTGGGATGGGGAAACCGGCGTAGTCCTCCCAGTCTTTTTTACACCCAAAGAAACGCTACGAACCTTGTTAAGAGTATCTTGCTATATACTGGCGATGGTTTCTCCACGATTGCCCTGAAAATCGGGCAGGTCATGCAGCGCATTAATGCACAACAGGCTACCACATGTCCGACAACACAACGTACACATGGTATCGGCGCGTCATTGGTCGACACCCCAGGAGAAGTTCACCTAAAACCCCGAGCCTGCACCGGAGTTCAAAACAGTCCATAATGGACGAGGGCGTCAAGTATGCAATGGCTCTATTTTGCGGTCGAGTATGTTTTCGGATTCGTCGTGAAAAATAGCCATTCGTGCTGGGAAAACATGTGTACCGTCACGGCTTTCGACAAAAGCTGGAAACTAAGGCTTTAACTATGTGTTAAACAGCTTACTTATGTTGTCTTCAACAGATCGCAGAGTTTTTTACTTCTGAACGAATTGTCGCGCAGGCCTGTAATGACCTGTAATAGCCTACAAGACGGCGGAATTTCTTTGCAAGTCAATGTGGCGGGCCTTTGGATGCACGGTAGCGAGGGAGAGAATTGAGGACATTGAGTTTCTATCTTTGAATTTATGCAATTTAACTTTCTTCTTAGAAGGTTCACGCTGTGGGGCGCTGTTGGGTGAGTGTGAATGAACTTCGGCATGAACACAGGTCACGGAACAGCTCCCCACTTACAAAGATATGTGATTGTCAGGATGGCAAGAGGCGATAACGTTGTGGTCAAGTTGCCAAAATGTTGGCCCTACAGTGTTGACTGCCGTAAGCCTTTTCACCGAAATATGTCTTATATAACAAGGAAAGTCAAATTAGCTTGGTTGCGATTCGTGCAGCCTTCAGCATTTCTCAGAATTCAAGATGACGGCCGCCGCCATCTTGAATGCCGTCTAATTTTCTTATGTTGATCTGGATGACATGAGTAGTCGTGTAATTTCTCCTCAAAGGCGATATCATGAATGCCGAGTCCATTTTTGGACTTCTTTTTGGGCTACGAGGTCAAATTCAACGCCAAATCAGAGGCAACACATCACACTCAGAGAAAACCTTTGACGTATAGTTTCACGCCACCTTTACTACTTCCATGTTCACCATCACTATGCACACCTAGCTCCCTCCGCTGTCTTCGATGTCTATCTGCTCGCTGGTACAACGTCTGTAACATGCGATTTCTATAGAGCACTTACAGAAGTCTGTACACCAAAGGCCTGCGCTGTCGCTGTTGCAGCTGCAGTGTACAATGCTGTATGCCTTGTTTCCAGCAGTGCGGCTGCAGGGCTTCCAGGAACGCTTCGGGAGTAACTGCTACCGTTGAGACGGTCGGTATGATGGCGGAAGCTTCGTCGCTCCAGCCCAAGTAGGCAATATCTCTAGGTTCTCTTCATCGGAGGGGGGGGGGGGGGGGTCACGGAAAAGCTTCTTCGTGGGGTGGGGTTAGAGTGTAGTGGACCAGTTGAGCCCCCAGGCTATCAGACGTGCCCTCAGCGGTCCCAGGAACTGGTCAGACAACGCGGTACGGCAGCCGACGCTGTCTCTTTCCTAGATGGCAGAAAGTCTCGCCATAAATAGGAGGCACTCTAATGGAACTTAAACAACTTTTTGGGCATTTGTGATAGAAGCCCTCGAATACTTTCTTGTTTCATTGCTTCTACCGCTCGATATATATGATTTGTGAACTAAGCTATCATGTCCTGACAGAGTTGTGCGCCACTCACTGCGTGTCGCTTGGCAGCGACGAGTTTCTGAGCGAGCACTCAAGTGCATCCATAGTGTGTGCTTATGTATTATAATATTCTGTAATACATGCCTAATGAATGTAACGCATGTTTATGTTATAGTTATTATAGCGATAACAAATATAGCTACTGTGAGATGCACCCTTACCATGAGTAGGAGAAGACAACAAATGGCGCATATCGATCAGTAGAAGGGGTTTTGCTATTTCATGATTAAGTTTCATCTTTGATCTTCAATTTAATATTGAAGTTGACCCCATAATCAAAGATAGCTGCAGACATGAGCTCCCTGCCATCTAAAAAAAAAACTATCACACGAGCCTCCAAGTGGTCGAGATAAGACTTAGAGAGATGCAAAGAAAATACTGCTGTTGACATCAATGGAATACAAGTGGCTGTCATGCATCATCTACATGAGGAAAACAAGTGAGCCCGGCAACCCCATGCACTTCATAGGAGCCAGCCGGAGTTAATGCAGGTTAGCTAAAAGAAGCTACCAGTACCTTCCAAAACAAGAACCGTTAGAACATGATAGCACATCATTGCAGTATTTCTTTTACAAAATGGTGTGCTGCCATTGCAAAAACAAAAATTGTAAAAAAAATGCATTGCAGTGGATCTGTACAGGTATCTATTTCAGCCTTGCTGAAATGTTTCGCATGCAACAATAATATCTACTAAATCACTCCAGTTTATCCCTGTTTTACATTCAAATAATAAAAATTAGTCTAGCTCTTACAGCATAAGCTGCGTTCTTGGACTTTGCGACATTAACTCTTTGTAGGAGTCCACATTATTTAGGAAAGCTCCATAACCCCGGCGTTCTAGTCGATGAGACGCAGTACCTAGAAATAAATTTAGTCCCCGCGAGAACGTCACTGACTGCCAGATATACGTAACATATAGATTGGGTCAACGTTGGTTAATGACATTATGAATGGTATTGCCACAGCACCACTTGGTCAAATGGTTCATGGCGTATGTCAAATATCCTCATCTTATAATTTTACGCAGTATCTTAGGCCATAGGGCACCACACACTCAGCACCACAGCGTGCACATCATAAAAATATCGTAAGTACTTTGCCTTGCAAAATTTTGTTTCTCGGTACTTATTACACTAATGGCTAAGCTATCTGTGATAAACGTACGCCAGGAAAATGCAGGAACAAGTTGATTGCGAAAACACAACTACTTGCATCAACGCAGCTACCCTGACGAATTATAATGACCAATTTGACGAACATGGCGCACAACACCGCGGGAACAAATGTCAGTAACACGTCGAAGGAGATCTAGAAGAAAAGGAACTCTCCATAAGCTTGAAAGTGTCTGCGTAAGTGCGCGAACCAAATGACGTGCGCCATATCATTGCACATGCTCCCACAGCGTTTCGATGAACAAAGTAGCGCAGCGTCTGAACCAAAGCCTTCCCGGAACGAAGCCCGCTATCACATATATTATGAAATATTCCTGCAAAAGCATGCAAGGCATGTGGCAACGTTCTTTGTGACGGTACAGACAAAACACCTTATCTCGGCACTTGCGGTCACGAGGCCTACCACCGCAAACCACTCAAGCCGACGAAGCAACTGACCGCACTTCGCACTGCCGCCAAAGCCAGAATACTTATGTGAAGCAACGCACTTTGTTTTTCTTGGTGGAATATTCGTGCAATTAGTGCGCAATAGTAAAATTTAAACTTTGATATGATCAAGAAATGTAAAAAGTGGAACTATGAAAGAGATAGCTAGCTAAAACTGGCTAAAACTAGCAACTAAGTGCGTTCCTGGCAGCATCCTGGGGAAAATGTTCTTGTGTTACTCAAAAGGCTTCCAAATCCCATGCATTTCAGATGTCTCTTTGCTGTTTATACAGGAAGTAGGTTTTGTTAAAAGGGTAGGAACATTAGCAGTTATTTGGCAGTCAAACTCTGCTAAACCCTTAGCATTATTTCCGACTCATTTAAAATCTTCCATTTTTAAGTCTCTTCGATACGAGAAGTGTGTAAGTACTCGGCGTTTGTGAATAGTTCACGCTTCTTTCAATAAAGCGATATAATGTGCCAGGATCGCTTAAAGCAAACAACTGTGCCTTGTCTTCTCAAACTGTGTTTTCATTGCATATTTTAAACAATTCACAAAGTGGATTGTACAATTTCACATCAAGGGATAGGGACACACTGCGCCTGGGTTGGCTTTCACGCAAAACAACCAAGTGCTGAATTTATACGGCTATGCGGAAACCTCAAGTGGAAAACTAGGAATATGCCTTGCGTATAAAGTACAGACCTCGACGACAGACGTTCCTCATATATTATGTATGACAGTCTTAAAAGTACTGAGCATGGCGATGTCACCAAAAAAATATGGCAATCGATTCCAGGCAGGTCAGTGGATAAGCTGAATAGCCTGAAATGTATGCTGATTCTGGCAACAATGGCAGAATGGGCGATATATGATCAGTGTTTTTTTAATCCCGCTGAGGGGGAGTAATAAGGTAACAGGTGTCACAAAAAGCGATAGTAATAATAAACGAAGGTACGACTTACGCCACAAGGAAAGTATAAACTTCCCCAAACTAGAAAAGACAAAAAACGGAACTGTGGTTTCTTTCCAAAAAGGCACAAGCAGTGTAAACAGCATTAAAAAGGAATTATTGCCTTCAGATCACCAAGGCAACCTCCCGTTACACCCAATCCTGCCGTCGTATATTGACCTAGCAGGCAACCAACTTCCCAAAATTTGCACACACAAAATTTGAATGATCAACATCGTTCGAATTCACCGGTATTATCTTCAACGCATGGGGAACAAATTACTTTAATGAAAAATAGCACAATAATGGAATGCACTAGGAACCGTCATGGTACTGAATTGCAACAGATTGTGAAAATTTAAATAAGGGTATGTGGCATGGATGGCAATGCTGGGATACGACAGGAAGGACGAGGATGAATACCCGGTAACCATTGCCAGGTGTATCAAGCGTTTGGTTCATGAGCCTAGACTTGAGAATCACCCCACTCAGAAACGGAACATGGTCTACATATTTGTAAAATGCGGTAAACCAAGGCAATTCAGCCGAATGGCACCGTGCCTTTTCTTTTTAAGATTGTAGCCGAATCTTTTGAGTGCATAAATTTCTAGAATCAGAGCTCACACCACCCAGTGCTTGTTGTGTGAGCCCTGGCCTCTACCATCCAATCGCGGAATTCAGTTCAACGGCAGAACTTGGTGGCGAAAGTTTGGGCGTCGCACTGCTAGGCACGGTCCGTGTTGTCCTCCGCCGCCATCTGACCTTAAGAGCGGCCCCCGCCAACGGTCGTAGACCATACCTGTCAAGGGTAGATGGCAGGCGTCTTAAGCTCTCTAACCCGACTCGAACCCACCCCGCCACGGGTGGGTGAGTCAGAAAGCAGGCGCTCTTACTAAATGAGCCGACGAGGCAAACCCAACATTAACCTAAACTTTAGCAACCTAAAAAAAGAAAAGGCAGCGCACGGTAACAAACAGCCCAAGCAGTGAGCAGCCACCGGCAGCGCGACAGCTATGGCGGATCGCGGTAGTTGAGTTGGGTCGCGCGGTCAGACCGTCGGCAGCAGATGCCGGGAGCTCAGGCCCGACCGGGAAGGCGTCCGCACACAGATTAACTATGGAGCATCCTGTGTCCCCGCAACAGGTCGGAGCGCCGCCAACGGGCAGCTGGGACAGCATAACCCGTCCAGTTGTAAATGACGCCGCGAAGGCTCCTTGCTGTACGAGGAATAGTCCTCGAATGGAGCGGAACCGAGCCGGGGTTATTGCCGGCCTCAAATTTCCTGTGCTTCTGAGAATGTTCCATGTCTGACAGTGAGTCTCGTTTCGGTTGATGATGCATTTAGCTTGCCATTTACTTTAATTTATCATTATTTAACATAATTTTTGCCATTGAAAACTGCGTTTTCAGCTTGGCCCGCTTCAGCTGAGATCATTTACAGCTTCGTCGTGTGGCCATTATGTCGTCGACGAGTCTTATTTTGTCCTCGTTGCAAATACGGAACGAAGAGGGCTTGAGTCAGACCTACAGCTAGGCTCGGCCTACGTCTCTCCACACGGTCGTTGACGGCCGACCTAACGATCGCGCCAGGCTGTCCCCAGCCTCTGACGTGCGTCCGAGCCCTGCCTCTGATGAGCGCGGCGCGCGCCCGCCACCAGTGAGGTCGCAAAACAAAACGGCAAGCCCCAAATGTGCTTGTCAAACGGCTGTAGATAAGCGCTTCGGTGTGTTTGGGGTGCACCAGAAAAGAACACTGCGGTCAACCGTCACGGTGCGGTCAGCCGTCGGTCACACCACGGTCCTCGACCTTAGGGTCACCCGTCGGTCACACCACGGTCCTAGACCTTAGGGTCACCCGTCGGTCACACCACGGTCCTCGACCTTAGGGTCACCCGTCGGTCACACCACGGTCCTCGACCTTAGGATCACCCGTCGGTCACACCACGGTCCTCGACCTTAGGGTCACCCGTCGATCACACCACGGTCCTCGGCCTTAGGGTCACCCGTCGGTCACACCACGGTCCTCGACCTTAGGGTCACCCGTCG
This sequence comes from Pollicipes pollicipes, assembly GCF_011947565.3. Taxonomy (NCBI): domain Eukaryota; kingdom Metazoa; phylum Arthropoda; class Thecostraca; order Pollicipedomorpha; family Pollicipedidae; genus Pollicipes; species Pollicipes pollicipes. The sequence goes on along the minus strand of NW_023596746.1, from coordinate 23,127,156 downwards.
GTCACACCACGGTCCTCGACCTTAGGGTCACCCGTCGGTCACACCACGGTCCTCGACCTTACGGTCACCCGTCGGTCACACCACGGTCCTCGGCCTTAGGGTCACCCGTCGGTCACACCACGGTTCTCGGACTTAGGGTGAGTGGGCATGATCCCTCCTTCACTTGCACATCAGGTACGCTAGAATACAAATGATTAACCAGGAAGGTAGCTCGAGACGTAATCTACAACTGCTAATCAGATAAATTTCCAGTATCTTTTGTGATTGCCCCACCAAATCGGGTCAAACAAGGTCAAACTCTAGTTCAAATCAAACACACACGCCCAAAACCAATCTCCAGCAGCACATCAGTAAGGTGAACCGAGCAAAAGCAAATGACACATGCCCACGCGAATCAAGGTTGCATAAATTATTTTGCCTTCCGCGCCACGTGAATGACACAAAAAAACCTGCGGCATGCATAGGGATGACGGGATGAATCCAATATTGTTCAATGTTTTGGCAGGTATGGTGTATATCTACGCCTCGTCTGCCTAAGGGAAACCAATTTGTGTGAGAAACTAACGGTCTGTTGAATGTAAATGTGTGAAGTGAATTCTCGTCTGCCGAACGTTCACAATCGGAGAAGTTCGCACGGATACGGCTCCGACCAAAGGCTTGGTTTCGTTTGCAGTCTGCTGCTGCATTTACTTCCACGAAGTAGTCATACTGTGTCTTCTTGCAGCTCAGGCCTTCTGCAGGCAGTCGTGCGCACACACGGTTCGTTATCATGCCCAGCGCAGACTTCCTTGCCTGGTAGCCTGGCACGACAAAAGGCGCCCGTCCTGAATCGACATGATCGACGACGTCTTGAATGGCCACGGACCTCGCCGCGTTGATTGGTGATAACTTCTCGAACTGCTCATTTTGGCCAGATGGTGCGAATCGTAGCATGTGATCCTGCGGGTATTTGGTATTTGCATTTGCGGATTCGAATGAGATGGGTTTTGTTCCAATCGAAGCCGTTTTCATGCTGCTCGATCTCCTGGCGGACGGAGGAGGACGCTGTCTTCAGTGAATACGACCCCAGTTGGCCTCATCTGGCCGATGGTAGCATGATCCTGCAGGGCAAAGTGGTATGCAAGATAGAACCGAGGAAAGCTCTGACCCTGTTGGCCGTTTCCTGCGTGACATTTGTCCAACTCCACCGCTCAGAATTAAGTTGTCGTTTTGTTTTTTTTGTTCTTCGAGCGCCACGTCCTCCATATAAGTGATGCAGGACGCCCGCAAGACATGATCAGGTTCGCCAGGACCCTGGGCCTGGACGCGTGAGGGGAAGGATGTAGTCACATAATTTCAGTAGCCCATACCATGGCTCTGAACTTGCGATGATTGCACGCACGAAGATGGCAAGGTTAGTGAGGGTCGCAGTGGAGAAACGTCTTCGTGCATTTATTATTTGGTTTGTTAGTTGTGCATGTGTCCACGCACTGTTAGTGTGGATTCTTCCAGAGGGGCAAACTATACGGAGCTTGCTTGGCTTTGGCTCACTTACATATCCGAGACACGTTTCCTCTTTGCTTGCGTCGGATGACGCAGGATGTCGATGTCGAGTGCTGTGATCCTGTGACAGCTGTTCGGTGGGGTCATGCCGTTTCATTAAAATGTACGTTGGTCGTGTTGTAGCGTTCATGTAGATCAACTACCAAACGTTCGAGATGGGAGTAACCAGCGGCACAAAAGCCAGCGGCCATAAAAAAGCCAGCGGCCGTAACAGGAAACATGGAGATTTACCGGTTTCCAACTTTTTATGAGTTACCGTTTTCGAACCGGCACTTATGACACTGGATTATGTGCAAACGGGACGGATAAGGGTACCGCAGCGAAATCCTAGTCCCTCGTCATTCAACCAGCCGCACGCTGTTAACCACTACGCCAGCATCAGAAGCAAAAGTTTCAGAATGCTCAAGGCTGTCCTCAGCTGAGAGCGCGAGGTCAGTTACGTTGGACGCTTAACTTTTTCAAGGTCTGACGCGCAGGACTCTGCTCCTTAAACAGACAAATTCAATAGACCAAGACAACCCTACTTTAAGAGCCGTTTGTAGAAGGTAGGGATGTTTATGTCCGATCTTGTGTCCAGAGGCGCCAAGCAATGTTTAACATGCCAGAAAAAGTAGACGTGGCCGTTCAAACCTATTTAAATTGCATTTCGGTGTACTGGGCTGTCCAGGGGCAAACTGGCTCTCCGGGAATACTTTGAATCGTTGGTGATATTCATGCTTGTACTTGGTGTGCGTGCAGATACTTTGGTGGCTTCCCGACCGCAAACGTTACAGCTGAGCATAGGCACATCTTTGCCCCATTCTTTTCTTGCTGTCTTTAGCATTGGCTTCATTTCCCTTTTTCTTTTGCCAGCCTCCGTCCTTTGAATGCTCATGGATATACGCTGTCACCTAAACCAAAAAGGAATCATCGTTGCGATAAAACCAACGGCTTCCAGCTGTCAGATTTCAGATGATTGCTACACCACGACAGTCTTGGAAGACGACCACAACAATCTCCCGGCGTCTCGTCGGCGCTTTAGGAGACCATAGCATGACATTGGGGCAGCATCGCGACCGTCGGAAATGCGCCCTACTGTGCCGACGGAAGGGCGTGGGAGAAACAGAAGTGGCTATTTGGTGCATATGGCAACGGTAAGCTCTACAAGTTCGCCGCCAGGTTAGCCACAGCCGAACGCACACTCAATGCGCGAACTTTGCTTGTTGGTGGCGCAGAGAAGATCAACGCAGCATCATTGAGTCACGAGCATCACCTTCGCATGGATCAAGTAGATGCCGATTATGCCGCAAAGTCGCAACTGTAGCACTAAAAATCGGGGTAGTCACAGTTCGAGAGGAATACGGTGGTGAATGTCGCCGGCTGTTCCAGACCTACGTATAGTCTCAAACATAGCTTCGCCTGGTTTTGCTCCCTGTGGTTTTGATCGTCATTCCGGCACCGTGAGTCGACACCCCGCCGCTGACGCTGTCACCGGTGCCGTGCTTTCTTATTTCTAAGGCTTAAGATGCTGTCTGCATGTTAGCTCTGATGTCTTCATCTTGCGACGACCAAGGAAGATGTGATTCAAGCGTGTCAATCGAAGCATTCAACGCCAATGACATAACCGGGATTCGAGCTGGTCCCCCATCCCCACTCCCCATGGGAGCCAAAGGCCCTTACCACACCACTATAACTCGCCTCGAGATATCAAGGGACCACACCAGATGTATGATTTATGTGATTTATTGCATTCACTTGTGATGAACTAACAATGGAATGAATGTGCGACTCCAGACACTAGGAGGGTGGTTAGAACTAAAGCTGTAATAAGTGTTGTAGCACTTCATAAAAAACGACTCTGCATATGCCAAATCAGACTTAATGGTGTGCTTGACCGTCGGATTTTGGGTGGCATGTGCTTTCCTTAATTTCGTCCTTGCTCTCGACGTTTAGCCCAGGCATGCTCTCAAAGGGTCAGTAACGGTTGCCTTTTACCTTCTTCCACTCTACGTACGGCCCTGGGCAATGGAACACTTCAGGAAATTTTTGAAGGCTTTATGAGGGATTGAAGACAGTTTTAGGGTAGAAGGCACCAAACGTTTAATGTAGGGTAGAGGGCATCAAACGCCTAGGAGCGTTTCCAGAACTAAGCAATCGGTGCGGGACACAACTCAGAAATTTTCACGAAAAACTTTTGAGCACGCTGCAGAACGGCACAACTTCTCGCTTGACCTTAACAGCGTCGAATATTCTGGATCTGACTGGTTGTACGACTCTATCCTGAACTTTAAATAATTTAAGGCACTTCTTTGAAAGGGAGTGTTTCACATTTGTATGAGGTTTTGAACTGAGACAATCACTTTGCAGATCACGCAAAGCAGCTCACAGCCCTGTCCTTCCTAAGACTTAAAACCGTCTGGTTTCTGAACTAGGTGCCCGTAAATTTGTGCAGACTGTTTCGTGCAGGCTTTTCCAAGGTCGCCCATGCATGGATGACACCACAGAAGCGTCACGCAAATTTGCCTTTCCCTTTCAATTTACCTTACCTTGCGCTGGCGTCTAGGGGTGGGGCCACGGGACAGGCAAGGAAGCAACTGCCCCTTGACATTTGCCTGGGAGACGCATATATCCCCCTGCCCGGTGTTCGCAAGGTGTGACAAAACGCGCGGGAACCCACCCGTAAAGGCGTCCAGCTTCTGCGTCTTCTCATGGCCCTCCCCGTTATGTCAGCCGCAGCTGAATGCAGGCTCAATGCGCGAACGTTGCTTGTGGGTGACGCAGAGCGGATCAACGCAGCATCAGTGAGCATCGAGTATCGCTTTCGGCTGGATCAAGTAGATGCCGCTCATGCCGCTGTCGCTTGTGGACATGCAAGTGCGCCACGTTCGAGAGCGTTTGGCTGCGCTTAGGGCTGCACAGTAACGGTGATATAGCCTTGGGGGGGGGGGGATGTGAACTCCGTGATCAGCAAGTAGCGTTCCGCTGAGATGCTTGTGTTGCCACTGTAATAAATGATCATCTCTGTTATCATCTTTCGATAAGCAACAATTGTTGAATGTGGCAGCCCAGCCATAGCGTAGCTCCGGGATTTAAAAAAAAATGCACGAAATATCACCTTGCGAAACTGCTGCACCCGGACATACAACGCTTATGTACTGCCAAGGCCAACGGGTGTAGATGTGCTGAAAAGAAGCCACAGTACCGTGAAAGGGTTTTCACGGCTGGGAGCAAGCAACGTCCTTCAAGTTGGGAGGAGTGAGTGAGATGGCTATTTGGACTATTTCTTTCCATTCAACGCCCAGGGGGCAAATAATTATATTTCAGAAAGCTTTGGGTGTCAGTCCCTCTCCCGCTCCCCGGCTCCCGCGCCGCCATGTCTTACGGTAATGAGGCGCAACGCACATGAGGAATTTGCGTAAGGATTGCTTTTTAGGAGAACGCCACAATTAAACGCTTGATTCCTGGCTCAATTTTCATATTCAAGTGTTATGATTGTTTTACCACCGTGCCTGTCATCTGTCAAGGTAGTTTTGCTTGGGAGTTGTCCTGTACTTTTGACAGGTCTATTATTGTGTCTCAGTGTAGTTTTGGAATCGTACTAAAGACAAATTATTTGGGAGTCCGTGGAGTTTTTGGGGGAGCGTTCTTTGTAGTTCTGCATGGTTTCTCAGCAGTATGTCTGCAGCTTGTGAGTGCACAGTTTCCTCAGGCTCAGAAGTGCTTTATGTCCGTGTAGTATCGGCCGCTCTCACGGCCCGACCGAACACTGAGTCAGGTATTACCGTGAGTATTTTCCCAATACCTCGGTAATAACAACAAAGTAAAAATATAACGTCCGAGGCGTCCGAACACGTCGCGCCCCCGCCACGCGCCACCTTGTCAAGGCCAACTCTCCCGCGCAACTCCACTTGCCTGGCGCGTAGGCTCCCTAAACAACTGCCGTATACCACAGTCATTATATTCGGGGTTTCCGAGCAAAAATTTCCGCGGATTTCCTGTGGGTTTCCCATTAGAGAAATGGCAGCTTTAGCAAAAATTGTGGATCCTTTGTGAGTTTACCTGTACACCTGTCAGGCAGCATGCATGCGCATTAGGGACTTCTGGCGCAAAATGAGTGACTTGGAGATCTGTAGAAAATCCGGTTAACGCCTTTGGAAAGTACAACATACCGCGGTGCGATGTGCTGTCTCAAAAGAGCATAGCAAACCACACCAGCTCGATATATATATATATATATATATATATATATATATATATACATATATATACATATATATATACATATATATATATATATATATATATATATACATATATATATATATATATATATATATATATATATATATATATATATATATTGGATTGCTTGAGGGCCAACAGGATGGTGTTCGAACGCGACATAGTCAAGAAGCACGGGCCCCTGACCTCCAACGTTCGGCAGATCAGCTTCTGACCCCTGACCTCCAGCGCACCGCAGATCAGTTCCTGACCCCTGACGTCCAGGGCACCGCAGATCAGCCCCTGCGGCACGTCAGGCAGAGTCGAGCTGCGTCCTGTCAGGCCGAGTGACTCGAACTATCGATTTAGCAGGCCTCTAGCTGCCCAGGGTAAGCACCAGACGGGACGGGGCGGGGAAGGTTCGAGTTTCGCGCCACAAGTGCCAGGAATTGAAAGCCTTTATGGGTGCTGAAGCACATCCCTTGGGCCACAGATGTCTGCGTGGCAATGGCGTAGCCCGATTTCACCCGAGACGTGTCCAGACCGGGTTGCAGGGGGTCCATCCCTTGTTACTACTAGGGGATTGTTTGTTGTTTGGATGATTTGTTAGGTTCGGGATCTTATTTTCATTCCTCGTAGAGCCATTTTAATGTTTTAGAAGCACTACGGGCCTTTTTACCGTCCAAAAGTTTCCAAAGCCTTCGTCCCCAGGAAGCCCCGTCACCTCCAAAGGGGCGGGAGGATGGCCACATAAGCCTTCCCGTTGGGTATGACACTACCGAGTGGTCATTTCTCAAAACATATTTTGAATACCTGGTATGGCCAACCTAGGGTGCGGAGAGCTTGCTACATAAAGTTTATTTCTTGCGCCTAGCACGTGTCGCTCGATGTATAAACACGTCTATCCAGGTCTCTGGATGTTTACCCCCGACGTTGTTGCCGACGTTGTTGCTGTTGTTGCCATGCGCGCAACGACACAGCCGGGTTGGGAAGCCAGTGCGCTTTGACCAGTTTTCAGCTGACCTTTCTGGATCAGCCGGGCCAGCAATGCGCTGCTCCGGAGTCGTGCTCAGTGCTGTCGAATTACGAGCTCAGCATCCTTTCCCCAGACCACAGAGGCGACAAAACCGTCAACACAGAGGCCATCACCGGCACTCTGCGCCCTAATGGCCACTTTAAAAGCAGCAGGACCCACTCAAGCAGTGAAAATGATCAGTGTGTTTGGTCCCCTACCTATATGTCAAGCGCGACGTACATCTTGGAGCACCCTGGTATGAAGCGCCAGTAACTACGGTGATCGACTAGAGCCCATGGGCGATGATGCAACCAGGTTCGAACCTAGGTAACGCATGTGGCAGCAAAAGTTTTTGTCTCACTAAAAGTAATAATGCATTACCATTGTATTGTGTTGAACACCTCGGGGTGACAAAGTTTTGCGTTGCGCTGCTTTGTGCGTCTCTTCTACATGTTGCATGTACTTGTTGCGCAAATCATACTGAGCCCATGTGCCTGGCGACCTACGCATGCACGCGCACGTGCATGTTTGGATCAGCCGACATGTTTCGCCCCACCGCTCGAAGGCTGCCAGCTCGATCTCGTGCCAGCCTGAGTGGATCGGCAGCCTGACCTCTCACCTCTGCGCGTGGCTGGTCCACTCGCCCCCACCCCCCGCTCCCCACCGTCAGGGATCAGCGGGTTGGTCTTCCACCTCCACACGTGGCTGGCCACCTGAGTCCCCCTCTCCACAGTGAGGGATCAGCGGGTTGGCCTTTCACGTCCGCGCGTGGCTGGCCACCTCAGTCCCCCTCTCCACAGTGAGGGATCAGCGGGCTGGCCTTCCACCTCCACGCGTGGCTGGCCACCTCAGTCCCCCTCTCCACAGTGAGGGATCAGCGGGTTGGCCTTTCACGTCCGCGCATGGCTGGCCACCTCAGCCACTCACCACGGTAGATGGATCGCCGGCACCCTGGCGGCTCGGGTCGGGCCGTAGGGGGAGGGAGGGGGCGCCGGCCGGCGGCATCCGCAGGCGCCGTGGTCGTCGGGTCGACGCCGCTCGTTGGCCAGTGGCTCGGACGTGGGCGGCAGTGGCGGCAGCGTGCGGACTGGCGCGCGATCTCCGGCCGTACGACCGACCGCACAGCGGCACCGCCGCATTCAGACGGCCCTCGGGAGGTCACCGTGAGGTCATAAGTGAGGTCACCGTCTGCCCGGCCACGGACGCCGCCGGCCGGCGCGACACGGAGGAGCGCCCGGTACCGGCCGTCTGCCCCTGACCGACGCGTGAGCAAGGCAGGTGAGGGCCTGCGCTTGCCGAGCACACCGACCAGCTGCGCTGGCGCACCGCGCCGTGTCAGTACGGACGTGCATACAGTGCTAATCTTATCGAAAATTATCCCAAGATGACCGGAGATAATACTCTGCCAAACAAAGACGGCATGCATGCAACAACTGATTTGTATTGCAGGGCACACGCATTGTTTTTGAGAGCCAGCAACGGTCCGTGGCGCGACGCGTTTGAAAAAGCACGGAAATTACAACCTCTGTGGTCATCACAGAGATACTGACAATGTTATCAGACGCGGGGTGTTACCTACGTAGTAGAATGGCGGGAGCACAGCTCCAAATCTTTGTTCTCCAGACAGTATCCATAGGCTCGACTCCTTGACGTGGATGTTCTCTCAACCCTTTTTGGCATGCATAGCCCAGTGTTCCAGTCCGTCAGGACCACCCTATTTATGTTTGTAGTCAGTGGCATGCTGTCTCCTACTTCAGTCTCTGCTACGCATTGCAATGTAATACGATGATTTAATTTACCGGGCTATGCAAATAATTCGCCAATTATTCACATGCCGAACTTGTCGACAAATTTGCCTATCTCGGTTCGCGTAATACTCAGCTCCCACTCTTATAAGAGAGGGTAACACATAATGATGCCTTCATCCATGACGAGAGCATTTGCATACCTCATCTCTTGACAGGGACATGCGGCTTTGATCTGATCATACGGGCAGTGGACCCAGTGTATCCAGAATCTGATATGAGACATATCGCTTGTTAACCAGCATGACCAGAAGGTCCAGTATCTCAATGAGCGGTTGGTTGGAGTGCACCCTATGTTAACATCTCACCTCCTTGACCGGTAAACTGCTTCTGTTCTTGCAGAGCGGTCGCTTGTTCATCGGTGCTAATTCGCGAATTATTGAAATAGATGAGACTCCCAAACAGCACAATCCCAACGAATTTTGTTGTAAAGCCAGCCATGTCTGTTGCACGCGGAACATATAGTTTCCGTGTTTTCCCAGGATATGTCTATCTATCTTTATCTATCTACTATCTAGTTTCGCACACCGGGATCATGAGCATCCCTTACCTGATGTCTAAGTTTGTTGCAACACACGTTTATAGGACGTCCGCACCCTTTTTAATCATAGTGTTACCCAGTTTGCGTCCCTGGCCTCCAAGGAGACCTCCTTCCGATGCTTGCTCCCGACCCCCCGTTGATGTAGCACTACATGTTGGAGAAGGCCGTGGACTGCTTGTCGCGGACATCTGATGTAGCTTTTATGGGGTAATTTCAGGCCATCGCTTATGCCCGATCTGTCTGGCCGTGTCGGGCAAAGTCAGCTCACGTTTCTCCCAAATTTATGGCGAAAAAAACATCCGCGAGGTTACATCGCTGTGCTGTTCAGAACAAAAGCGTATTGCTCAGTTGCCAGATGTAGCCATTTTCCAAATGTCCTTTGGTGATGGAGTTACAACGGCAGCGCCAGATGTCCTTCGGTGATGGACTTACAATGGCAGCTCGGCATGTTCCCATGTAGCGTTTGCTGCCTCTCGACAGCGCTAAATTTCTGCAAGCTCCATCTTTAGTGTTTAAGAGCTGCCTCCAGTGCCCTCAATCAAGTGTTCTCAAATGATTATAACGTACTGAAAATATGATGTGACAATGCCTCGTCTGAAACCAGTCTGTGAGAACGCCAGACTGAAGTCGATCGACACAGAGGCGGAAAATGTCCCGGACGCGAGGGGTCATACGCTGCTGAGGTGTCTATAAGTATGCGTTCAGGTAGCCCAAGATGCCTGATGCCTATAGGCACGCCAGAATACCCCGACTAGCTTCAACCGGGCGTTACGGCCTACTAACAAGGTCAACCAGAAACTGTACTATTTTTGTATTTGAAGGTAATTATACTAGGCAACTGGTACATACAACCAGAAATAAAGAGCGAATATCGCGGTGACGTTACTCTGTACATCTGTTTGCAGCCGTGTCTCGCCTTCTCTTGTCACGTCAAGCATTACCCCGCATTCTGTAACAAGGGCGCTCTCCGACTGGAAGGGCCACGTGTGTGTGCGGTGCTTGCATTGATGCCTTTACCACTGGCATCGTTTTGCGCCATACTCAGCGCCCTAGATTTGGACAAAAGTTTAACTCAGCATTCTAGTTATACATGCTTGATGGTTTCAAGGCTCATCCCGCAGGCGCCAGCGGACCGCGGAGAGGTGCAGTATGTGCACTTAAAGGGAGTGTTACAAATTGATACGGGGGTTTTAAGCTGAATAGCTGTCTTGATGATGACTCGGTGTAGCTCATAGCCTTGCCCTTTTTTAGACCCAAGTCTGTCTAGTTTCAGAGCTACATGCCCGTGAGGATGTGCAAACTACTTGGTGCATGCTATTTCTAAGTTGCCCAGGCATCCATAACGCCATAATAACGTCATTCAAACACGTGTTCAAACATTATGAGAATTGTGCTTCTAAAGCAGCCTTTTCCACTTACGAAGTGCGCCAACAGTTGTAAGTGAGGTGATTTTATCATATGTTTGTTTCGATGTTCTCAAATGTGAAAGATTCCCTTTAAGAATTGCGCTATAACTTACAACGTGAAAATAAGCAAATATCTTAGACTCGCGGATAAGTACGCAAGAAAACCACGAGAAAGGGCCAAAACACGAGCTCATAACGATATTTTGCTCAGCGAGCACTTCAAAACGTGCTGCGATATCTTGGGAGGCTGAAGAACTACAAATGAGTACTAACGGCACGATCAAATAATGACATTTTAAGAAGCATGTTCACTAAATAGAGAAATTGTGTTGTCTAGAACAATCTTTTCCCCTATTATCTCATGCATGTGTTCCAAGAGTATGTTGATAGTCATCAGCGAGCTTGTTTCATCATTTCGTATGCTTCCTTCTTAAATTAGTGAGCTTGTTTCATCATGCCATACGCTTAAATGGAATGTTGAACATTCCCTGTAAGTGGGAGACGCCGGCCTAGATAGAGTGCCGTTATGATGTAAAACTGACAAACGCCTGTCGGTGCGGCACCGCACGGTGTTAAGCGGTGAATATAGGACAGGTTACCGGACCTTTGGTAACGCACACTGGTATTTAGCATGGGGTTTTTGCTTAACAACATTATTTGCATTGTCGCACCGTTTACAGGCCTAGCTGTGAATCAGAAAAATCCGACTATGCGCACGATTTGTAAACGAAACATGCTTACTCACCATGTTACGAGGCTTTCGTTTTCATCTCCTCCTCCTGACCTTTAGTGCTGAGGGGAGCGTGTATTTCGGGCCCGTGTGGTGGGCGAACAGATGTGCGCCTGCTGCGCTGGATGCATATGAACTAGACGCATGGTTATTGGCTGGGTAAAGCGGTTTAAAAGACAGTCTGGAGAGAATCAATTTTTCCTGGTTTCACCCAATCTGTGTCTAAAAGTGTTAAGCTTAAACGACTGTAGATATAAATGCACGCGCCAGAGCTCTTCACGATGTGATAGATCATACTGGGTTGGTTTGGTTATGTGATCTCTTAGTTACAATGATTAGCGGTAAATTAAGTTCAGAACATGGCCAGACCAAATGGACCAAAAATGATGGAAGGGTCTATTGCAAATTTAAGAAGTGCTTTGATATCCTACTTTTAACAACGCCTAAAGGACTGAAACGGATCAGACCCCCCAGTATTTTGTTATAACGAGCCGAGTGGATTATGGGCTCAAAGTTTGTATGCTGAGTTATCGGCCTTCAATATACCAGGAGGTACTGGTTAAGCGATGTTATAGCGTAGACGTTGATTTCGTTGGCAGCATTCGCCCTTTCGAGTAGTGCCAGTGAAGGTCGATAATTCAGGATGAAAACTCTCAGCCTCTCTAGCAAAAAGCGCAGTTGAAGCCATTTCTTGCCTACTTCAAAAGATTTTGTGGGATTAAATTAGACCATTATTCAGTTGTCGAGTTTTAACTGCGCGTCAACTGCCCTGGTTGTTTGCGCCGATTACATAAGATCTTTCTAAAAAGATGGTGCATTAGGAAGATTGGATAAAACAGGTGGATATGAATGCATTGGAATGTATCTTGAAACATGAATGCATGACTAGCTCCAATGAGCATCAGGCAGGTGACAACGGGTATGACCGGGGTGCTGCCGGAAAGTGTGACTCACTAGCAGGTGACACAAAAGACCTTAACCGTTTTCAAGACGTCTCACTGCGCTGAATGTTTCAATACGTAAAGAAATTAGATTTAGGCACAAGTGTTTGTCTGGCTGAGGTAAGTTGCGGGGAACATCACGTGCTCATTTCAAACAATTTGAAACCAGCTGAAACCAACTAGATGCACCAACGCTTAGAACCTTTGTGATTTAGCCCGGTGCCGCCTGATGCGTTTGCTCCCCGCGATCACCTGGCGGCTAGAGGGTATCTGAGATGTACTCCCTGATATTTTAAGACCTAATTGCCTGATCAGAAGCGTAGAAATCCAAACGGCATTCGATCTTTCTGATATAATCTCACGTAAGATTCGATGTGATGACGTCCGACCCATGTTCAGTGAATACATTAAAAAACTTTGAATATATAAACGACTTCAGAACCCTCCTTGTACGGTAGTTTTTATCGTAAGGTTTCGCACTTCGCACCACAAGAGAAAACGTAGTTTTGCACTTACGGAAGATATGGTGTTCACAAAAGAAAAGTTCGAGGTCTGTTTAGATTAAGGTCAGATCACTCATTCCGATCATCTGCCTGCCTGTATGTTTATTTCTTCTCTTTATGATTTACTTAATGAAAAGAAGGCGTGGATTCGTAAAGGAACCTGTCAAACGAATTTGTTTATCAAAACTGGACGTCATAGATCTTATAGCTCGAAGCTTACAATCTGACCCTGATGATGACCTCATGCGGCCTCGTTTAGTTTGGCTGGCCCTGATTGACAGTCATTCAAACCAGTCGATGAAATACATCCAAGCACCCTGCCCCCAAAAAACAACAAAGAATTACTACATAAGCGGCAAAAGTCAACGCGCCCGCGGACACCGATTACATCATAATCCAGTGACCTGACCCGACATAATTTTTTTGTCTCCCAGAGTGCGTCGGATTAAGCATCTGGCAGGCACCGAAACTGTAATAACTGCCAGACATGGTTCGAAACTTATTCCCGAAACCTGCCGCGGACACTCGTATCCTGATCCAGGTGCTCTCGGCTTGAAGCAATGTGCGTTACAATCGTCCTTGAAAGCGATATCTTCGACTGCGTGCGCTCTCCATGCGCCTTGTTTGTGATTCACCGCATTGGGCCACGCATCTCGTGTGCTGGTGGCAGCTCTATTACGGCGGCGACTCACTCAGAATGTGTTGTAATTGGGTTGGGAGCGTTTAACGTCACAATGGAGACAAATGGCTTGAGTGTGGAAGCGTGATAGATGACACCCATATTGTTCATAACACAGAAACTTTGCATGGGTAGCTATTTTCATCAGCCGATGCCAACCAGCGATAGTGGCAGAGGGATGATTTAGGATAAAGGAGTGGGGAGGGGAGGGGAGCGGGAGGCGGTGGGAGGGAGGCTGGAAGCGCTTGTAGCTTTGGGTTGTTTTCTGGCCAACGACCAATAACCAGATCGTCATACACAATCTTACAGGGAGTGTTCCACATTTTTATGGGGTTTTGAACTGAAATAGTCACCTTGAAAACGATTCGGTGCTGTTCACAATCCTGTCCTTCTTGGGACGTAAGTTCTTCTAAGTGTTCAGGCTATGGGCCGGCGAAAATGGGGAGAGGTGTACCGGGGAGAGTATGTCAAAGTCACCCTGGCATTTATGGTGTCAAATCATTCAAACCCCTCTATTCCATAAGTCATGCGGGTGATTAATGCCGAGAAAAATGTGAGAGTCAAGTCGTTCACATCTAGCGTTCGTGAGTACGATTTCCAGATATAACGACGGTCAGTTGGCTCTCATTCAATGTAATGCAAGGTACGATGACGTAATCAAACCATGACGTGGTTTCTGTTACAGTATTATGGACAGTGACGTATTTATTCTGTGCCACTGTGTATATTATTACAGTGGCACGTCTATTATGCGAACAATTGTGGTATCTAGAGCGGTCTTTGCAGTTTAAAACGCATTCAAATCGTTATAAGTGGGCTTGTTTCATCCGAACTGATGTTTCAATACATTCAAAGGTGAAAAATTTCCGATTAAAATGCGCCATTATGGCACTGAACATCGCCAGTTATTCGGGTTTGTGGGCCGGTGTGTGTGTTTTAGCAGGGGAGCTGGTAAGCGGAAGTAAATTTGAATATTAATGTGATCGTAACATTCGGTGGGTGAAAAGTATGAGTTGCGAGCAGAAGCTAGCTACCTACATACCTTGGTCGAGGCAAGTCTATAGGGTATACCCAATTATGCATGCGTTCGTTTTCAACAAAATGTGCAGCGTGTATGACTGTGAATGGGCCATGTAGCTGAATATCCAGATTTTGAACATTTGTTCTATTATTGTGCGAAGATGTTCAATGCACTGCCATTGAAGCCGACAGTGTAATTTCAATGCAGGGCCTCAGTGTGTGGTCAGCATTATGGTGAAGTTGATGACTGTTATGTCTGAAAACCTGGAAATGGCCAGATTGACAACATTTTGTTGGGACAGCACCTGAACAAAGATTCATTGTGGGAAAGGTTGATGTAACTTTTGGTGATAACCTCAGCAGATGAAAACGAATCATTTGAAGTATATTTCCATTTTTAGAGTATGCTTGGGCTGGACAGTGTGTGTCACAAATTAAGCAAGAGAGTATTGCTTTTGGGGCAAGATGTAGGCTGCCTAATGCAGCCCATTGACATCTTTGTCATGTTTTTCCAATTCGGAAAACCTGGTGCTAGAAACCTAGAGCTGTTTCAAAGCACAGTGTCTTTCAACATATGTCCGATGGATTCAAGCGTGCGTAATTGAGAGGAAGATAGTAAAAAAAATACCCACTCACTTTTTACAATACAACGGGCCTCGTCGTACCTGATATCGTGCCGCAAAACATGACCCCCAGTCGGATCGCAAGCACACCTAGATATTGTTTGTGGGCCCATTTATGACTTATGGTGTATGGTGTAATGGAATACACACCCGGGGTGGATGCGACACGCGGGTCCGAAGATCTCTGAAAATTGTTACGTGTCCTCGGCCCGGGAAACCGAAAAAACAAGGCAGTAGCCAGATGCCATGCATTATTTCGTACAAGGGTTTTACTCTAAAGGGTACCTACCTCGTTCTAAGGTAGTTTTTATGAAATGTGCGGGGCTTGTGGGACATCTAAGAAGAATATGGTGGGGCTTGTTTTTTACAGTGATTTGGGGCGTACCGTCACTATCCACGATACTTTTCGTTCCTTAGTTGACCGTGTACGCCAACTCGATTTCATCGGATAGCGCAGACCTGTCTGTCAAATGCTGTCACAAAGCAGGCGATATTGTGAGCACGTGTCACCGAACCCCACCACGCATGTCGATCAGGCTGCATTACAGTCCGCTGCGCTGCGATGGCTGCACGTCATCTATATGTTATGTCAGAGTACGACGTGACGCTCATTTGCGCTATGGTGAGCGACGTGCCCGCGCCGCGGCCGCCGGCGCTGCGGGCTAGTGGTATTGACCTCTGTAGTATTGGCCTCAGTGTGGCCTTGACCTCTGGCCAATCAGCGACGGCCCTTGGTGGGGCCGAGCCAAGGTCAGGCACGGAGCGCGGACTAGGGCTCAGTCGGGTCCTAGCTCCTGACTGACAAGATAAGCGCCCTGTATGTCCCCCGTGCTCCCTTCGAGACGCTGGAAACGTCTAAAGGTTTGTGCCCTGCCTTACCTACGGCCGACGGCTCGGGGCACTCCTCCGAGAGCCACTGCCTTTTCCTGCTACCAAGCCCTACTAGAGGCTCAAGGGCAATGAGCCTCGCTGCTGCCTCGGCAAATGTTGCGCACATAGAATGATGTGCATGTAATATAGCAGCATGATTGCAGCGAGTGAGTTGGAGCGGCACGCGGAATAGCATGGAGTGAATTGGAGAGGTGTCCAGAGTAGCATATGCATGAGCCCGCCAGACCGGTCCGCTGCAATGGTGACGTGACACGAGCGGGACCGATTCGTGGGTAGCGGATGACGGCCGGTCCGCTAGCTCCCATCAACGCACCGTCGTACGTGCATTGGCCGGCGCGCTGCTGCGTCAGGTCTTTGGCTGCTACGCTGACTTGGCGCCTTAGGCGCCGCGGGGTACAGCGTGCCGCGACTGGCGTTCGTCGCGTTAAGACCGATTTCCACCAATTTTCGGCCTGGAAAATCAGATGGATCGATCGCGACGAAGAAAGTTGTAATTTTTGCTAGATGTGCAGGAAGTGTCTGAATCTGGTGAGCCGAAATCTCTGTATGGAACCTGGCGAAACCTGTTCGGAAACTGATACTAACACGTGACGATACTCTCCAACCTACTTTTCGAGCAACAAAAAGCTTCGAAAAACTTCTTTCATGTGTAGTTATTTTTTAGTAGAAATGTTGCAAAGGATTTCATTTAGAATAGATGATTCGTGCATCCGTATGGCGACGTGGGTTTTCCTAACTAATGTTCAAAGTGGTTTGCTGTTTTTCCCACCACCATACAGTTCCCCATGGCACAGGGGATTGTACTGATAAACGTGTGAATAATGTGCATCAGGCCTTCATATCTTCATCCTAGCTACTTAAGGTGGTCCTGAGCCTAAGGTAAATATCTCTACATGATGTTGAAATAATAGAAATGTCGCATAGCGGCGTAAATGACAGATAAGCGTTGTACGATTGCACATTTGTAAGCTAAAGATGTGTGCTCCAAGTGCTTTTTTCATCTGTTGTAATCTGCAGTGGAAGCAAACCAAGCATTTTAAATAACCAACGGCGGCCTAAATACTTTGTAACGCTGCACACTTGATAGCATACTGGTCTCACAAATGGCTGGATATTTCCTATCGCCTATACACTTGGTCTCACTTCCAAGTGAAACGCACTTCAAATGAAATCACCGGCCCACTCCAGGCCTTTCGCCGGCGCCCGGTTCGGTCAAAGGCCGAACTGAAGTCGACCTCTCGGCCCGCGGCCCGGTCGGACGCCTGCCGGCCGGCCGGCCGGAGGCGGTCGGTCTCTCTCTGATTCACACCGCTGAAGGCATTCCGGGCCAGTACTCCCGGGCGGTGCGTCCCGGTTTTACGGACCGGAAAAAATGATGGAAACGTGGCTTAGTGTGGATGCCTGCCGACTGCTGATGTGGACGCCACAGGCGGGGCGGGCGTTGCCAATAAACGTATGTGCGACTCCTTGCGCTCGTTCTCGACCCGCGTTGGCACTTTCGCAAGAAGCATATTCTGGATCCTAATTCCCATGCTTCTTTCCGTAACGCCGGCTTCTGATTTCAGGATGGCAATAATTATTTTGAAAACCTAAGATCCTGCTTCCTGATCTACATTAGCGTTTCGCTTTTTTTGTTTTGTTTTGCCTCGAACGTCTTGCCCACCAGCTACTTTGTTTTGCTATCCAAATGTCTTGCAAATAGATTAACAAACGTCTATGCCGGATGGACTAACTCTTCGAGCAAGAGTCCTCGTCTGGTGTGTTAGCACTGATACACCTGACGAGGGCGCTAGCGCGAACAATTATTTCATTCGTGGTACTATTACGTTGCCTCAATCCTTCTGTTAAACTTAAGCGTATATGTCATTTACTGCCCGCATGATCTGTGCAAAGATGTTGGAATCTTTGTCCATTGCAAAGCCCAAAAGCCGACAATTGTTCCGATTGTGATGCTTATACCTCGCCTCAATCTTTCTGAAAAAACTGTAAACGTATGTGTCATTTACCACCTCCGTGATCTGTGCAAAGACGCGGGGCTCTTTATTCGCTTGCGCTCGGTCCGAACCTAGAGCGGACATATCGTTTGGTCAGACTGGCGTGCCACGTTCTGCTGGCATCAAGCCAACAAGGGTCAACCCAGGCCCATAAATAGTTTTGCTGTAGTTTCAAGGAGCCTGCCTGAGGCTCGGAACTTTCGGAAAGTTTTTCTTGTTTGAACACATTTGTTATGGTTAATTAGCAATAAGTTTTGGATGGGGAAGTTTCCGGACCTTTCCTTCAAAATTGCAAATTGCCTTTGCAAAACAGGTGAAAAAATCTGGCAAAGTATGGATGAAAGTCCTCTAGGAATAAAGTTGTTGTCTTAGTGTGAATAAAGTCCTTTGCGAACTGCATTGATACTGAACTGCCCTTGAAAAAAGACGCGGCTGAGTGGCGTGCTATTATTTTCCGTTAAATGTGCCGGCAACTGGACGCATCGGCCGCTAATAGTTGTTGCAAGCGGAGCCTTATGAAAACAAAATCTCATCAGTGATGACTGCCACGTGTTGACATTTTAAAATTTATTTTACCCTCGTGACGGCGAATGGACGCTAACATACCGTTCGCGACGGTCATTGTATGATGATTTGACTGTTCTACTCCGCTAACTTCGTTACACTGCGTACTTCCTCATTCTGGTCCTGCGCCTGAAAAATTGCAGTTGACCTTCTCACAGGCGAGATACCGCTTGGTAAGCTCAGAATTCAGTCCAGCTATCCGAATACTGAGTTTGGATGCAACCATTAAGCAAAATTCGAACGATATTCATAGCACGTAGGAAGCAGCGCATTGGCGACAC
>NW_023596746.1:23019204-23107421 GCF_011947565.3 Pollicipes pollicipes | reverse complement strand
AAAGGGCCATTGGTGTCTGTGAAGGGTCTATTATGACCTGTAGACAATCCAATATTGACTATAGGCTACTTTTGAATTGTACAGGGTCCATTTTGATATGCAGAGAGCATAATATCGACCATAAAAGATCCATTTGGCCCGTAGAGGGCTCGTTCAGGCCTGCCGAGCCTGCATTCTGGCCAGTAAAGAGCCCATTCTAGCCTGACGAGGGCCATTCTGACTCGTGCAGGTCCCATTCTGACCTGTAGTGCCGAGTAGGCCCATGTAACATGTAGAGAGCCCGTTATTTACTGTGGATGACCAATTTTGTCCTGCAGAGGGCCCATTCTGATCCGTATTAGGGCCATTCTAACCCAAAGGGGCTCATTACTGACTGTGGAGGGATCATTCTGGCTTGTAGAAGGGCACCATTAACTCTTGTATCTTTATTCGTGACTGTAGAAGGGCCATTCTGGCCTGTAAAGGACCTATTCTGACCTTACGTGGGTTGATTATTGACTGCGAACGGCCCATTCTGAACTGTAGAAGGAGAATCCTAACATGTATAGAGCCAATTCTGACCTGTATAGGACTCATTCTGGCTTGTGGGCGGCAACTACTACGACTATCTAACCTTAGGGACACATTTTGGCATTTTGGAGTCCCCTCTCTACTTGAATGTGCTTCCCGCGCCCTTGACATGACTAAATTATCAAAATGAACGACGGAAGATGTTGATAAGTGGATACGCCCGGGTACAATTTTCACGGTAGCCACAGCACCGGATATTCATACAGGCACAGATGAGTGTTCAGAATACCTACCAAGAACCACATAACGCTGCTAAAAATCCGCACCAGTGGCAGCCGCAGGTGACATCTCAACTATCCACCACCTCGTCCTACCTACAGCATGCACTCGGTGCAGGTAGGGAAGAGACGGAGGCAGCCACGACGGTCGCTCGACATGCTGAAATGACAAAATTTGGCTTGACATTGAATTTCTTCTCAGCTTCTGTCCCTTTTCTCTCTGCCCTTAGCGGAATGAGGGCATGCCGCTTCCCGTGGTGACATCCCGATCGTGACACTTCCGTCACGAACTTGACGCATCTTACTCGACTCTACAAACGTCACGGAGAGCTGGGTGGGCCTGTCGGCGGCCGGTCCCCCACGCACTCGAATTTCCGAGTCGTGATGTCGCGTGTCACGACAGCTGATCAGCGACAGTTTTTGGACGGACGGTTCGCGTATGTCCGTTTCGTTACAGACGGGCCTATAAACTACTCGCAGCGACTCACCCTAGCTGGTGTCGTACACACGCTCGGTTAAGCCTAGCCCTCCCCTGGTCAGTGGCCACGTCCGTGCAGCAGGTTAAGTTTCAGATCAAATCAAATCTCGTAATGTTCTCGCGTTGCCAGCGCACCGCACCAGCCGTCACCGAAATACTACGTTGCACTATTGGCCATATCAATACATTTCCTATTGGTTTCTCCGATGACTTTTTCCAATATGGCTTCGAACCTTCACCCTTTTTGTCCTCGCCAGCTCCTTATCCTTCGACTTTTTCTGATATGATTTTCATATGTCAACTTTTGTTGTTCGATGTTTTTTTTCGTTTGGCTTTTCCATTCGACTTTTCCCCGGACGTGATATAATAGACAGACAAAAAAGAATGTATACTTTGTGTTCAAAAATGAATGATCCATTTGGCCGGTCCAAAACCGATAAAATCCGGCATGTGAGTGGATTTGTTGATTGTTCGGTATCCATGGCAACCAAACGTTTGAGTGTTGCCGCCCAGCTGTGTCGTGGCAACCGGGCAGCAGTGACGTCCTGCCGCGTCGGCCGCATGGCTTGCACTGCACCGCGCTGGGTCGTGTCCCCGTTAAGTGAAGTTGCAACGCGTCCCATGAAAAATCATGGTATGCGTGATGGCACTTGTGATATCATGACGGTAGACGCATTACATGCCGGTGGGTCTCAAGCAGCGCCTAGCTTCTTCTCGCTCTTGCTGCGCGGAAGTTGCTGCGACAGAGAATACTGGTTCAGGATATGTTGCGACAGTCATTATCAATAATTTTATCCGGTCATTTTCAGGGCATACAGGCATGCATACACCTGTTAACAAGTAATGAATAGATGCTGCACCGCTGTATGGCCAGGAGCACCGACTCTGTGCTCTATGCCATCAGTTTTTTTGTTTCCACACTGGTGCTTTTTCGCCCATAAAGACAAAAAATAATTGTATGAGATTCAAAATACATGCAGCGGTAGCGCGGTATATACCCTTATCGTCGTTATTCATTCTATCTGTGCATGCCCGCGTATACAGCGAAGCGGAAGCCCCCAAGTGTTATCAAATAAGAAAATGAATGTCACATGTCATGCTACGTTGACGGGATAACTAAGCGATCTACGCCATTGTCATGTTGCTATCAAGTAAATACGCACTGTGCTCACAAAGAAAACAAGGCACCCAAGGGTTATTTAAAGGCTCGTAAAAGTTTGTTATTGCTGTAAATGGTTGGCGTTCTCAGCTATTCTGGCATGGTTCACAGTAGCTGCCCAGTAAGTTGGCTGATAGTTTTCCCTGCGTCATAAAACCCTTTTGCCTACCGCACTGGCATGAGTACATTTATTCATGCACTGGGGGAGTGTATCCATTTTAGGTATTGGTTACCTTATGCGTCTCTGATATACACAGATGTCTAACAGAGCTTGGTTGTTTCTTAAATGTTGGAGTTAGCTGGATATGCTCGCAAAGACAAAGGTTATAGCGAGGTACGCTGCGTAAAGACATATGTAGGGCGTGAGATGTTTATTATTTATCCGCATCACTAGGCATCAGTAGAATTATCATCGCTCGAGATAACATATCAAACCAAGTTTTGTCTAGACCTGAGCTGGTGATGTGAACTCGCTCAGCTGAAATAGCATGTAATGGACCATCAGATAAGTATTTCTGTGCTAAAATTTGAGGTTTCAAGGGTCATGACCACCAGGTCAAATAAGGTTAATCAAAGTCAAACTTAAGATTGGTGGTGTTCAAGGTGTTCCCATGCCTTATTCAAAATACCTGTTGCAAACAGGAGGTCATTGTGTTTCATTTTAAACGGATACTGTGTCCAACGTCACAAGGTCACTATGTCAAACGTCGAATTAAAGGACAGTCAATCATCTTTGACCTTTCAAGGTCGTGGTGGTCAAAATCCTATTAAATTTTAATTTCAAAGTTGGAATAAGCGTCAAAGATTACGCCAAGCGGTATGTTCCTAAGCCCAAAATGTTGACCTGGGTCATTCTAGTTCAGCGACCTACTTTGACAGTTAAGAAGTCCAGTTAAGATATCTGATGCGGTCCCTGTTATTAATAAATTCGAACGAACACCAGGAAACCACCCCATGAAGCAAATTCTCCCAGTAAAAAGCGGACTGGTTTTGTGCTCGGTCAGATCTTCGTAGCTGACTTAAGGTCAATGGAATATGTGTTATCCTAACTTCAATTATCTTTTTGTGTAAGGAGCTCTCTCAGAGATGTATGGCTTCGTCTAACACTGTTGTCGCTTCAGATTTAATGATTGCCAGAAATGCCTTCGCTGACAGCGACGACCTGGTTTTGACCTGCCATAAGCCAGACACCGTAGAAGGTACATCCAACTTTCTATACCAACAAGTCTGCTATTCAATTTCTTACAGTTGTGCAGAGGTGGGCATGGCTATGCCATGCTGTTAGGAAATTATCCTGGAAAACCTTAGAAAGGGGTCAAATCGGCTTCCACTCAAACACGTTTTAAGATTGAAATCGCAGGACCTTTTTACAGACCTGGGATGACCTGATGATACAAAAAAAAAACCAGAACCATGGATGTGTACTTGAGAAAGTAAGGCAATGTTAACAGGGGTTTATAAAAAAAAATAGAGTACATTTCCTTCGAAGAATAAGATATTGTTTTCGTTTTCGAACAAAATGTCATCGACATTATCTCGCCAACATGACTGAAAAAGTCAGAGATGTGAACGGTCAAGGTCACACACCTCACATGTTTGAAAGATATGCGAAAATTCGTGTCAGCTTAAGTACCGAAAATTTCAGCACATTGCTCAAAGCTGTCCATGTCCTAAAATTATTCCGGAAAACCCTTTCCTCTAAAAAACAACTCTCAAACCACTCGTCATGTTTTGCATGGCTATAGGCATGTGAATAGTGAGCCATTTTGGTATGCAAAATTAGGATTGCGTCGTGAGGTCGCTGCCCTACGGCAGGGTCCAAGTCAAGACAATAGATTCAGGAAGATAATTTCTGGGGAGTCGCTCGATTGATACAACAATGGAGTGTTATGCGAAACCATACATCTCTGAGATAATTTCCTAGGCAGCACGACTAAATCAACAAATTCCATTGAACAAGGGACAGGTATAAAGGCCAGAACAAAATCAAACCAACCCTTTTTAGTGCTCTCGAGCTTGCTGTATGTTGCTGTTTTCCGAATTCATTGGTAAAGAAACTGCATTATACGTCTTCCGTGAACATCTTAAAGGTCGGAATAGGTTACTGACCTTAAACAACCCAGGGCAAACATATTGTTCTTAGGAATATACTGCATAGCGCAATCTTTAACGATTTTCACTTGTAAAAATCAATTGTAGTTTTTGGTCATTTTTTGGTCTTGTATTTTTTGGTCACCATGACCTTCGGAAGGTCGAACAAGCTCACTGACTTTAATGCGCATCAGAGACCGTTTGCTTACAGCAGGTATCTAGGTTCTGGGGTACTTTGGACAACAATCTTGAGTTTGACTCTGTTTGACTTTACTTGAACCGAAGGTCATGATCTAGGGGCCCTTAACTTTGACGCGTTTGAGTTCAAGTACCGGCAAACGCACTGTAAATTTGGTGCCTCTAACTCTCTTAGTTTGTGAGGTCTCATGCGGTGTCAAATTGGCCCCCACCCGAGCGAAAGGTGTTCAAACGACAACCGGGCGCGTGTTAAGTGAAAAAGGCTGCTCTAGACAACGATTTTTCAATAAAGTGAATATGCGCTTCAAAACGTCGTTTTTCATTACGTGAATATAGTACAGACATTAAAATGCACTTTGGTGTATTAAAAGTTCAGCTTTGTTCGTTCCAGAGCTGTGCTCTAAGCGAAAACAGGTGAAAACGGTCAGACGGTAGATTAAAGGTCAGTTAAGCACTCTTACAGCGAAAGCTGACTGAGCTCATTATTGTGTTTTTTATGCTTGGTATCAGATACCAATCCATCAGTCCACCCTCCGAAGACCTTTCAAGACTCAGATAGGCATCCTCTCTGCCCCGTCAAAAACACTCGGCACGAATAGGAAATACACCCTTGAGAGTAAACCCAGCCTCGACAAAGCAACGCAGGATTGGAAATCATTGTAGACTGTGTGTTCCAGAAGCCTACAACAGGGCTTCGTTCTCAAAAGTGGGACTGGAGGTGCGACATAAATCTGCTCAGTGCCATAACGCCAACAGGGATATCAGGATTCTGTCCATGGGTGGCCCAAGATGTCTGGGTGATGGAGTGTTCCATCGTGCGCCGGGAGCGCGCAATTTCATGATCTGCACAAACGGAGAAAGATTTACGACCGGAGAATATGGCCCTTCATGTGGACTGGGAAAGTGATGCTCCTCTTCGCTTCCCTAGAGCGCAGCACCGATTTGCACAATGACGAGGCCGGATGCCGCCATGTTGGCGTTCTGCGACCTGCTAACAGCTTGGGAATAAGAGCGAAAGCTTTTCGCTTTGGTCATAGCGTCCACCTTTTAGTTTACAGCCATTCCTCGGTTCTCTCATGTTATTTCGAATCCCTTAAAAAGCTACTGCTTTCATCCGCAATGACAACGGCTGAGATCGCTTATCAAGTGACGCAAGATTAAGCTAAGCTGTTGCATGATTTGATTCAGTGCTTTTGTGAAACTGCCAAATCTTGCTTTAGTTCGACCACTTGTTTATAGATTCCTGGATCAGCGCCCCCGCTGAGCAATGCTTGTCGCGTGAGCCCTGCTGTCACCATCCAAGTGGTGAGATTTCGGGCCGACAGTAGACTTTTACGGAGAACAAACTTTTACGGCGAAACGTGACGCAATGTTCGGCACGGTCCGTCCTACCCTCTGACGTCATCCGACTTTTAGCCCGACCTCTGCCACCGGCCGCTAGCGATCCCATTCAAAAGCACGTAGCGGGCGCCCGAGGCGACTCCATCCCAGCCCTTCACGGGTGGGTGGGTCGGAACGCAGACGCCATCTAACTGGTTGAGCCATCGGGCGAACATCTGGGTAAAAAGGCTTAAATCAAGCATGAAATCTTCAGAATCAGGGTCGCGAAGCATGTCTGCGATGTTGTTAAATGAAGCGAAGAAGTCCGACAAATTACTGAAGCACAAAAGAAAACGAATGGAAAGAATCAGCTGTTGAATCAATTATGTTGAAGTCGATGAATTTAACTAAATCACAAACGATTGCAGGTCTAGAGATGGAAGCAGCATGCGTTTTTTCCAGGGCAAAGGTTCTTGCATGCATCACATTTGATTCCCGGACACGCTTGATATTTGTGCTTCCATGACTACACACTCACAAACGGTCTAGGTTCAGGAAAAATGCTGCGAAAAAGAGCGAAACATTGACCGGCAATCAACAACACACGGAGCTAGGCAGTGTTCCGTGGTAGGTAAGACAAGAGACAGGTGTAAAATGATCTTGTTGGAACACTGAAAAGACTGACTACGATTGCAGTTTTGCATCAACTAACCATGAAAGATAGCTCAGTGTTTCAGTTTCAGCTGGCACACAATTATGCACACTCTATGTATACTCATACTCACCCTATCGGGAACTAGTTAGATCTTCGATGTAGTCTTAAATCATCATTGTGAAAGCGCAAATTTTGTGGAGGAAAGAAGCCCAAGAGAAGGATCGCTGTTGTTAGTGACGTAACATTTTGTCTTGCATTTTAGCTGTTATGATGCAAAAGGGGAGCCTCAATATGACGCACGGAGAAACGGAGACTGTTTATGTTTTATGATTCAAATGTTTAGATATGTGCCTATGCGCATAACTTGCTCACCTGCTTCTTAGGAGATTTCAAATCCAAACCTTTCAACAATAATCTGGATCAATCCACCATATCCCGTCCAGTTCAACTCAACATGACAAGTAAGACATGCGTAAATGATACGTTTTGATCCGCCTGGGCCGGTTAGTTTTTTAATATATTCCATTTCATGTCAGTTGTTCTCATATGGAAGCAATCAGTGTAGTGGGATTGCAGGCTTCATTGAATCCGTTTTCGTAAGCCAAGTGACCGAAAAATCGCAACCAGAATTAGGACCAGAACTCCTGGGAAGTAGAATATGGGATTATCAAAGCCGCATAGTGTTCGGTGACCGTGCTCAGGCACGCCCTCATGATTTTCGTCAGTGGCCATGACAAAACTTCCAAGGAAAACCATTCCATATGCTAAAATTTTGCTAAAAATCCCTGAATTTGTCAACCATTCATAACAACCGTATGACCGTCTTCTGATTCAGTCGATTCAAGTCAGGTCGTAATGGACAATCCGGAAAACTATCTTGAATGTAATGTTTCACGTTTAAAGCATTAGATGTTATGAAGCAAGCTCACAAGCTCAAGCTATAACTATTGGTATACTTTTACGTGGAAAAGACTGTTCCTGACAGCACAATTTTATTGTTCAGTAAATATGCACTTCAAAAAGTCATCTATTACGTCATCGCACTTTGCACAACATTGATTGGGATCCAGCTGTTGGCTGTTATATCTGGAAATCTCGTTCACGAGCGCCAGATATGAACAACTCGACCATTTTACTTTCATCGGCCTTGATCGCCGCCTGGCTTATGGAATGGCAGGATTTGAATGACGTTAGTATGAATACCGAGGCGACTGAAATGCCTTCCCCGAAACACTCCCCCATTTTCGTGGGCGTGTAGCTCGGCAACATTCAAGTCTTAGGAATGGCAGGGCTGTTAACTGCACCGAAAGGCCTTCAAGATGATATGAGGTGAAAACACCATATAAATGTGCAACAGCTCCGTTTTGTTGCGCGAGTTTCCTTCTGCTGTACACAACGGTAACGACCGTAACATCTATGTCCAGACGTCCATAGCTAGCTCAGCTTTTAATTCTTGTTCGCGAACTTGTTCTTTTGGGAGTAATTAATCTGTACGAATATCAAATCTGCAAAGAGACCATCTCACCTTCGCTTGACAAACGAGGGATTCGGGGACATCGGATTCGCTGCGGATTAAGCAATTCGAAGGAAATGTTTTATTTGAAGATATTGAAGCAAGCATCAGTGAAACAGGCTCACTTATAACTATTGGTGTATTTCCTAGCTAGAAACGACTGCTGTAGACAGTACAATTTTCTGTTTAGTAAATATTCTCCTCAATGCATCATAGGTTGATTACGTCTTCGTACCTTGCACGACGTGGATTGATAATCCAACTTGACGACCGTTATATCTAGAATTCGTGCACACGAATCCCAGATGTGCAACACCTCGACAATTAGTTATTTGGCCTTGATTACTGCATAGGCTTATGGAATGGCAGAATTTGAGTGACGTTATTATGATGTCTCGAATGCCAAGGTGACTTTCAGATAATCTCCTCGATATACCTTTCACCATTTTCGCGGGCGTGTAGCTCAGAAACTAGAGGGGTTTAAGCCTTAAGAAGGACAGGATTGTGAACAACACCAAAAGGTTCTCAAGAAGACAGTTTCAATTCAAAAAGCCCAGTTAAATGTAAAACACTCTCTTCAAGAGTTCGTGGTGGTGTCTGACCGATGTGGTAAATGTCGTCGAAGTGTCGAAAACAGAGATCTTTTACCAGGACTTTGAGTTGCATGCCTGGACATGAATTTCTCTTAGTGCGACAGATTCGTTAACAAGACTAAAAGTGTCGTGTTAAATGTATCAGTGCTTCAGAATGCAGATCGTCATGTGATGGCCCAGGAGGCAGGCTCTCGCTGATGTTACACAACATTGTACCAAGGCTGAGATATAGCCTTTTCAGGCTGGCGGCTCCGGGCGCCTCTTGCCAAGGTGGTTAATACCTGGTTACCTTTCTTCGAATCGTACGTTGACCTTAAAGCTGGATCTCAGCTGGGTTTGGTTTGAGGAGAACCCTGTGCTTGAGGATTCCCATCTACCTTCACGGGTCTTAATAGGCCTGACTAGGCTTGGGGCGCCCGTCCTGCTTAGTTTTTTCGGCTTCACTTCAACTATACGTGGCAAACCTTTACACGCAGCTGCGGGTCCTTCTCATTTACGTGTGTCGCCACTGCTCTCCTTAGACTGTGAGGACACCCCGTACTCATGAATGGGGTGGGCCACCACCCCCTTTATTACGGTCCCCATGCCCGGATTCAGAAGCCCTCACCACGGTGTCTTGGGGAGCACCTCCGCTCAGGTTTGGGCTCCTGTTTGCTTTCCGTTTTGAGGACGTTCCTTCACTTCGGCCTGGAGAATTGGGGGAGAGAGGCTCTAGATTTGGCTAGAATATTTTTTTGGTGGGGGGGGGGGGGGCTCCAGTATCAACGCTGGGAGCGCCGTCTGATTGGAGGCATGGACGCTTCTCTGCTTAGACTAAGAGTATACCTCTTCTTCCGCTTGGTGGCACCCCATCAATAAAGGTTTGAGTCTAAGCCCAGGCATGGGACCGTGTCTGTCCAAGCTTGTGCGCACCTTTACCTTTAGGACCGGAAGACACCCTCTACATGAACTTTGCGTCAGAAGCGTTCCTTTTGGAACCATGAAGCCTCTCCTTCTGAACTGGAGTATACCTCTCACTTCTTAGCGCCCCCCTGCAGATGGGTTATGGAAAGCCTTTTTATCATTCAGCTTCTCGAAACATGAGTGCTTCAATCGTACGAAAAGGAACTAGATTTTGTTGGTGTTTTGGGGAAGCCTAAGCCTCCTCTGGGCTTGCCCAAAAAGCCTAAGCCTTTGGGGAAGCCTAAGCCTCCTTTGGACGTGCCCCTGCTGGTAGCATCGAGAATGCTGGCGGTGTTTCTATCCATCGGGGTCGCATTATTTCATGGCATCGTCTGATGGTCCGCTAATGGTCGCAGCAAATGGCAACCAACTGTGACTTCCATAAGGATGGAAGGACGTGAATGGATGAGAGCTGCTAAATGCATATTGTGCTGAAAACCGAATGCCACATGAATGCTTATGAACGGATCATTGCAACTCATGCACCAGGAATATCATATTTCTAAAAAATGGATATCTCAAAAGTGACGGGACTTCTTTAAAAAAATATAAAGATAATCAGGCACCAACATAAACGGCGCGCGGTTTCATGGGAAATCGCAGATATGGCTTTCTTTCTTCACAACGCAGTGTTGGACAAAACCTCCGACCGCCATGACCTCATAACGCTATTTATAGCACGATAGTGCGATCCCCGCTACAGCGAGGCCGCACGGGGCTTGATTTAGTTTATTTGATTTTGCGCCGGCTGGCTGTTTGATGCAAAGGAGCACTCCCTGCTAGCGCGCGTTGGCGTAAGCCAGGCACCGAGCGCAGAGCTGCGATACTTTGCTTTCCTTGGCTCTTTGAACATGATTGCACGCGGTGCCAAATTTGGGCGTGGTGGCCAGCATTTTCGACCCGTAATGTGTCGTGAAGAAATGCGGGTCGATAGGACGCAACTTGACAATGGCCAGAAGAAGCATAGAGCTGGAACTGGCGGACTCACTAACTATCGAAAAGGAATTTTCAGCCATAGAAGGTGGATCAAACTACGGCGTTTCAGAAGTGTAAAAATTGCGCGCCTTCTCGAAGTTTACAGCGCAAGCATCTAAGACTGTGGCTCGGGGATCCACCAGGTTTCGTTCTCCAGCAAACGGCACTGCTGCCACTCCTGTGCTTTTCCTCTCGCGTCGTCTATACTAGGGAATCATGGGAAATTGCAGTCTATGCGTTCTGGTAGCCATTTGATAAGAAAAGTTCTTATGTTTAATCGCTTTCAGAAGTATCTAACGTTTTCCTTTGACTGTGCATCCCCACGACGCCTCGTCGCAGCAGCAGCAATCTGCAGCCGTGAGCGGACCAACAGCTGCACCCCTGTCCGCGGTCCAGTCGGAGCACGTGCGCATACCGCTGCTTTTTATGACGGAATTCCATTGTGGGGTAAGCTTTGTGATCTGGGATAGCGCTGTAGTATTACTCACTCTTGACCCCTCTCTCATCAAACTCATAGCTAAAGAATGAACTTTTGAGGCCATCCAGAGCTTGCCTCGCCGAAAGAAGCCGGATGTAGGCATCTTACGCTTAGATTGCCAACTTAAATGGCCTCCAGAGGTTTCCAGCTGCGGAGCAGGAAGCAGATCTTTTAGAACTGTGGGCTCACTAAAGCGCTATCATGTGATTCGTTTTGATACACACCGAGTTATTTTTTAGGCTTTGCGAGATACCGAACTCGTTAAGTTGAATGTCACCTGGCTTGAACGTACAGACTATGCCACTGGCGGTGAATCGATGTACAGCTTTATTCGATTAAAAGGACTGCTCCCCTTTTTAAGATTTTTTTAAAGCAATCATGAGATATGATGAAATGAGCTCACTTGTAACTATTGATATGCTTATAAATGGAAAAGACCGCTCTAGAAAACACATTTCTCTGTGTAGTAAATATGCTCCTTATTACGTCATTGTTTGAAACCTGTGGTGTGTAACTCCAGATCGCTCAGACCACTCTTTTTCAGGCATCAGCCATGTGAGCGGGGCGCGGTGCCGCCTGAACGGTACCTCGGTACCTGAACGGTACCCCAGCATGCATGCGCCGGCCCGGTGGCCCCGCCCCTTTTCTTGAGTCACCTCTTCACGGAGAGTCGGGGACTGCCGTGAAAATAAATGTGATGGAGACTCCCTTAATCGCCTTTCGACCCACACCTCCGACTCCGATTCTCCACCGCGACATTGTGTTGTCGTGCCTCGCACAACATTGATTAAGAGCGAATTGACGGCTGTTATATCAGGAAGTCGTGCTCAAGAACATCAGTTATGACAAAATGAACAAATGTATTTGTTTGACTTCGATCGCCGTGCGGCTGATGGGATGGGAAGATTTTGATAACGTCATTAAAGCGTTATGCATGCATGGGTGACCTCGACATAGTCTCCTCAAAATAGTCTGCGCATCTTCGAAGGCGTGTAGCTAAAAAACTTAAGAGATTTGGGCCTTATGAAGGAAAAGGCTGTGAGCTTCCGAATCATCTTCAAGATGGCTATACCAGTTCAAAGCTTCATTCAAATCTGGAGTACTTGCTTTAAACATAATGCACGCAGTTGCTGGCTACTGTAATCACTCAGGTCAGTACTGCTTGACAATCGCTCATGCCTTATTCGCATTAGCATGGCTAGTTCATACTACAAGGTGCACTGTCAGCTTCAGTCTCAAATCCGAACGGAATACAATAAGCCCAAAAATCCAGTATATTTCGGTGAGGGCATGCCCTCTTCAGGTGACTTTTTAGTTTTGAAACTTGTTTCAAACAAAAATGCGTCGAGATTCCAGGCTCACTTGAAGAGGGTTCGTCTGCGGAAACGTAAATTTTGCGGCTAATTGTATTTCGTTCGAACATGAGGCTGAAGCTAGCATTGTACTGTGAGTAGCATTGGTTAACATGCACATTCTATAAGAGGGCCTGTTATCAATGAATGGAGCTGGCTCAGCTCCGCGCGCAGAGCTCACGATCCAGAGTTGACGCCTGTATTGTCTCAGTGACAAGGAGTGGTGTAAGCAATATGCATACAACTCTTCTCACAACGCAGGCCAATTTAGCGGAATCATACTTTCCAAGGTGACTGGACTTTTTCTAAGCAGCTAAATAGCGATACATTTTCCGAAGAAGCATTCACAAAATGGCTGCTAGGTCGTCCATGACAGTACTGACTCCAAAACTGACGAGCCCGCCCTGCGAACAGAAACACTCTCAACCGTAGTGTTGATTGAAAGCTCCTGCCTTTGCAATTATAATTTTCTACCATTGCTCTTACTTATCATAGCCGCTATAACGGGTAAATCGTATCGCGTGTAGCATTCATATCAATATTGAGACGTTACACTGCAAAACACCCGACAAGGGACCTACCTGATCAAGTTCACGTCAGTCCGCTTGTGTACTTACGCGTAACAAAAATGACCGGACATGCCTTTCATAAACTTGTCCTTGGTCCGCCTCTGGTCAAAATAAAATATACAAATTTCACACAAGGTACAAATACGAATGTTAGTTAATGCAGAACATGCCAAAGCTGTCCTCCTAAAACTGCAGGTATGGTTGTTAAAGCATTGTAGGCGTAGATGGCAAGAGGGAGGATGATCAAGACCCCTCCCCACACACACACACATACACGAAAATAAGGTTAAGGTTAACAGGGTTTGCGACAAGAGACCGGCGGGGTTAGATGGAAACACGCAATAGATCACTGCATTCGCGAAGAACTCGCATACCACCTCTCAGCCTTGCAACTAAAATTTCTGCCACCGTCTAGTCCAAGGAACCTTTGTTCTACCGATTTTCCGTCGAGCGGATGTCAAGTATGAGGCGTGTTTGCAGTGTTCCGCGGACAAATGATCAGGCGTTTCCCGTTTGGCCCTTCCAAGTGAACACACGGCTGTCCATAGCCATCTATTGCCGCTGTCCAGGTGACCGATAGGAGTTTGTTAAAGCCTAAAACGGTCGGGCACGTTGGCCAACTCTGGACCTCGTAAGCTGTCCTAAGCCAAGTCGTAAATTCTTATCCTGCGACCCCACTGGCTTCTACAGCCGCAGCTACCACAAGAATGGAGGAATCTTTCCGTGACTCCCTCTGATCGGACGACAAATCTTAAAGTGGGTCGGCCCCGAGGTTTCCATTATAAGGACAGCCCCGCCGCTGGATCAATACGACGCCCGTGAGGTAAAGGATGCAGAGTCCGCTTTATGACTCTGCTCTGCAGGTGAGTCGCGGCGGTTGCGCGGCCGACAAAACATGTTATTCATTACATTGAGCGCGATCTGCACACTGCCTTTCGCCGTGCGAACGTTCAACACACGGAATACACCCTGCGAAAGCGTGTCTCTGCCTGCCCATTGGAAGCTGCACGCGCGGCGTGTCTGTGGGGTGGAAACACCATCCGTTGGTGGATAGTGGTGACGGACCATTAAGCTCCACTCGTGCAGCGGAAGCGGCTAGCTCGTGCGGAAGCGTGGCGCCACACCCACCCGGTGATGATGTGCGGCCGCTCTCATCGGCCACACACGTCCCAGCCGCCCTGAACGGCCGCACACGTCCCTGACGCTCTCATCAGCCGCACACGTCCCTGCCGCTCTCATCAGCCGCACACGCCCCAGCCGCCCTGAACGGCCGCACACGTCCCTGACGCTCTCATCAGCCGCACACGTCCCTGCCGCTCTCATTGGCCACACACGTCCCTGCCGCTCTCATCAGCCGCACACGTTCCAGCCGTCCTCATCATCCGCACACGTCCCAGCCGCTCTCATCAGCCGCACACGTCCCTGCCGCTCTCATCAGCCGCACACGTCCCTGCCGCTCTCATCAGCCGCACACGTTCCAGCCGTCCTCATCATCCGCACACGTCCCAGCCGCTCTCATCAGCCGCACACGTCCCAGCCGCTCTCAACGGCCGTCAGCCGCACACGTCCTGGCCGCTCCCATCAGCCGCACACGTCCCAACCGCTCTCATCAGCCGCACACGTCCCAGCCGCTCTCAGCGGCCGTCAGCCGCACACGTCCTGGCCGCTCCCATCGGCCGCACACGTCCCAACCGCTCTCATCAGCCGCACGCGTCCCAGCCGGTCTCATCGGCCGCACACGTCCCAGTCGGTCTCATCGGCCGCACACGTCCCAGCCGCTCTCATCGGCCGCTAGGACATAGTTGGACCTGGCGATCCGTGGCACGCTCTGCCGCAATTCGACTGCTATTCCCAGGAGTTGCCTGCGATACCTTGCGGCTTGTTTGGCAGTTATAAATTCATTTAATCATTTTACCGTCATCTACTAAGCTATCTATGACGGCTATTTATGAGTCATGGCAGAAGCTTTGAACCCACACCGGGGCACACTACGTAGGTCATTGCGTTCCTGCTATGTCATTATAGTGCGATCACACGGGCACATCGCTTTGCAGTTTTATCTTTATTGGTCAGGCATAACACGTGCCCCCGTCTTGCCACGCAGCGGCGGGTCCCTGCCGCCCGGCCCCGGTATCGGAACGCCTGACAGCGCGCCATCAGTGTGCGATACCAGCCCCTGTTATTTCCCGCCTGTTGGCGGTATATCGCGGCGGCTCGGCCCCTATCGATCCGCCGCCCGTCAGTAACTCACCAGCCCGGATAGTCGGCCGCCACAACATTCTCAGCAGTCGCCGAAACGTAGCGGCGAGTCCGCAGCGCGCGGCAAAACAACGCACGCCCCGGCCGGCCGGCTGTGGACGCGCCGTCCAGCGGGCGCCGCGAGCGCGCTGTCGTCCACATTTGGAACACTCAGCTCATGGTGCCGTGCGGCGACCGTTCTGATCTGGTGTGGAAACCGCTACGATCCACTC
Organism: Pollicipes pollicipes; assembly: GCF_011947565.3. Taxonomy (NCBI): domain Eukaryota; kingdom Metazoa; phylum Arthropoda; class Thecostraca; order Pollicipedomorpha; family Pollicipedidae; genus Pollicipes; species Pollicipes pollicipes. Next base: position 23,091,839 of record NW_023596746.1, on the reverse strand, counting down.
CTAAATAGTTCCGTCAGACGTGCCCTCGCGAGCGCCTGCTCGGCCGCCGCCTGGAGATCTGACCACGTCCCGCCTCACCCGTGCCAGCCCGTCTCGAGGCGTGGCGCCGCCCCGCCGGCCGCAGCGCCGCTGCCCCGCCGTCGGCCGGCGCTCCTGGCGTGCCGCTGCCGCGAGCCGCGCGCCCGGCTCGGCACGTTATGAGCCCGTCATATGTTCCGGCCGGCTCTGGCGGCTTTGGCAGGGAGGGACGGCCGGCTTGTGCTCGTGACTCCGGCAGGTCCGCCTCACAGGCGGCGCCGACCGCGGACGATCCAGGCTGCACGCGGGCGTGATCAGGCATTGGTGGCAAAAGGCGGGACTCCCAACGCTAGCTAGTGTAGCGGCCGCGTGGGACCTTTTATACAGGACCACATGCGATTCTCTGTCGGCTAAATGATGCTACGTTGGTGGCGTCTGATTAATGAATCTTTTTAGGTGTGGTTTGGGCTAACTACCACCAAGAGCGCGGAGCTAATTTAATGTCTGACGTTCAACATTGTGTGGTAACGGAATTGTGGCGCGAGGTGGGAACGCGGCCGGAATCCAGAGAGCGAGAACATCCACCCCTCTATCCTCGCCAGTCGCTCCATCATAAATCCTTGCTCGGCCGCGTCTCTCCGGGGTGAGCCGCAGCCGCCAGCCTCGGCTGGCTCGAGTGCCAACGTGACGGAGGCCACGGTCGACCGCTCACACAAACCCCCGAAGAGACTCTCTGTGTGGGGCAAGGTTGGTCTTGAGGGGTCCTCCGCGACGGCCGCAGTATTGCCCATCACTCATCTCCCCCCTTCATCCCGCAGCTTTGAAATGGCCAATGCTGGCTGGAGATGCTCCCATCCCAACCAAACGAAACCAGAGGGCGGACGCTGCTTTAAAACGATATACATGAACTTTTTGTTCATTTTCCTGACAGTATATATATATATATATATGCAAATCATCCATTGCATGCCATAACCTGCCATTAGATGCAGAAAATGAAAAAGACAATCATATATATATATATATATATATATATATATATATACATTCAACAGACTACAACTAACAGGAATGCCAATTTACATAATGGATGGAAAACACATATCTAACTCGATGGAAAGGGCTACTTCCTTTATTGCGCAGAAAACACGTACCACCTGTAGTTGAAAGCAGGGATATAGCTTTGTGCTTCTCATCGGGGATACCGCAGGACCTATGCTGAGAAAAAGTGACGGGACAGATAAACTAAACTAAAACGTATTTGTTTCCTTGACATTTGTGTATTTCATGTTGTATTCCGTGCAATCAGATATCGGACGTAGAAAATTTAAGAGTGTTCTTCCATAGCCCTGATAATCGCTCTTGATTGAGATGGTGTGACCACTGCGCAGATAAGTACGCAGGACTTCGCGCTGGGGAAAGGATGGGACGCGGCCACAAAAAATCGCTGAAAATAAATTATAACGCTTTGGTTTTGAATTTAGTCATTTTTACGTGTTTTTGTGGAAATTTTAAGTGAACATTTTGTCGCATTGCATGCCATAACCTGCGCCCTGCCCGAGGTCCGAAACAACCGTGCCCGGTTGCAGGGGGAAGTTGACTTCGCCCACCCTGGGACCTCCACCTTTCAGACGCCGCATGATAAAAACAATGATATCGGTTTGAAGATCTCGTCAAATCATGACGATTACAGATTAATCTTTTTACGTTTGACCGAATGCAAGGTCACCAGAGGTTACAAAAGGTCAAAACGGTCGTTCCGATAGATGCGGTTAAAACTTATGTTAACACGTCAATATCTCTATTGAGGGCACGGAAATAAAGGCGAGGGATGTGAGCAGTCAATTCCTACCATTTCCGTTCCCCTGCACGGGTCAGGTCAGATCAAGATACCGTTCAAAAATGGTCTACCAGTGGCCTACAAAATCATGCTTTTTCTTTACAATATGCTTCGGACTAACTTCACTTATTAGATGAAGCTTTGGAATTCAAGTATTCCAGACACACAAACATCATTTAAGGGTGACATAAAGATCGTCTGAGGCCTATATAGGTCAAGTTTATAAAACATCCAAATAAAATACTTAGAGCGCTAACCAGGTCTAGGTGCACACCCACAAAGCATTTCTGTAGTCAAAAATACTGTACTGTAAATATACAGGTACTCGGGATCGACTATCCGTTGCCTACCTCATCCATAGTCCCTTCGACGCTTGGAATTGTATTTGGAACAAATTGGTAACAGGTACATTGGTTCATGAGATTAGACGCGATCAGCTTCACAAACACGATGAGGAGGTGGTTACACACCCTTCGTCTAGCCTCTGCGCCACGGGCAACATAGGCCATTGACCTTGGATGACCTGTAGCCTTGCATGCCTTCACATGACCTATTATGACCTGATTGTGCATTTGAATAGTATCACAGCATGTTTTCAGTAGAGTATTCTTTTTCTGCGTCCAGAAATACCTTACAAAAATGTCTATTTTGAGCTCAGCGGGTCTTTTGCAGAAAGTACTCATTGAGGTAGGTCATAACCTGGGTGATTTGAGTGTGTGTCGTGTATGTGTGAGTAAGTACTCTTTTTCTCTATAAAAAACACCTAAACTACAAAAAATACGTTCAAGTTTGCATAATTTACCAGACAAATAGGCAACACTGATTCGACTTCAGGTTACTGACTTCGCCTTGTCCGAAAACAAATCTGAAATAAACAAACTGCAGGTGCTGTCATGTTCTATTACTACAAGAATTTTGAGCATCGGTAAATCACCTACCAAAAAGCCATGTGTGGTTAATACTTTTAGTGGCTGAACTCTTTAACCTGACCTGGGTCAATGATCTTGGTAGACCATAATTTCACAAACGACGCCAACTTGATAGATAAACAGGCGTTAAAAATGGTGTGTGGCTTCAAACGTTTGTTTTGAACTGTGCTCGAAAAATCGTAGGGGGAGTCATCCTCACTCCCCCCCCCCCTCGGCCAGGCGCAGGTTAACACGCACTCAGATGGCCGGCTGGATGTAACAAGCTCGGGTGGGGGCGCTGGTGAAACCGGCCCCATGAGATATAACATTCAGTGAGAGCGAGAGGCATTAAATTCACAGGGAAGATACGAATCTATGTGAACTTATTCGTTTCAAATATTTAGTTCCATATGTTATGAATTGTGGGCTGACTAAGGTCAGACACGATAAACATTTAGGTCGGTGCTCGATGCACTCTCAGATCTCAACTGCGTAAGTTATTCAGTGCATTAGCGAGGGACATTATTCACACAGATAAGACAGTGGTAATAGCCTCATTCCTCGGAGAAAGACCAGGAGAATGGGATATAATTGGGTTGATATTTCGGCAACATGCCTTTAGCAAAATTGTCTGCCGATGATGCTACTCAATTTTTCGAGTTCTTTTTGGAAACAGCCAGCCTCAGTTTTTACCGGGCACCAGCATCCAGGAGATTGAACTAAGACCGTTTGCCAGCCATTACCATGACATAGTGCCTATCTAAGAATTAGAGCACGCAAACATACGTGTACATGCAAACCAATTCAAGCAAATAGGCATCACGCATCACACTTTACTCAAATATGCAAGCGAGTTGAAGTAAACAGACATCACACATCGCGCATCAATTATACATGCAGGCGATTTCAATTGAACAGGCATCACACATCACGCGTCAGGCATCACTCGCACATGTAAACGATTTTAAGCTAGCACACATCACACATAAAGGTACATATCAGGTTCGCATAATCAGTCATGATGAGCCCTGTATGTTAAGATTTGGTCGCCTACTTTTAATAAGAAAAGATTAACGTATTTTCCTGTCTGGATGGTCCTGTGCTCTATATTTATTATCTTTATTATTATATTCTATATATTTATTAGTATATAGAATATAATAATATTTATATATAATATTTATATATAATATTCTATATATAATATAGAATATATTCTATATTCTATATTATCTTTGGCTTTGATGGCTTTGAGCTCTAAATGCAGTTAAGTGTAGACTGTGTGAAATGCATGAGAGGGACATAGTTCATGTCGGGGAGTCCATGCACCTTATGCGTTTTAGATATAATGAACATCTGCGTGACACTAAAATCAAAACAAGAATTGAGCAATCAGAAATTTGGAATGAGCGTCAGACGCTAACCCATAAGACGAGATGTCTAGAAAAATGACTTGGTTAAGATTTTGATCCGACTTTTATACCTGACCTAAGGTCAATGACATAAGTCGTTAACCCGATTCAATATAGTAAATGTTTTTAATGTTCCTTTGATGTTCTAAATGTCGCGATGTGCAGTAACACCTTTCCGTGACCATTTTTTGGCAAAACACGCTTAGGCTGAAATCGAGGGAGGTATGGACCTTATGCTCCTTTTAGAGCTCAAAGTCATCTACGGAGCACAGAACCATCCAGACACGAAAATAAGTGAATCCATTCTTATAAAAAGTAGGCGACCAAACCTTAACATACAGGGTTCATCATGGCGGATTATGCGAACGTCATACGCGCGTTCAAGTGTGATGTGTGCTAGCTTAAAATCGTTTACATGTGCGAGTGATGCCTGACGCGTGATGTGCGAAGCCTGTTCAATTGAAATCGCCTGCATGTATAATCGATGCGCGATGTGTGATGCCTGTTTACTTCAACTAGCTTGCACGTTTGAGTGAAGTGTGATGCGTGATGCTTCTTTGCTTGAATTCGTTTGCATGTGCACGTATGTTTGCGCATTCTCATTCTTAGATAGGCACTGTATCGTGGTAATGGCTGGCAATCGTTCTTGTTTAATCCCCTGAATGTTGGTGCCCTGTAAAGACTGTAGCTTGCTTTTAAAAAGAAAACAACTAAAACATCGATCGGGATTATTGGCAGGCAATTTTGAATTCATTTCCGCTATTGTTCGGTAAAGGCATTCTGCCAAAATGTCACCCCAACTATGCTTTCATTCTGGTTTTTCTCCGAGGAATAAGGCCATTACTTATGCGGTTCCCACAGCTATACGAAGTTTAGCGTAACAGAGTCACGCCACTTGGAAGTTATTCTGGAACAATCATTAAGCGGTCAAGCTGATCCCTGGTCAATAAATTTAACGTCATTGGTGGGGAATGACAAGTTACTCCTAGGTTTCTACGTGTGTACGCCCCTGCCACTACGATAGTGAAAGGTTCATTCTTCGAATAACCATGTGGCTATCAGGGTAAATTGAAACGGGTCCAGAATGAATTGGCTGGACCCAGTCGTGCTGGCCTGGGGACTTTCATTCTGTTTCAGAATTGAGAAACAATACAAGGTATGTAATGTGGAAGCAAACGTGTGTGCTTAAGTATATCGCCGAAAAATTAACAACATCCGGCGCTGCAGTGCCCATGGATCACGCGGTATGGACCGCCAGCAATCACGCGATATGGACCGACGGATCACGCGCATGGACCGCCGGCACCAGGTAGCAGTCGACGCGGCGACGACGTGTGGCAGAAAGTAGCACTTGCGAACGCTTTATGAATTTAATTCGCATGGTTGCCGGTTGACCTGTGTGGTATGCTTCGCTCGCGCCACGTTTCAGATTGACCCTCCGAGCGGCGTAGCACTTACAGCAGCACGATCAGGCCCGATCTCAGGTAGTGCTGTGGCAAGTGGTTTTTAGAATAATTTGGTTCCTGCATGCGACAAAAAAATCGAGGTAGGAGGCTCAAACATCATTACATCTACGGCAATTCTTTATGATTATTAGTTACAAGTTTATGGTCACTTTCTGTACTTTAAGGAGTAGCTATATATTCTGCAATATGTGGTTTTGAAAGGTTGGGGCAGGCATCCATGACATTGGCAAGTGCTTTTTAGGAAGGAGGTAGTTGCCTGCAGTCAAGACGCTAAAGTGTGTCCTGCCCCTAACGTACTCACCTCTTAACTTTTCAGTAATTAGCTTAGAGTTATTAAAACAATTAAGCAAAGTTAGTACCTATTCAAGTCTACGTGTTCCGTCTGCCCAGACCAGACACAAGCGCTGCGAGACGGCAACTGTATTAACCCGCGAAGCGAGCGGGCGGCGCCGACTCCGGCGGGTGGCGCCCCAGGCAGTACACCGCCATTCGGGGCCGCGGCGTACCAAAGTGCAGCAGCGCTGGCGGCGCGAGCGGCGGCGGCCTCAGGGGTACGCCAGTAACACCATGATACAGTACCCAGGCATACTTGTTAGCGGCGATGATTGAAAAATTAGTGTTAATGCAGCGCACTATGACCAAAATAAGCCACAACGAAAACATTTTACAGCACTTCTTAATGAATTTCCCGAACATTTCGTGAACGGCTTATTCAAATCTTTACCCTCTCCGTAACTGTTCCCAAAATCTGCATCTAACCAAGCCCGTCGCCCATTTTATAGGTATGGATGTCGCACGGGCTACCAGCGAAGGTCACAAGTGTATGGGAGTGAGTGCATCTTATCAATGTCGCACTGGGCAAATACATTCATCATTTGAACTTGTGACTGACACTGACCAGCACTGAGTGGTGACACTGACCTGTTTTGATGCGTCTCAGTGGCCTGAATGTAAAACTACCTAGTAGGTACCAGTTAAAATGTAGTTAAATTGGTATGTGCGGAGGCTGAAAATCAACTTGCTTATCGTTGGAGATGCACCACGGGTAATGAGGATGAACAGTTTCATGCTGGGGATGTAGCTGCGCCCCCAAAAGTATCCAAAGTTACTCATGTGTCTGTAATGGATATCGACAGTGCAAAAAACGTTGGGCCTAGGCTGCGACAACATCTTGTGGTACCCAAATTTGGGACGAAAAGATATCCCTGCCTACCTTTGAATGCGGGGTGCCACAGTACCAAGGAACAAGAGCCGCACCATGGTATTTCACTTCAGTCTGCTTTCCCTCTCAGCTTTCACATTTAGCTGTACACAAATACCAGCAAGAATACAAAGGAATCGTTTAAGGGAATGTTTCACATGTGAAGACATTGAAGCAACTACGGAATATGATGAAACGAGCCATTTATGACTCATATGACTCATATAGCGATATATTTCGTAAGTAGAAAGGACTGCTTAAGACAGCGCAATTGTCTTCTAACACGCGCACTCTTCTATGTGCCACAGTTTGAGTGCGTCATCGTGCTTTGCACACCATCGATTGAGCGCCGATTGACGGCCGTTATATCTGGAAATCGTGCTCACGAGCACCACGTAAAAACGACTCGACAATTATATTTTTATAGGCCTTGATCGTCGCATGGCTTATGGAATAGCAGGATTTGAAAGATGCTATCATGACGCCACGAATTCCAAGGTGCCTGAAATGCCCTCTCCAATATACCTTTCCCCAATTTTGCGGACGATTAGCTCGGAGAATAGAGGAGTGATCTTAGGAAGGGCAGCATTGCGAGCAGCACCTAAAGGTCTTCAGGATGGATGTTTCTCTTCAAAACCCCTCACAAACTTGGGGCACCCCCGTTAATGGACAGGTTAATGAGGCATCACAAAAGGGCCTCAATTGAGCAGGCCTAAAAGGCTTTTTTACGGCGGTGTCTTTATTGCAAGATCGATGCTAGTAAAAGTTAACTATCTTTTAGCTATCTTTATCCTGAAGTTACTCAAATATTCTATTTAAAGCACAAGAAGGCAGTTTGTAACAAGCGATTTTGTGCGCAATCAAACAAGGCGTTTACCCAAGCGCAATTGTCATTGATATCTAATAAATGAATCGGTTCTTAAAAACAAATTACACATTGATCGCGCAGCAAGGAGGCATCCAAACAAAAAGACGCGTCCACCATACCCTGATTGGGCAGCACTTTGAGATCCGGGTTGGCCTGAAGCGCGACAAAGGGACAGAATGGCGCGTGCGTGATTGGGAGCGATCGGTGCGCGCATTTTAGATTGCCTCCCAACAGGCTTGCCGCTCAATACAGGGTTGTCAGCCAAATGTGTTTTGTTCCCACTTGGATCGATTTACTTCCTTCAGGAAGAGGCAGGCAAAACAACAACAAACAGAACGCCATCTCGGCGCCACAAGCTCCAGATCACAAGGATCAACACCACGCGACACTTTCGCCGGTCTGGCGAGCGGCCCGCACGAAGGCCTCCGGGGCTGAAAATTCCAGCGGAGCCCGACAGCTTACTGAAACGACAGCATTTTTCCCGCGCTTTTCACCTTACGTGATCTCATGAATTGCTAACGGAGGCTTGAGGACAATTATTGACAATTGATCTCCTGTGACAGGCGGCGGACCGGCCGCCCGTCACAGGAGATCGATCTCCGGCACGTTACCGATAAGCTAGTCCTCGCTGAAATGTGATCAGGCTTGGTTTCCGGCTAGCCGGCTAGCTGTCGATCGATAACCTAAGTGTAACGGCGACTAGCCGACCCGCCGCCTACCGTCTGTTGGGGAGAGAAGATGAAACAATGCGTACTTATAACCCGATCCGTGACATTGGGATGCAAAGATCCACTCCGTTAACATTTTGGCCACGATCACAGATTCCTCCATGTGCTGAATTATCTAGGTTAGTTTGTTTTCCTTGATAGGTTCAGTCACACAGGCTTAACAATCCTATATGATACGCAACCAGTATGTTGACCTTAAATTCAAGATCTCAGTTGTTTTCTCCGTTGTCCCAATCTCAACCTTGGAATTTGAGAAATTATTTCCCGTTTGGTCGAAGCGTAATACATAGAAGCATTTTTTGAAAATGAACTTCTGCATTTAGTGCTGGATGGCCACACAGCCTGAAATTTGCCAAGAACTTGAGAGATTTACCCAGATTTTGGGAATAAACTAGGCCTTGTTCTTGGATCCTGAGATGAACTTAAGGTTGTCTTGAAAGTTTAAAATAAAAAAGCGGAAATACATGCTTCACCTCCGCCCTCAAAATGCTCGTAATGTTTGTTCTCGTTATGTTCCCAAAAGCTGTGCTGAAACCAACTCGTTACTTGGTTTCCCGTTTAAATGGTTTCCCGTTTGGTCGAAGCGTAATACGTGGAAGCATTTTTTGAAAATAAAATTCTGCATTTAGTGCTGGATGACCAGACAGTCTGAAATAAGCCAAGGACTTGAGAGATTTACCCAGATCTTGGGAATAAAATAGGCTTTGTTCTTAGATCCTGAGATGAACTTAAGGTTGTCTTAACAGTTTGTTTTGCTTGCGTGCATCTCCTCAACATTAAATGCATTGTTCAGTGACTGAGTGAATCTTGACATGGTCTGAAGAGTGCGTGCCTGCGGCAATGCCAAAGCTTCTCTCTGGACTGCGGCATTAGTAAATGCATAAACACTTTTGGATTTTAGGCACATCAGCGCCAAAGTTTGCGCTCTCTCCGTCTCTTTGTTTATCTCTGGGCCGTTGCTGTTGCTGTTATGTTGCTGCTCTCTCATTCTTCGTAAATTGCTGCTCATAATATGTTGAATTACGAACTTAACTAGGCAATGCTGTTCATATGTGTAGTTCGACTTGTATTGCATGGTAGATCGAAACATTATTTGGCGCAGGATAAAGCATCCCATAAACATATGACTTCCAATTGCGTACAACCGCAAACAACTGTTCATGGATGCTGCTGCACAATTCAGTTCGTGGCATGACCATGCCAGTGGCGCACACGGAACCTTTGTGAAATATGGTGACACTCAGCCGAGTCCGTAATGGGCGGGGAAGAATGCCAGTGGATCACTTTTTCACCTTCTTCTCACCTTCTGTGTGATAAAACCGGCGATGTAAAAATCACTTGTAACTTCCATTCACCAACATCAAATGGAGTCGCGGCTCTGAGAAGCGTATGCGATAGGAAAACAAAATAAATTGACAGCCTTGATGGTCAAGCTCATTAGACATGACAGCAGTTCAGCCGTAACAAAAATTCCAGAGTTCATCCGTGCGCTGTTGGTAACCTAAATATCCTAATGTCCTAATAATCCTAAACATCCTAGAGTATCCTAAATACGCACATCCTCATCACATCCTAGTCGCGTGCACATAATTCAGCTGGCAAGGAGTATCCGCGGGCACAGTGAAAAGTACAACTGGAAGACCCATCATCCCCTTTGTGGGTTCCAGGGTTTTAAGAACATGATAAAAACTGACACCACTATTGTTCCTGACGCGAACGATGTTTTTCCCCGCTGATACGCTTCATGCCAGCTTGGTTTTTGAAGCTTTTCTGAGTCAGGGCATAGAGACCATGTATTTCAGTACAATGCCTATTTGTGAGACAGCCGATGTGTGGTTTATTTTCAACCATCGATTCATTATGCATTGAAAAGCATATGCTGCGATGTTGGATAAACTTCCTGCTAGAAATTGACAAATGGATCTGCTTAATCACACATAAAAAGTATGTTTAAAGCTGTTCGGTTTTTCGCACCGGGGCTTTTCTAATGACTGCATGGTGGATATCTTAAAACAAGGAACCAGGAAAAAATTTGGTACGAGTTCTCAGTCCAGCTGCGATGGTGGAGGCACGTAGAGACATCAGTGCAAAAAAAAACGTCAAGCATGCGGAATTCTAGCGCTACTTTAAAGTGCAAGCAGCCGTTTTTGAACGCAACATCTGTTCGCGCAGCAGCCGCCTGGATGTTTTGACGAACATCGGCGTCACCCTTACGAAATTAGCCTGCCCCGGTCACCCACGCTGGGGTGGAACTTTGCCCCCCTCCCCCTCTCCCAAAATTATGTTGTGGCTGCAAATGGCACTGCTGCGCCCATGCTTTCCATGCAACACGATATATGTAACAGAAATCAAGCACAGCTGAGTCTGCTGCGAGTTGGGAAAAATTTGAGTTAAAATCGGAAAGCCTTCTATCATTTTCTGCATAAGCCGTTATGAAATACGGCCGCTGTAAAAAACGACTTTTTTCATAGACCGCACGGGGGTGTCAGCGAATGAATTGTCGAGATCCGCGCCAAGCGGTACCTCCTCCGCCAACGTTAAGAAACAAAACAGACGGCAGGCGGTCTTCCGCGCCGCCGCCCGGCTGTGGGGATGTCTCTAAATGGCGATCTTCTGATCTCGCATGCGGGGTGACTGGCGGCCTACCGCGCTTCCCCGGCGATTTCACCCTGGCACACTTTCAAACGGCTTCACCTGGACAAGCTTTCAAACGACTTCACCTGGACACGCTTTCGAACGACTTCAACTGGACACGCTTTTGAACGACCTCACCTGGACACGCTTTCGAACGACTTCAACTGGACACGCTTTCGAACGACCTCACCTGGACACGCTTTCGAACGACCTCACCTGGACACGCTTTCAATTAACTTCACCTGGACACGCTGGAACCAGCAGACAAAGTCGACCACCTGGAGAGGTCGTTGGCTGATCTGCGGGAGCGAGGCGACCCCAGTTTTACCAAATGGGTGTCACCCGACAGCTGACAGGCAGCCCAGCACGATGAGATCCCGCTCTGGATAGCGCACCGGTAGAGAGGGCCTCGCGCGTCCACTGGGACGTCGGCCGTGACGACTTCATCTCCACTGTGACGAAGATGGATCGAGCGCGCACTGAGGGTGACATCCTGAGCCGGATGACATCTGTATTCAGCACGCTCGGATTCTAGCACGGCATGGCATGCGCCCAAAACGCAGCGGCAAAGGCTGTGGACGCAGGCTTATGCGCCTGCATCCACATAAACAGATGCAGGCGGACCGGAGCACCGACAGCGTGAAGTGGTGAACACGTGGCGCGCGGCTGGAACAAAATCGCCAGCGTTGGTTTGCTCTGCAGGCACCACCGTTACCGCCGAAGCGCGGCGCGCCTGCGGACTGTCAGCCGCGCGCGTTCGTCGGCCAGCCGCTGGCGGGCCTCGGGGCGATGGTGTGGTTTCGGCCGCAGCTGGGGAGCTGACGCGCGTGGCGCTCTTCCGTGATGACCGAGCGCCGAGCGGCCCCACTTTGTGCGATGAGCGTCCGGCAGCTGCACCTGCAGGCTACGCTCCGGCCGTCTGCCTCGCCGACCCTCTAGGACGAGAGCATGACATCGCCATCGATTCGCTGCACCAGAGCAGCTGGTGCAGTACACCAGCTGGCGTTCCGACTCAGGCATCGCGCTCCAGTGGATCAGCGAGGAGAGCGGGCGGTTCTTCAAGCTCTCCGCGAGCAGACTCGTCGAGGTGCAGGTCATCCCAGGCGCCAGCCGCTGACACCACGCTCACGGTGCGATGAGCCCGCTCGGTGCGGTGACCCAGGGACGCAGCGGAGTCGAACTTCACAATGGCAGAACCGCCCCGCCACGTGGGCGAGAGCTCCCCCGGCAGGCACGGGACAAATGGCCCGTATAGCCGACCTCGAGTGAGAACGATCGCACTGAAACCCGGCATGTCGCGCTAGTAGCAGTTTGTCTCAGGCCGGTCATCTGCTCAGATGGCTCTTCTTCGAGACTGAATTCTCCGAATGGCAACGTAAATGCGCAGATTCGGGAAAGCTGCCCGACACTGACACCAAGTGACAACAAAACCATATACCTGACTGCCTACGTCGACCCCAGGGAGGAAGGAGGCTACTCACCGGAACTGAACGCCCCGAGGGGGGAGAGGCCTCGCTGCCCTGCCATTACATGCTGCCGCCACCAAATCCCTCCAGGACGCCGACCGCAGCTGCAGCTCAGTGCTCACTTCGAGCGCCCTTCCCGTCCCCTGCTCGACGGAGGCTGGCATCAGGTCCTGCTGTCCCTGGCCATCACGGAACACGGTCAACTGCGCCCAGCGAGGCAGCGATACCGGATAATGCCCGTCCGCTCCGCCAGCAATGAAGCGAGGCAGCGGCACCGGATAATGCCCTCCGCTCCACCAGCAATGAAAGCGGGACAGTGATACCGGATAATGCCCGTCCGCCCCGCCAGCGATGAAAGCGAGGCAGCGACACCGGATATTGCCCGTCCGCTCCGCCAGCAATGAAAGCGAGGCAGCGACACCGGATAATGCCCGTCCGCTCCGCCAGCAATGAAAGCGGGGCAGTGATACCGGATAATGCCCGTCCGCTCCACCAGCAACGAAAGCGGGGCAGTGATACCGGATAATGCCCGTCCGCCCCGCCAGCAATGAGAGCGAGGCAGCGACACTGGATAATGCCCGTCCGCTTCGCCAGCAATGAAAGCGAGGCAGCGACACCGGATGATGCCCGTCCGCTCCGCCAGCAGTGAAGTTGCGTGCGGACGCTGACGCCGGCTTGCCCACACCGCAGAGCGCGTCGCGCCACGCTCTGTCCTTCCACTGAAGGTTCATCAGCTCGCGGGCAGCGTGAGCCCCAATACTTCCTTTTCTCGCGTGGGGTGGATTATTTCGGTAGCATCACAGTGAACAGGCTGTGAGAAAACCCACTCCTTATGCGTGTTCACGCACGCCCGCGCACAGGCGGTGGACTAGATAGAGCCTCTTGATTTTTCCCGCCGCTCGCGCGGAGGCGGGCGAAGGCGGCTACCCTATGTCGGTGCGCGTATACTAAACAACATGAATGTCGAGCCTCGCGTGTCGGTGCTCTGTCCTTCAGGAAAAAAACGTGCAATAATGCCGCAATGAGCTCTGTGTTTTTAAACGAGTGCCTTGGTGTATGGGTGTTGTTGATGTGTACTACATTCGATAGATTTTAACCTTTTGACGTTGAGAGACAAGTTGGCAACACTGCAGACCTAAAATGAATAAATCTGTATCTGTATCTACGTCACACATGGGGTTTGCTTTCAGTAGCGTGAAAGACCACCATGCTCGACAGATCCACTGCAGTTTGACGAACAACAGCCCTATCCATTAGTTTAAAATTTAAATAATTTTTCACTCGCTAATCGCTACGTCTACCGCCATCGGCGCTTTTGAAGAAACCGTTGTGCTGGCTTGTAAACGCTTGGCGAGCCTTCTCGTGAAACATTGATGCTGGTGTGAGAGTTGTACGTTCTGTGCACACCCCAAATACCGCTGGCAGCAAACCGCCAGAATCCTATGACAAATGCGATGCTGCGTCTTGGAAACTGCAATATTGCATTGCCTCCAAAACAACTGTCTGTTCCCATTTCTGCAGCATCGCGGCAGCACATTTTCTGTTTTTCGTCCACCTAGATGCGAGGAGCGAAGTTCCTAAAGCACACAAATACAAACGTGATTGCCGTTCACGTCTCTCCGTCCTACAGGAAGCCGTGGCTCACCACACATCTGGCTGTGAGCCTGCACCATCTGGCTGGCGATCCAGGAGCCTGCACACGCCCCGAGGAAGCCCTGGTCTCCTTCAGCTGTGTTCGTTAGCTATGGGTTTCAAGTCGGTGCGGCGTTGAGCAGCGCGAACATTTCGGCTCGAGAAAAAGCTTTTCAGACGCGCCTCGAGGCCCGGGTCGATGCCAAATGGCCCCGGGGGATGAAACGCGGACACGGACTGCGTAGTCGACGCTGTGAAACGGCCCCATCTTGACCTGCATCCAGGCCGGCGCCTCAGACTTCTTTTGGGCGGCAGGCCAATGCTTATCGTAGTCCTCCACGGACAAGGGAAGAGAGAGGGACTCCCAGCATATCATGGTCACGATTATGTCTTTGGTCGTTTCGTATCTTACGGCTTAATTCTGTACGCATGCATACTTTCTGGAGTACCGACACAAAGGTGGCAAAGCTAGCTGTTGGTTTTCTCACGCACAAATTCATTTGTCATTTTTCTTAACAACAGGCGAACCGGAGTTCTCGGTCATTAGTGTGGAGGCATAATTAAGAGCGCTTTCGATCCTATGATTTCAGTACAATACCAGTGTTCCGATAAAATTTAAGTTCAACACAATACCAAATATAATTGGTCCATACAACCATGCAACATGCAGCGCGAAAAGGAAAAACAAAATTGATATTAACGAAAGCTGTGCAATTGTTTTTTCAGACCTTTCGACTTTTAAAACACAAACGTTTAAAGGAGTGTTTAACAACTATTTGGTGTTTTGAAATGGAATAGCCATCTCTAAGATCATTCGGTACAGCCCTGCCCTTCTTGAGACCGCGAAGATATGCAGACCACTTCAGAGAGGCTATTTCAATGAGCAGATATATTATCTGCAGAAATAACAGAAAGACCATCAAAGAGAATCTGGATTGGGTCCAGGCTATGGAATGGGGGGGGGGGGGGGCAGGGGCTAAGTCAAGCTTTAAAGTGAGTGTTCCACATCTGTAAGGTGTTTCGAACTAAACTAACCATCTTGAGAATCATTCGGCGCAGTTCACATGCCTGGCTTTCTTGAGACCTGAGCCCCTTTAGTTTCTGAGCTGCACGTTTGCGAAGACGTGTAGACTTTTTCTGGGGGGGGGGGGGGGGTGACTATTATAAGGTCACCCCGGCATCCATGAAGCCAAAATAACGTCACTCACATCATTTCATTCCTAGTGCAAGCACATGATTTTTATCACATGATTTACTGATCAGCCGTCAACTGGATCTCAATAAATGTTGTGAAAGGTAACATGATGTGGATAACGAATATTGCAAAGTGAACGAACTGTGCCCGGAAGATTACATCTGCGAAATAAAGACATAGCAATATAAATATGTCAGACAAACAAAGAGCCACAAGACCCCATCGAGGCTGGCCTACGCCAGGACGTGGATAACGAATATTGCAAAGTGAACGAACTGTGCCCGGAAGATTACATCTGCGAAATAAAGACATAGCAATATAAATATGTCAGACAAACAAAGAGCCACAAGAGCCCATCGAGGCTGGCCTACGCCAGGGTCCGCACACATTCTCGACACTAATCCTACCACCGAACCTGGCTGACGTTACCTCGAATGAGCTCATTAGACCGATTGAAAGGCCCTGCGATTTTTTAATAGTACCAGAGAGGGGCATCATACAGCTCGGGCGGAACCGCATTACCATCAGAGTCTTATACGCAAATCAGTTTTCGTTATTTGCAAGTCCAAGTTACACGGACAACATTTCAGGCCAGCACTGGACTGTGTTTCCAAGGTTTTCGAGAATTGTACGGCACGTAAGAGGCATGATCATCGAGAAGTTCTTGGGCTTTTAGGACGATTGTTGGGTTTTGCTCGCCTCATGTAAGTCGCGAAAGAATGTTTTCAAGGTGTGAGAACAGGGTTGTGTAGCATGTGATGGCTTGGTTTTCAACGATATTGCACAATTATTATGGTAGAACAGCACTGCAGCTCACTTCGGATCTTCTGCTCGAAGACAACAATCAGAAGTTTTGGCTGTTTATCAATATGCGCCATTCGTATCAAGTAAACAGCGAAGAAATAAAATGGGTTGTTTGTACCCGTTATGTCATATTGGTACCAATAAAATATTGAATGTTGTGCTCCTTACACATCACAGCAAACAACAAAATGTTAAGCTTGATTTAATTATGTGCACTAGCCTTGCTGTTTCACCCATGTTTTGCGAGCACAGGCGAATGTGGCTAAATGCAACAAAGATTGTACACGTTGACAATCAATACCCTTATGCAAAAGGCGGAGACCGCAGCTTGTGTTTGATACACAACGGACTTTCTAATGGCGCCTTATTTGTACAAATCTGTTTCATACAATCCCAATGCGACGCCACCCCGTCTGTTGGCCTTGAAAATGTGCCTTTGGAGTTTTTCCCCGTATAATGAACGTTGAAGTTCAATGTTTTGATATCTCAAACTGAAACTGGGGACTGGCTTTTGGACGAGATCGTATTTACGGACACCATCTTCATACAACAGTGGTACGAGGTGCTTGCTTGGTAAGTTACCTCTGGTGGTTAATCTATTAAAGATAAAGAAAAATGACCCTGTTTTTTGTTTGTTTGTTATCAGCGAGCTGTGTTTGACGTGAGCTCGTTTTAAGAGGAATCGGTACTCGACGTTGAATTTGAATACAAGTGCATCACTAACTTGACGGACGATCAACACCCCATGTTTAAGCAGCTCGTGAGAGACGTCAGTCGTCATTCAACATCATCAACCATGTATGACCTCTGAGCAGTAAATGAACACCATGCTTTGTTGAATTGTATCATATGCCGACTGGAGCCCATGAGTTGTTTGATGGCATTTCTTCTCTGTGTTTTTGTGCAACTGTGCACTTGAAAACTGGAGCGGTTCCGTTGAAACCATAAAAACGGCCAGCTTCCGCCACATTAGTGTTGGAATTCAAAACATCATTATATTGCACTCTTTCAATCGCCGCACATCTATGACAAGTTTGCTCACCAGCTCACTCGATGAAGCAAATGTACTCATTTTTCTATTTCGTCTATTTTGCTCTGCCAGTACAGCATGTTGCATGGCTTGTAGCCGAAAATATGCTGCGTAGTAATCAGTGCAATTGAGCAATTAGTGTGGGACTGAGAATTGTGTACGATGTTCACCAGGATATTCACAGTATTCTAATAAAGATTTCATGGCTAGTGTTCCAACAATATCGCATAACAATTACAGAAAAATATCTGCATGCCATGTTGAAAGAGCTGTTTAAAAACAGCAATCACGAGTTGCCACTTGACATCAACATCAACCAGTGATGGCATGCAATCAGTAGATATAACATTTTGGTCAGTGTGCATTATGCCTAATTCCAACCACTCAAATGCTCAATGCTCCCCATGGCCTTTTTGCAATCCTGCAAGTGGAGATGTTCAGCGGCAATCACTAAGCACAGCAAGCATCCTGCACCATGAACGTGAACATTCAAAACACTATTATGCTGTGTTGTTTTTGATGTGTTTGAGGCTGTATTTTGTAAGTGCGTTACGCGCAATGCCGTTTTTGTGTGCAGTGGTGATGTGTAAACCCGTAAGTAGTGTATGATGAATAAGTTTTTTTTTCATTTTCCTCATGATTCTAGTGTAAGGCTGTTTCCTGGCTCTATCTGCTATTTTTTGCTTTCAAGTACGTTGTGCAATTATCTGAGAGGGTACTAGCCCTTTTTACATTGGGAATTGAAAAGGTTGCCAGATTGGCACGAAAGCTGGCCAGCTGTAGGTTTTTTAAATTTATGTGCATCCGCGTTCCTGGTAACGTGGCGCTCTTGAGTCAAGCTGTGAAGCGTTTTCTTAACACATTGAGTTATCTATAATAAAAACCTTACCTGCTTTCTGGGAAATCCATGCCGATTTTATGTTCTCAGCTGCAGCTTAAGCAATACTACGACACACCACAACCATAGCAACAGCAACAGCATAATAGCCGGCGTGACCCCAAACGTGGTGATTTTTTTGGCTTAATCTTCCTACGCACGTAACTTCCAGCATCCTCATGGCAGCAGAAACTAAACCTGACCAATCAGCGAAGAGCTTTCAAAGATCAAAACCATTTATTTTCCAATGTAAACAGAGCTACTGACACTTTTCTGGGGAATGAAGCCACAGCATAATCATTTCTGGCTGTGCCTGCCTGGAATCACTGGACTTTGGCAAAAAGTTGTGATGTTTAGGCCACTATGAATTGCGTTCCTGATATCCAAATTAAAATTGGAAGAGATGTTCGGTTGTCACATCGTTTTCAAGCTGGAAATGACATTCCAGTTCACGCTGATGTAGTTGTGACAATTATGATGGATGGTGATGATAAGCTACCAAATGGACCAGCACATCATACGCGTGCTGAAACTCACTCCTCAAGTATTTCCTTTTTTGCCTTCATGCAGTGGGTGTCAGAAAAGCATTGAGCGGGCTCAAGTCATCTCCCTATTGTATACAAAACGACACTCCTAACTAGCTGTGAAGTTACCTGTAAGTAATCTTACTACCATTAGTGCCTACAAACCTACGTATTGAGCATGTCATGGTGTCAAACTTTTGTTTGACTTGTTTTGTTTTTGGTCCTGTACAGAGAAAACAAGAAAAATACTGTTATTAAATCTTAGCATGGCATTAGTGATAGCTAGCGAATCCCACAATGCCCCTGCATGTGTTGCAATGCTGCTAATTGTTGTGGATAGGGTTGGATGACAATCCTATTTCAATTCCATATCACAGTTGTTGGGAACTGATCCCACGTCATATCAATTCGTCATCGTTAGAGCGTCAGCCTTAGGTATATAAGTACACATACATAACTGATGTCATGGAAGAGAAATAATTGCCATTAATTGTTCCAGTATTTAATGTTCGCAGCCGTTCCATTTCATGTTTTGGAGTCCATGCCCACTAAAGGAGAGAGAGGGTCGCCGTACCCACAGTGCGAAGAAGCGCCAGAAGCACCACATTTCCGTGCAGAGATGGTAGGACAAGGAGCTGTGCCAGCATGCCACATGCCAGTATGCTGTGCGCCACCGGCAGTGGGAACTGTGACTGCTGTTTTGAATGGGGATGCTGGGCCAGGTCTTTTTGTTGTGTCACAATGTCTGTGACGTTTACAATAGAGACACTGACCGCCTTAGGCATTGGTGAAATTGTGCTAGAGTGTTCTATCATTATGCATAAATAAAGGTACCTGTTTACAAGACGCTGTTTAGTTGCTATGCCCATGTTTTTTCCTCTCTACCGCTGGAAAACTGAAACATTTTCTCCATTTGAAATGATCAAAGCTGCATTTCAAACAAGAAATGACCAGAGCAATTGCTATTTACGCAGCGAGTTCAAGATCAACTTACTTATTCTGTCCACGGTTATTGAAAGTATTTCGAAGGTAAAACTCGCCTCAGATAAATAACGCACTTCAATCTCCCCGGGCACTGGCGGACAATGGCCTGATCTTGACGTCCCACTTACATGTTGACATATTGACGTCCCACCTACATCTTGACTACGTACTGACCAAAGGACTTGTAACTTACATGTGAGACGCATTAGGCATGCAAAATAGTCGTAATATATATTTAAAAGCATTAGTCACGTAAATAAACCAACTTACCAGACTGGATTATGGCGCGACCTTGACCCTACCTAATCATGACATCAACATGTCAGCAGGACAGCATTCTCACTTAGCCAGAGAACACATTAAAAAACGCGCTCAGCTGGCCCAACCTCCGTAAACTATAATGTAAGGTCTGTAGGCGTTCGACCTGATATGGACCTTTTTCACTGTGATTTCCCTTTCCTAGTTCTTGAAAGTTGCATTTATGAAATATTTCCGTTGGCGTATATTCTGTGCAAATTAGCCAGTTAGTTCCCGAGAAAACCTGGTGCAACTGTTGTCTCCCAGCCTTCCAGGCGGAGGCGCTCGTCTGGGACGCCAGCCAATTATAGAATAATTAGCTTTGGAGCTGATATTATGGCCCATTTGGGGAAGAAATGGTCTAGTTCCATTTCAAACAAAAATAGATAAAGGCTTCCGCCCTCAAGGGCTTTAAAAACTTTGTAAACTGGAAACGGCATGCGTTGGTCGTTTCCCGCTACGGGCTGAATGCACTTGTGATGTCAGTCAAAATAGTGGAATTCGGCCGGACGGTTATTTACACTTTTAGTTTTAGGGCCTTGATTGGACTGTCTCAGAGGAAAGTGCCTGGTGTTGCCAGGACCGTGGCGTCAATGTGACGCCATAGGGTCACTGAGCTTCCTGACTTCCCATCAGTCCACTAGCATTTTTTGCCGGTTTTTTACGAAACCGAGCACCAGCACCTGGCATATTTGTGAAGGGAATACTTTACATTACGAATCGCATGAGTGCAGAATTACAACAGAAGACAGGGTGGGTTCGGTAAGTCACACATTCCCACCACTGGCGTTGGAAATGATACCTTTTGTGCGGTCGATGACGACTCGATCCAGGCGATCCCGGCTCGACATGCGCTGATCAAGATGAATTTTACCAATCACTCCGGCCAACTCCTTCCACAACTTCTGGCCACGGATTGTGTAGTGGGATAAACGAGAAAAATTCCGAGAACACGCGCACCAGCCGTTGAAATTCGGTGGTATGCGAAATATGAACGGAGGTGATCTTAAGAAGAACAAAGCCTCAATAAGATAAAAGCAACGTTGCATCGCCGTTTTTTTCCTATGTGCAAGCACCGACCTGGACCAACTCAAACCATAAGATAGCCCTGGGATGGGGAAACCGGCGTAGTCCTCCCAGTCTTTTTACACCCAAAGAAACGTTACGAACCTTGTTAAGAGTATCTTGCTATATGCTGGCGATGGTTTCTCCACGCTTGCCCTGAAAATCGGGCAGGTCATGCAGCGCATTAATGCACAACAGGCTACCACATGTCCGACAACACAACGTACACACGGTATCGGCGCGTCGTTGGTCGACACCCGAGAAGAGATTCACCTAAAACCCCGAGCCTGCACCGGGGTTCAAAACAGTCCATAATGGACGAGGGCGTTAAGTATGCAATGGCTCTATTTTGCGGTCGAGTATGTTTTCGGATTCGTCGTAAAAAATAGCCATTCGTGCTGGGAAAACATGTGTACCGTCACGGCTTTCGACAAAAGCTGGAAACTAAGGCTTTAACTATGTGTTAAACAGCTTACTTATGTTGTCTTCGACAGATCGCAGAGTTTTTTGCTTCTGAACGAATTGTCGCGCAGGCCTATAATGACCTGTAATAGCCTACAAGACGGCGGAATTTCTTTGCAAGTCAATGTGGCGGGCCTTTGGATGCACGTTAGCGAGGGAGAGAATTGAGGACATTGAGTTTCTATCTTTGAATTTATGCAATTTAACTTTCTTCTTAGAAGGTTCACGCTGTGGGGCGCTGTTGGGTGAGTGTGAATGAACTTTGGCATGAACACAGGTCACGGAACAGCTCCCCACTTACAAAGATATGTGATTGTCAGGATGGCAAGAGGCGATAACGTTGTGGTCAAGTTGCCAAAATGTTGGCCCTACAGTGTTGACTGCCGCAAGCCTTTTCACCGAAATATGTCTTATATAACAAGGAAAGTCAAATTAGCTTGGTTGCGATTTGTGCAGCCCTCAGCCTTTCTCAGAATTCAAGATGACGGCCGCCGCCATCTTGAATGCCGTCTAATTTTCTTATGTTGATCTGGATGACATGAGTAGTCGTGTAATTTCTCCTCAAAGGCGATATCATGAATGCCGAGTCCATTTTTGGACTTCTTTTTGGGCTACGAGGTCAAATTCAACGCCAAATCAGAGGCAATACATCACACTCAGAGAAAACCTTTGACGTATAGTTTCGCGGCACCTTTACTACTTCCATGTTCACCATCACTATGCACACCTAGCTCCCTCCGTTGTCTTCGATGTCTATCTGCTCGCTGGTACAACGTCTGTAACATGCGATTTCTCTAGAGCACTTACAGAAGTCTGTACACCAAAGGCCTGCGCTGTCGCTGTTGCAGCTGCAGTGTACAATGCTGCATGCCTTGTTTCCAGCAGTGCGGCTGCAGGGCTTCCAGGAACGCTTCGGGAGTAACTGCTACCGTTGAGACGGTCGGTATGATGGTGGAGGCTTTTGCCTACTGTCGCTCCAGCCCAAGTAGGCAATATCTCTAGGTTCTCTTCATCGGAGGGGGGGGGGTCACGGAAAAGCTTCTTCGTGGGGTGGGGCTAGAGTGTAGTGGACCAGTTGAGCCCCCAGGCTATCAGACGTGCCCTCAGCGGTCCCAGGAACTGGTCAGACAACGCGGTACGGCAGCCGACGCTGTCTCTTTCCTAGATGGCAGAAAGTCTCGCCATAAATAGAAGGCACTCTAATGGAACTTAAACAACTTTTTGGGCATTTGTGATAGAAGCCCTCGAATACTTTCTTGTTTCATTGATTCTACCGCTCGATATATATGATTTGTGAGCTAAGCTATCATGTCCTGACAGAGTTGTGCGCCACTCACTGCGTGTCACTTGGCAGCGACGAGTTTCTGAGCGAGCACTCAAGTGCATCCATAGTGTGTGCTTATGTATTATAATATTCTGTAATACATGCCTAATGAATGTAACGCATGTTTATGTTATAGTTATTATAGCGATAACAAATATAGCTACTGTGAGATGCACCCTTACCATGAGTAGGAGAAGACAACAAATGGCGCATATCGATCAGTAGAAGGGGTTTTGCTATTTCATGATTAAGTTTCATCTTTGATCTTCAATTTAATCTTGAAGTTGACCCCATAATCAAAGATAGCTGCAGACATGAGCTCCCTGCCATCTAAAAAAAAACTATCACACGAGCCTCCAAGTGGTCGAGATAAGACTTAGAGAGATGCAAAGAAAATACTGCTGTTGACATCAATGGAATACAAGTGGCTGTCATGCATCATCTACATGATGAAAACAAGTGAGCCCGGCAACCCCATGCACTTCATAGGAGCCAGCCGGAGTTAATGCAGGTTAGCTAAAAGAAGCTACCAGTACCTTCCAAAACAAGAACCGTTAGAACATGATAGCACACCATTGCAGTATTTATTTTACAAAATGGTGTGCTGCCATTGCAAAAACAAAAATTGTAAAAAAATGCATTGCAGTGGATCTGTACAGGTATCTATTTCAGCCTTGCTGAAATGTTTCGCATGCAACAATAATATCTACTAAATCACTCCAGTTTATCCCTGTTTTACATTCAAATAATAAAAATTAGTCAAGCTCTTACAGCATAAGCTGCGTTCTTGGACTTTGCGACATTAATTCTTTGTAGGAGTCCACATTATTTGGGAAAGCTCCATAACCCCGGCGTTCTAGTCGATGAGACGCAGTACCTAGAAATAAATTTAGTCCCCGCGAGAACGTCACTGATTGCCAGATATACGTAACATATAGATTGGGTCAACGTTGGTTAATGACATTATGAATGGTATTGCCACAGCACCACTTGGTCAAATGGTTCATGGCGTATGTCAAATATCCTCATCTTATAATTTTACGCAGTATCTTGGGCCCTAAGGCACCACACACTCAGCACCACAGCGTGCACATCATAAAAATATCGTAAGTACTTTGCCTTGCAAAATGTTGTTTCTCGGTACTTATTACACTAATGGCTAAGCTATCTGTGATAAACGTACGCCAGGAAAATGCAGGAACAAGTTGATTGCGAAAACACAACTACTTGCATCTACGCAGCTACCCTGACGAATTACAATGACCAATTTGACTAACATGGCGCACAACACCGCGGGAACAAATGTCAATAACACGTCGAAGGAGATCTAGAAGAAAAGGAACTCTCCATAAGCTTGAAAGTGTCTGCGTAAGTGCGCGGACCAAATGACGCGCGCCACATCATTGCACATGCTCCCACAGCGTTTCGATGAACAAAGTAGCGCAGCGCCTGAACCGAAGCCTTCCCGGAACGAAGCCCGCTATCACATACATTATGAAATATTCCTGCAAAAGCATGCAAGGCATGTGGCAACGTTCTTCGTGACGGTACAGACAAAACACCTTATCTCGGCACTTGCGGTCACGAGGCCTACCACCGCGAACCACTCAAGCCGACGAAGCAACTGACCGCACTTCGCACTGCCGCCAAAGCCAGAATACTTATGTGAAGCAACGCACTTTGTTTTTCTTGGCGGAATATTCGTGCAATTAGTGCGCAATAGTAAAATTTAAACTTTGGTATGGTCAAGAAATGTAAAAAGTGGGACTATGGAAGAGATAGCTAGCTAAAACTAGCTAAAACTAGCAACTAAGTGCGTTCCTGGCAACATCCTGGGGAAAATATTCTCGTGTTACTCAAAAGACTTCCAAATCCCTTGCATTTTAGATGTTTGTTTGCTGTTTATATAGGAAGTAGGTTTTGTTAAAAGGGTAGGAACTTTAGCAGTTATTTGGCGGTCGAACTCTGCTAAACCCTTAACATTATTTCCGACTCATTTGAAATCTTCCACTTTTAAGTCTCCTCGATACGAGAAGTGTGGAAGTACTCGGCGTTTGTGAATAATTCACGCTTCTTTCAAGAAAGCGATATAATGTGCCAGGATCGCTTAAAGCAAGCAACTGTGCCTTGTCTTCTCACACTGTGTTTTCATTGTATATTTTAAACAATTCACAAAGTGGATTGTACAATTTCACATCAAGGGATAGGGACACACTGCGCCTGGGTTGGCTTTCACGCAAAACAACCAAGTGCTAAATTTATACGGCTATGCGGAAACCTCAAGTGGAAAACTAGGAATATGCCTTACGTATATAGTACAGACCTCAACGACAGACGTTCCTCATATATTACGTATGACAGTCTTAAAAGTACTGAGCATGGTGATGTCACCAAAAAAATATGGCAGCCGATTCCAGGCAGGTCAGTGGATAAGCTGAATAGCCTGAAATGTATGCTGATTCTGGCAACAATGGCAGAATGGGTGATATATGATCAGTGTTTTTTTAATCCCGCTGAGGGGGAGTAACAAGGTAACAGGTGTCACAAAAAGCGATAGTAATAATAAACGAAGCTACGACTTACGTCACAAGGAAAGTATAAACCTTCCCCAAACCAGAAAGACAAAAAATGGAACTGTGGTCTCTTTCCAAAAAAGGCACAAACATTGTTAACAGCATTAAAAAGGAATTGTTGCCTTCAGATCACCAAGGCAACCTCCCATTACACCCAATCCTGCCGTCGTATATTGACCTAGCGCGCAACCAACTTCCCAAAATTTGCACACACAAAATTAGAATGATTAGCATTGTTCGAATGAACCGGTATTATCTTCAAGGCATGGGGAACAAATTACTTTAATGAAAAATAACACAATAATGGAATGCACTAGGAATCGTCATGGTTCTGGATTGCAACAGCTTGTGAAAATTTAAATAAGGGTATGTGGCATGGATGGCAGTGCTGGGATACAACAGGAAGGACGAGGATGAATACCCGGTAACCATTGCCAGGTGTATCAAGCGTTTGGGTCATGAGCCTATACTTGAGAATCACCCCACTCAGAAACGGAACATGGTCTACACATTTGTAAAATACGGTAAACCAAGGCAATTCAGCCGAACGGCACCGTGCTTTTTTCTTTTTTGAGGTTGTAGCCGAATCTTTTGAGTGCATAAATTCCTAGAATCGGAGCTCACGCCACCCAGTGCTTGTTGTGTGAGCCCTGGCCTCTACCACCCAATCGCGGAATTCAGTTCAACGGCAGAACTTGGTGGCGAAAGTTTGAGCGTCGCAATGCTAGGCACGGTCCGTGTTGTCCTCCGCCGCCATCTGACCTTAAGAGCGGCCGCCGCCAACGGTCGTAGACCATGCCTGTCAAGGGTAGATGGCAGGCGCCTCAAGCTCTCTAACCCGACTCGAAACCACCCCGCCACGGGTGGTTGAGTCAGAAAGCAGGCGCTCTTACTAAATGAGCCGACGAGGCAAATCCAACATTAACCTAAACTTTAGCAACCTAAAAAAGAAAAGGCAACGTACGGCAACAAACAGCCCAAGCAGTGAGCAGCCACCGGCAGCGCGACAGCTATGGCGGATCGCAGTAGTTGAGTTGGGTCGCCGCGGTCGGACCGTCGGCAGCAGATGCCGGGAGCTCAGGCCCGACCGGGAAGGCGTCCGCACACAGATTGACTAGGGAGCATCCTGTGTACCCGCAACAGGTCGGGGCGCCGCCAACGGGCAGCTGGGACAGCATAACCCGTCCAGTTGTAAATGACGCCGCGAAGGCTCCTTGCTGTATTAGGAATAGTCCTCGAATGGAGCGGAACCGAGCCGGGGTTATTGCCGGCCTCAAATTTCCTGTGCTTCTGAGAATGTTCCATCCCTGACAGTGAGTTTCGTTTCGGTTGATGATGCATTTAGCTCGCCATTTACTTTAATTTATCATTATTTAACATAATTTTCGCCATTGAAAACTGCGTTTTCAGCTTGACCCGCTTCAGCTGAGATCATTTACAGCTTCGTCGTGTGGCCATCATGTCGTCGACGAGTCTTCGTACGAATTTTGTCCTCGTTGCAAATACGGAACGAGGACGGCTTGAGCCGGACCTACAGCCAGGCTCGGCCTACGTCTCTCCACACGGTCGTTGACGGCCGACCTAACGATCGCGCCAGGCTGTCCCCAGCCTCTGACGCGCGTCCGAGCCCTGCCTCTGATGGGCGCGGCGCGCGCCCGCCACCAGTGAGGTCGCAAAACAAAACGGCAAGCCCCAAATGTGCTTGTCAAACGGCTGTAAATATGCGCTTCGGTGTGTTTCGGGTGCACCAGAAAAAAACATTGCGGTCAACCGTCACGGTGCGGTCAGCCGTCGGTCACACCACGGTCCTCGACCTTAGGGTCAGCCGTCGGTCACACCACGGTCCTCGACCTTAGGGTCACCCGTCGGTCACACCACGGCCCTCGACCTTAGGATCACCCGTCGGTCACGCCACGGTCCTCGACCTTAGGGTCACCCGTCGGTCACACCACGGCCCTCGACCTTAGGATCACCCGTCGGTCACACCACGGTCCTCGACTTTAGGATCACCCGTCGGTCACACCACGGCCCTCGACCTTAGGGTCAGCCGTCGGTCACACCACGGTCCTCGACCTTAGGGTCACCCGTCGGTCACACCACGGACCTCGACCTTAGGGTCAGCCGTCGGTCACACCACGGTCCTCGACCTTAGGGTCACCCGTCGGTCACACCACGGCCCTCGACCTTAGGATCACCCGTCGGTCACGCCACGGTCCTAGACCTTAGGGTCACCCGTCGGTCACACCACGGTCCTCGACCTTAGGGTCACCCGTCGGTCACACCACGGTCCTCGGCCTTAGGGTCAGCCGTCGGTCACACCACGGTCCTCGGCCTTAGGGTCACCCGTCGGTCACACCACGGTCCTCAACCTTAGGGTCACCTGTCGGCCACACCACGGTCCTCGACCTTAGGGTCACCCGTCGGTCACACCACGGTCCTCGGACTTAGGGTGAGTGGGCATGATCCCTCCTTCACTTGCACATCAGGTACGCTAGAATACAAATGATTAACCAGGAAGGTAGCTCGAGACGTAATCTACAACTGCTAATCAGATAAATTTCCAGTATCTTTCGTGATTGCCCCACCAAATCGGGTCAAACAAGGTCAAACTCTAGTTCAAATCAAACACACACGCCCAAAACCAATCTCCAGCAGCACATCAGTAAGGTGAACCGAGCAAAAGCAAATGACACATGCCCACGCGAATCAAGGTTGCATAAATTATTTTGCCTTCCGCGCCACGTGAATGACACTAAAAAAAAACGAACCTGCGGCATGCATAGGGATGACGGACTGAATCCAATATTGTTCAATGTTTTGGCAGGTATGGTGTATATTAACGCCTCGTCTGCCTAAGGGAAACCAATTTGTGTGAGAAACTAACGGTCTGTTGAATGTAAATGTGTGAAGTGAATTCTCGTCTGCCGAACGTTCACAATCGGAGAAGTTCGCACGGATACGGCTCCGACCAAAGGCTTGGTTTCGTTTGCAGTCTGCTGCTGCATTTACTTCCAAGAAGTAGTCACACTGTGTCTTCTTGCAGCTCAGGCCTTCTGCAGGCAGTCGTGCGCACACACGGTTCGTTATCATGCCCAGCGCAGACTTCCTTGCCTGGTAGCCTGGCACAACAAAAGGCGCCCGTCCTGAATCGACATGATCGACGACGTCTTGAATGGCCACCGACCTCGCCGCGTTGATTGGTGATAACTTCTCGAACTGCTCATTTTGGCCAGATGGCGCGAATCGTAGCATGTGATCCTGCGGGTATTTGGTATTTGCATTTGCGGATTCGAATGAGATGGGTTTTGTTCCAATCGAAGCCGTTTTCAGGCTGCTCGATCTCCTGGCGGACGGAGGAGGACGCTGTCTTCAGTGAATACGACCCCAGTTGGCCTCATCTGGCCGATGGTAGCATGATCCTGCAGGGCAAAGTGGTATGCAAGATAGAACCGAGGAAAGCTCTGACCCTGTTGGCCGTTTCCTGCGTGACATTTGTCCAACTCCACCGCTCAGAATTAAGTTGTTGTTTTGTTTTTTTTGTTCTTCGAGCGCCACGTCCTCCATATAAGTGATGCAGGACGCCCGCAAGACATGATCAGGTTCGCCAGGACCCTGGGCCTGGACGCGTGAGGGGAAGGATGTAGTCACATAATTTCAGTAGCCCATACCATGGCTCTGAACTTGCGATGATTGCACGCACGAAGATGGCAAGGTTAGTGAGGGTCGCAGTGGAGAAACGTCTTCGTGCATTTATTATTTGGTTTGTTAGTTGTGCATGTGTCCACGCACTGTTAGTGTGGATTCTTCCAGAGGGGCAAACTATACGGAGCTTGCTTGGCTTTGGCTCACTTACATATCCGAGACACGTTTCCTCTTTGCTTGCGTCGGATGACGCAGGATGTCGATGTCGAGTGCTGTGATCCTGTGACAGCTGTTCGGTGGGGTCATGCCGTTTCATTAAAATGTACGTTGGTCGTGTTGTAGCGTTCATGTAGATCAACTACCAAACGTTCGAGATGGGAGTAACCAGCGGCACAAAAGCCAGCGGCCATAAAAAAGCCAGCGGCCGTAACAGGAAACATGGAGATTTACCGGTTTCCAACTTTTTATGAGTTACCGTTTTCGAACCGGCACTTATGACACTGGATTATGTGCAAACGGGACGGATAAGGGTACCGCAGCGAAATCCTAGTCCCTCGTCATTCAACCAGCCGCACGCTGTTAACCACTACGCCAGCATCAGAAGCACAAGTTTCAGAATGCTCAAGGCTGTCCTCAGCTGAGAGCGCGAGGTCAGTTACGTTGGACGCTTAACTTTTTCAAGGTCTGACGCGCAGGACTCTGCTCCTTAAACAGACAAATTCAATAGACCAAGACAACCCTACTTTAAGAGCCGTTTGTAGAAGGTAGGGATGTTTATGTCCGATCTTGTGTCCAGAGGCGCCAAGCAATGTTTAACATGCCAGAAAAAGTAGACGTGGCCGTTCAAACCTATTTAAATTGCATTTCGGTGTACTGGGCTGTCCAGGGGCAAACTGGCTCTCCGGGAATACTTTGAATCGTTGGTGATATTCATGCTTGTACTTTGTGTGCGTGCAGATACTTTGGTGGCTTCCCGACCGCAAACGTTACAGCTGAGCATAGGCACATCTTTGCCCCATTCTTTTCTTGCTGTCTTTTGCTTTGGCTTCATTTCCCTTTTTCTTTTGCCAGCCTCCGTCCTTTGAATGCTCATGGATATACGCTGTCACCTAAACCAAAAAGGGATCATCGTTGCGATAAAACCAACGGCTTCCAGCTGTCAGATTTCAGATGATTGCTACACCACGACAGTTTTGGAAGACGACCACAACAATCTCCCGGCGTCTCGTCGGCGCTTTAGGAGACCATAGCATGACATTGGGGCAGCATCGCGACCGTCGGAAATGCGCCCTACTGTGCCGACGGAAGGGCGTGGGAGAAACAGAAGTGGCTATTTGGTGCATATGGCAACGGTAAGCTCTACAAGTTCGCCGCCAGGTTAGCCACAGCCGAACGCACACTCAATGCGCGAACTTTGCTTGTTGGTGGCGCAGAGAAGATCAACGCAGCATCATTGAGTCACGAGCATCGCCTTCGCATGGATCAAGTAGATGCCGATTATGCCGCAAAGTCGCAACTGTAGCACTAAAAATCGGGGTAGTCACAGTTCGAGAGGAATACGGTGGTGAATGTCGCCGGCTGTTCCAGACCTACGTATACTCTCAAACATAGCTTCGCCTGGTTTTGCTCCCTGTGGTTTTGATCGTCATTCCGGCACCGTGAGTCGACACCCCGCCGCTGACGCTGTCACCGGTGCCGTGCTTTCTTATTTCTAAGGCTTAAGATGCTGTCTGCATGTTAGCTCTGATGTCTTCATCTTGCGACGACCAAGGAAGATGTGATTCAAGCGTCTCAATCGAAGCATTCAACGCCAATGACATAACCGGGATTCGAGCTGGTCCCCCATCCCCACTCCCCATGGGAGCCAAAGGCCCTTACCACACCACTATAACTCGCCTCGAGATATCAAGGGACCACACCAGATGTATGATTTATGTGATTTGTTGCATTTACTTGTGATAAACTAACAATGGAATGAATGTGCGACTCCAGACACTAGGAGGCTGGTTAGAACTAAAGCTGTAATAAGTGTTGTAGCACTTCATAAAAAACGACTCTGCATATGCCAAATCAGACTCAATGGTATGCTTGACCGTCGGATTTTGGGTGGCATGTGCTTTCCTTAATTTCGTCCTTGCTCTCGACGTTTAGCCCAGGCATGCTCTCAAAGGGTCAGTAACGGTTGCCTTTTACCTTCTTCCACTCTACGTACGGCCCTGGGCAATGGAACACTTCAGGAAATTTTTGAATGCTTTATGAGGGATTGAAGACAGTTTTAGGGTAGAAGGCACCAAACGTTTAATGTAGGGTAGAGGGCATCAAACGCCTAGGAGCGTTTCCAGAACTAAGCAATCGGTGCGGGACACAACTCAGAAATTTTCACGAAAAACTTTTGAGCACGCTGCAGAACGGCACAACTTCTCGCTTGACCTTAACAGCGTCGAATATTCTGGATCTGACTGGTTGTACGACTCTATCTTGAACTTTAAATAATTTAAGGCACTTCTTTGAAGGGGAGTGTTTCACATTTGTATGAGGTTTTGAACTGAGACAATCACTTTGCAGATCACGCAAAGCAGCTCACAGCCCTATCCTTCCTAAGACTTAAAACCGTCTGGTTTCTGAACTAGGTGCCCGTAAATTTGTGCAGACTATTTCGTGCGGGCTTTTCCAAGGTCGCCCATGCATGGATGACACCACAGAAGCGTCACGCAAATTTGCCTTTCCCTTTCAATTTACCTTACCTTGCGCTGGCGTCTAGGGGTGGGGCCACGGGACAGGCAAGGAAGCAACTGCCCCTTGGCATTTGCCTGGGAGACGCATATATCCCCCTGCCCGGTGTTCGCAAGGTGTGGCGAAACGCGCGGGAACCCACCCGTAAAGGCGTCCAGCTTCTGCGTCTTCTCATGGCCCTCACCGTTATGTCAGCCGCAGCTGAATGCAGGCTCAATGCGCGAACGTTGCTTGTGGGTGACGCAGAGCGGATCAACGCAGCATCAGTGACCATCGAGTATCGCTTTCGGCTGGATCAAGTAGATGCCGCTCATGCCGCTGTCGCTCGTGCACATGCAAGTGCGCCACGTTCGAGAGCGTTTGGCTGCGCTTAGGGCTGCACAGTAACGGTGATATAGCCTTGGGGGGGGGGGGGGGATGTGAACTTCGTGATCAGCAAGTAGCGTTCCGCTGAGATGCTTGTGTTGCCACTGTACTAAATGATCATCTCTGTTATCATCTTTCGATAAGCAGCAATTGTTGTATGTGGCAGCCCAGCCATAGCGTAGCTCCGGGATTTTAAAAAGATACACGAAATATCGCCCTGCGAAACTGCTGCACCCGGACATACAACGCTTATGCACTGCCAAGGCCAACGGGTTTAGATGGTAGCATGTACTGTGCTGAAAAGAAGCCACAGCACCGTGAAAAGGTATTCACGGCTGGGAGCAAGCAACGTCCTTCAAGTTGGGAGGAGTGAGTGAGATGGCTATTTGGATTATTTCTTTCCATTCAATGCCCAGGGGGCAAATAATTATATTTCAGAAAGCTTTGGGTGTCAGTCCCTCTCCCGCTCCCCGGCTCCCGCGCCGCCATGTCTTACGGTAATGAGGAGCAATGCACATAAGGAATTTGCGTAAGGATTATTTTTTAGGAGAACGCCACAATTAAACGCTTGATTCCTGGCTCAACTTTCATATTCAAGTGCCATGATTGTTTTACGACCGTGCCTCCCATCTGTCAAGGTAGTTTTGCTTGGGAGTTGTCCTGTACTTTTGACAGGTCTATTATTGTGTCTTAGTGTAGTTTTGGAATCGTACTAAAGACAAATTCTTTTGGAGTCCGTGGAGTTTTTGGGGGAGCGTTCTTTGTAGTTCTGCATGGTTTCTCAGCAGTATGTCTGCAGCTTGTGAGTGCACAGTTTCCTCAGGCTCAGAAGTGCTTTATGTCAGTGTAGTATCGGCCGCTCTCACGGCCCGACCGAACACTGAGTCAGGTATTACCGTGAGTATTTTCCCAATACCTCGGTAATAACAACAAAGTGATAATATAACGTCCGAGGCGTCCGAACACGTCGCGCCCCCGCCACGCGCCACCTTGTCAAGGCCAACTCTCCCGCGCAACTCCACTTGCCTGGCGCGTAGGCTCCCTAAACAACTGCCGTATACCACAGTCATTATATTCGGGGTTTCCGAGCAAAAATTTCCGCGGATTTCCTGTGGGTTTCCCATTAGAGAAATGGCAGCTTTAGCAAAAATTGTGGATCCTTTGTGAGTTTACCTGTACACCTGTCAGGCAGCATGCATGCGCATTAGGGACTTCTGGCGCAAAATGAGTGACTTGGAGATCTGTAGAAAATCCGGTTAACGCCTTTGGAAAGTACAACATACCGCGGTGCGATGTGCTGTCTCAAAAGGGCATAGCAAACCACACCAGCTCGATATATATATATATATATATATATATATATATATATTGGATTGCTTGAGGGCCAACAGGATGGTGTTCGAACGCGACATAGTCAAGAAGCACGGGCCCCTGACCTCCAACGTTCGGCAGATCAGCTTCTGACCCCTGACCTCCAGCGCACCGCAGATCAGTTCCTGACCCCTGACGTCCAGGGCACCGCAGATCAGCCCCTGCGGCACGTCAGGCAGAGTCGAGCTGCGTCCTGTCAGGCCGAGTGACTCGAACTATCGATTTAGCAGGCCTCTAGCTGCCCAGGGTAAGCACCAGACGGGACGGGGCGGGGAAGGTTCGAGTTTCGCGCCACAAGTGCCAGGAATTGAAAGCCTTTATGGGTGCTGAAGCACATCCCTTGGGCCACAGATGTCCGCGTGGCAATGGCGTAGCCCGATTTCACCCGAGACGTGTCCAGACCGGGTTGCAGGGGGTCCATCCCTTGTTACTACTAGGGGATTGTTTGTTGTTTGGATGATTTGTTAGGTTCGGGATCTTATTTTCATTCCTCGTAGAGCCATTTTAATGTTTTAAAAGCACTACGGGCCTTTTTACCGTCCAAAAGTTTCCAAAGCCTTCGTCCCCAGGAAGCCCCGTCACCTGCAAAGGGGCGGGAGGATGGCCACATAAGCCTTCCCGTTGGGTATGACACTACCGAGTGGTCATTTCTCAAAACATATTTTGAATACCTGGTATAGCCAACCTAGGGTGCGGAGAGCTTACTACATAAAGTTTATTTCTTGCGCCTAGCACGTGTCGCTCGATGTATAAACACGTCTATCCAGGTCTCTGGATGTTTACCCCCGACGCTGTTGCCGACGTTGTTGCTGTTGTTGCCATGCGCGCAACGACACAGCCGGGTTGGGAAGCCAGTGCGCTTTGACCAGTTTTCAGCTGACCTTTCTGGATCAGCCGGGCCAGCAATGCGCTGCTCCGGAGTCGTGCTCAGTGCTGTCGAATTACAAGCTCAGCATCTTTTCCCCAGACCACAGAGGCGACAAAACCGTCAACACAGAGGCCATCACCGGCACTCTGCGCCCTAATGGCCACTTTAAAAGCAGCAGGACCCACTCAAGCAGTGAAAGTGATCAGTGTGTTTGGTCCCCTACCTATATGTCAAGCGCGACGTACATCTTGGAGCACCCTGGTATGAAGCGCCAGTAACTACGGTGATCGACTAGAGCCCATGGGCGATGATGCAACCAGGTTCGAACCTTGGTAACGCACGTGGCAGCAAAAGTTTTTGTCTCACTAAAAGTAATAATGCATTACCATTGTATTGTGTTGAACACCTCGGGGTGACAAAGTTTTGCGTTGCGCTGCTTTGTGCATCTCTTCTACATATTGCATGTACTTGTTGCGCAAGTCACATGGAGCCCATGTGCCTGCCGGCCTACGCATGCATGCGCACGTGCGTGTTTGGATCAGCCGACATGTTTCGCCCCACCGCTCGAAGGCTGCCAGCTCGATCTCGTGCCACCCCGAGTGGATCGGCAGCCTGATCTCTCACCTCTGCGCGTGGTTGGTCCACTCGCCCCCACCCCCCGCTCCCCACCGTCAGGGATCAGCGGGTTGGTCTTCCACCTCCACGCGTGGCTGGCCACCTCAGTCCCCCTCTCCACAGTGAGGGATCAGCGGGTTGGCCTTTCACGTCCGCGCGTGGCTGGCCACCTCAGTCCCCCTCTCCACAGTGAGGGATCAGCGGGTTGGCCTTTCACGTCCGCGCATGGCTGGCCACCTCAGCCACTCACCACGGTAGATGGATCGCCGGCACCCTGGCGGCTCGAGTCGGGCCGTAGGGGGAGGGAGGGGGCGCCGGCCGGCGGCATCCGCAGGCGCCGTGGTCGTCGGGTCGACGCCGCTCGTTGGCCAGTGGCTCGGACGTGGGCGGCAGTGGCGGCAGCGTGCGGACTGGCGCGCGATCTCCGGCCGTACGACCGACCGCACAGCGGCACCGCCGCATTCAGACAGCCCTCGGGAGGTCACCGTGAGGTCATAAGTGAGGTCACCGTCTGCCCGGCCACGGACGCCGCCGGCCGGCGCGACACGGAGGAGCGCCCGGTACCGGCCGTCTGTCACTGACTGACGCGTGAGCAAGGCAGGTGAGGGCCTGCGCTTGCCGAGCACACCGACCAGCTGCGCTGGCGCACCGCGCCGTGTCAGTACGGACGTGCATACAGTGCTAACCTTATCGAAAATCATCCCAAGATGACCCGAGATCATACTCTGCCAAACAAAGACGGCATGCATGCAACAACTGATTTGTATTGCAGGGCACGCGCATTGTTTTTGAGAGCCAGCAACGGTCCGCGGCGCGACGCGTTTGGAAAAGCACGGAAATTACAACCCCTGAGGTCGTCACAGAGATACTGATAACGTTATCAGACGCGGGGCGTTACCTGCGTTGTAGAATGGCGAGAGCACAGCTCCAAATCTCTGTTCTCCAGACAATATCCATAGGCTCGACTTCTTGACGTGGATGTTCTCTCAACCCTTTTTGGCATGCATAGCCCAGTGTTCCAGTCCGTCAGGACCACCCTATTTATGTTTGTAGTCAGTGGTATGCTGTCTCCTACTTCAGTCTCTGCTACGCATTGCAATGTAATACGATGATTTAATTTACCGGGCTATGCAAATAATTCGCCAATTATTCACATGCCGAACCTGTCGACAAATTTGCCTATCTCGGTTCGCGTAATACTCAGCTCCCACTCTTATAAGAGAGGGTAACACATAATGATGCCTTCATCCATGACGAGAACATTTGCATACCTCATCTCTTGACAGGGACATGCGGCTTTGATCTGACCATACAGACAGTGGAGCCAGTGTATCCAGAATCTGATATGAGACATGTCGCTTGTTAACCAGCATGACCAGAAGGTCCAGTATCTCAATGAGCGGTTGGTTGGAGTGCACTCTATGTTAACATCTCACCTCCTTGACCGGTAAACTGCTTCTTGCAGAGCGGTCGCTTGTTCATCGGTGCTAATTCGCGAATTATTGAAATAGATGAGACTCCCAAACAGCACAATCCCAACGAATTTTGTTGTAAAGCCATCCATGTCTGTTGCACGCGGAACATATAGTTTCCGTGTTTTCCCATGATATGTCTATCTACTTTATTGTAATCTAGTTTCGCACACCGGGATCATGAGCATTCCTTACCTGATGTCTAAGTTTGTTGCAACATACGTTTATAGGACGTCCGCACCCTTTTTAATCATAGTGTTACCCAGTTTGCGTCCCTGGCCTCCAAGGAGACCTCCTTCCGATGCTTGCTCCCGACCCCCCGTTGATGTAGCACTACATGTTAGAGAAGGCCGTGGACTGCTTGTCGCGGACATCTGATGTAGCTTTTATGGAGTAATTTCAGGCCATCGCTTATGCCCGATCTGTCTGGCCGTGTCGGGCAAAGTCAGCTAACGTTTCTCCCAAATTTATGGCGAAAAAAACATCCGCGAGGTTACATCGCTGTGCTGTTCAGAACAAAAGCGTATTGCTCAGTTGCCAGATGAAGCCATTTTCCAAATGTCCTTTGGTGATGGAGTTACAACGGCAGCGCCAGATATCCATCGGTGATGGACTTACAATAGCAGCTCGGCATGTTCCCATGTAGCGTTTGCTGCCTCTCGACAGCGCTAAATTTCGGCAAGCTCCATCTTTAGTGTTTAAGAGCTGCCTCCAGTGCCCTCAATCAAGTCTTCTCAAATAATTATAACGTACTGAAAATATGATGTGACAATGCCTCGTCTGAAACCAGTCTGTGAGAACGCCAGACTGAAGTCGATCGACACAGAGGCGGAAAATGTCCGGACGTGAGGGGTCATACGCTGCTGAGGTGCCTATAAGTATGCGTTCAGGTAGCCCAAGATGCCTGATGCCTATAGGCATGCCAGAATACCCCGACTAGCTTCAATCGGGCGTTACGACCTACTAACAAGGTCAACCAGAAACTATACTATTTTTTGTATTTGAAGGTAATTATACTAGGCCACTGGTAGATACAACCGGACGTAAAGAGCGAATATCGCGGTGACGTTACTCTGTACATCTGTTTGCAGCCGTGTCTCGCCTTCTCTTGTCACGTCAAGCATTACCCCGCATTCTGTAACAAGGGCGTCCTCCGACTGGAAGGGCCACGTGTGTGTGCGGCGATTGCATTAATGCCTTTGCCACTGGCATCGTTTTGCGCCATACTCAGCACCCTAGATTTGGACAAAAACTTAACTCAGCATTATATTCATGCATGCTTGATGGTTTCAAGGCCTATCCCGCAGGCGCCAGCGGACCGCGGAGAGGTGCAGTATATGCACTTAAAGGGAGTGTTACAAATTTATACGGGGGTTTCTAAGCTGAATAGCTGTCTTGAAGATGACTCGGTGCAGTTCATAGCCTTGCCCTTTTTTAGAACCGAGTCTCTCTAGTTTCAGAGCTACATGCCCGTGAGGATGTGCGAACTACTTGGTGCATGCTATTTCTAAGTTGCCCAGACATCCATAACGCCATAATAACGCCATCCAAACACTTGTTCAAACATTATGAGAATTGTGCTTCTAGAGCAGTCTTTTCCACTTACAAAGTGTGCCAACAGTTAAAAGTGAGGTTATTTTATCATATGTTTGCTTCAATGTCCTCAAATGTGAAAGATTTCCTTTAAGAATTGCGCTATAACTTATAACGTGAAAATAAGCAAATATCTTAGACTCGCGGATAAAGACGTAAGAAAACCACGAGAAAGGGCCAAAACACGAGTTCATAACGATATCTTGCTCAGCGAACACTTCAAAACATGCTGCTATATCTTGGGAGGTTGAAGAACTACAAATGAGTACTAGTGGCACAATCAATGACATATTAAGAAGCGTGTTCACTAAATAGAGAAATTGTGTTGTCTAGGGCAATCTTTGCCACCATTATCTCATGCATGTGTTCCAACAGTATGTTGGTAGTCATCAGCGAGCTTGTTTCATCATATCGTATGCTTCCTTCTTAAATAAGTGAGCTTGTTTCATCAGACCCTACGCTTAAAGGGAATGTTGAACATTCCCTGTAAGTGGGAGGTGCCGGCCTAGATAGAGTGCCGTTGTGACGTAAAACTGGCAAACGCCTGTCGGTGGGGCACCGCACGGTGTTAAGTGGTGAATATAGGACAGGTTACCGGACCTTTGGTAACGCACACTGGTATTTAGCATGGGGTTTTTGCTTAACAACATTATTTGCATTGTCGCACCGTTTACAGGCCTAGCTGTGAATCAGAAAAATCCGACTACGCGCACGATTTGTAAACGAAACATGCTTACTCACCATGTTACGAGGCTTTCGTTTTCATCTCCTCCTCCTGACCTTTAGTGCTGAGGGGAGCGTGTATTTCGGGCCCGTGTGGTGGGCGAACAGATGTGCGCCTGCTGCGCTGGATGCATATGAACTAGACGCATGGTTATTGGCTGGGTAAAGCGGTTAAAAGACAGTCTGGAGAGAATCAATTTTTCCTGGTTTCACCCAATCTGCGTCTAAAAGTGTTAAGCTTAAACGACTGTAGATATAAATGCACGCGCCAGAGCTCTTCAACGATGTGATAGATCATACTGGGTTGGTTTGGTTATGTGATCTCTTAGTTACAATGATTAGCGGTAAATTAAGTTCAGAACATGGCCAGACCAAATGGACCAAAAATGATGGAAGGGTCTATTGCAAATTTAAGAAGTGCTTTGATATCCTACTTTTAACAACGCCTAAAGGACTGAAACGGATCAGACCCCCCAGTATTTTGTTATAACGAGCCGAGTGGATTATGGGTTCAAAGTTTGTATGCTGAGTTATCGGCCTTCAATATACCAGGAGGTACTGGTTAAGCGATGTTATAGCGCAGACGTTGATTTCGTTGGCAGCATTCGCCCTTTCGAGTAGTGCCAGTGAAGGTCGATAATTCAGGATGAAAACTCTCAGCTTCTCTAGCAAAAAAGCGCAGTTGAAGCCATTTCTTGCCTACTTCAAAAGATTTTGTGGGATTAAATTAGACCATTATTCAGTTGTCGAGTTTTAACTGCGCGTCAACTGCCCTGGTTGTTTGCGCCAATTACATAAGATCTTTCTAAAAAGATGGTGTATTAAGAAGATTGGATAAAACAGGTGGATATGAATGCATTGGAATGTATCTTGAAACATGAATCCATGACTAGCTCCAATGAGCATCAGGCAGGTGACAACGGGTATGACCGGAGTGCTGCCGGAAAGTGTGACTCACTAGCAGGTGACACAAAAGACCTTAACCGTTTTCAAGACGTCTCACTGCGCTGAATGTTTCAATACGTAAAGAAATTAGATTTAGGCACAAGTGTTTGTCTGGCTGAGGTAAGTTGCGGGGAACATCACGTGCTCATTTCAAACAATTTGAAACCAGCTGAACCAACTAGATGCACCAACGTTAGAACCTTTGTGATTTAGCCCGGTGCCGCCTGATGCGTTTTGCTCCCCGCGATCACCTGGCGGCTAGAGGGTATCTGAGATGTACTCCCTGATATTTTAAGACGTAATTGCCTGATCAGAAGCGTAGAAATCCAAACGGCATTCGATCTTTCTGATATAATCTCACGTAAGATTCGATGTGATGACGTCCGACCCATGTTCAGTGAATACATTAAAAAACTTTGAATATATAAACGACTTCAGAACCCTCCTTGTACGGTAGTTTTTATCGTAAAGTTTCGCATTTCGCACCACAAGAGAAAACGTAGTTTTGCACTTACGGAAGATATGGTGTTCACAAAAGAAAAGTTCGAGGTCTGTTTAGATTAAGGTCAGATCACTCATTCCGATCATCTGCCTGCCTGTATGTTTATTTCTTCTCTTTATGATTTACTTAATGAAAAGAAGGCGTGGATTCGTAAAGGAACCTGTCAAACGAATTTGTTTATCAAAACTGGACGTCATAGATCTTATAGCTCGAAGCTTACAATCTGACCCTGATGATGACCTCATGCGGCCTCGTTTAGTTTGGCTGGCCCTGATTGACAGTCATTCAAACCAGTCGATGAATTACATCCAAGCACCCTGCCCCCAAAAAACAACAAAGAATTACTACATAAGCGGGAAAAGTCAACGCGCCCGCGGACACCGATTACATCATAATCCAGTGACCTGACCCGACATAATTTTTTTTGTCTCCCAGAGTGCGTCGGATTAAGCATCTGGCAGGCACCGAAACTGTAATAACTCTGCCAGACATGGTTCGAAACTTATTCCCGAAACCTGCCGCGGACACTCGTATCCTGATCCAGGTGCTCTCGGCTTGAAGCAATGTGCGTTACAATCGTCCTTGAAAGCGATATCTTCGACTGCGTGCGCTCTCCATGCGCCTTGTTTGTGATTCACCGCATTGGGCCACGCATCTCGTGTGCTGGTGGCAGCTCTATTACGGCGGCGACTCACTCAGAATGTGTTGTAATTGGGTTGGGAGCGTTTAACGTCACAATGGAGACAAATGGCTTGAGTGTGGAAGCGTGATAGATGACACCCATATTGTTCATAACACAGAAACTTTGCATGGGTAGCTATTTTCATCAGCCGATGCCAACCAGCGATAGTGGCAGAGGGATGATTTAGGATAAAGGAGTGGGGAGGGGAGGGGAGCGGGAGGCGGTGGGAGGGAGGCTGGAAGCGCTTGTAGCTTTGGGTTGTTTTCTGGCCAACGACCAATAACCAGATCGTCATACACAATCTTACAGGGAGTGTTCCACATTTTTATGGGGTTTTGAACTGAAATAGCCACCTTGAAGACCATTCGGTGCTGTTCACAATCCTGTCCTTCTTGGGACCCAAGTTCTTCTAGGTGTTTGGGCCATGGGCCGGCGAAAATGGGGAGAGGTGTACCGGGGGGAGTATGTCAAAGTCACCCTGGCATTTATGGTGTCAAATCATTCAAATCCTCCTATTCCATAAGTCATGCGGGTGATTAATGCCGAGAAAAATGTGAGAGTCAAGTCGTTCACATCTAGCGGTTGTGAGTACGATTTCCAGATATAACGACGGTCAGTTGGCTCTCATTCAATGTAATGCAAGGTACGATGACGTAATCAAACCATGACGTGGTTTCTGTTACAGTATTGTGGACAGTGACGTATTTATTCTGTGCCACTGTGTATATTATTACAGTGGCACGTCTATTATGCGAACAATTGTGGTATCTAGAGCGGTCTTTGCAGTTTAAAACGCATTCAAATCGCTATAAGTGGGCTTGTTTCATCCGAACTGATGTTTCAATACATTCAAAGGTGAAAAATTTCCGATTAAAATGCGCCATTACGGCACTGAACATCGCCAGTTATTCGGGTTTGTGGGCCGGTGTGTGTGTTTTAGCAGGGGAGCTGGTAAGCGGAAGTAAATTTGAATATTAATGTGATCGTAACATTCGGTGGGTGAAAAGTATGAGTTGCGAGCAGAAGCTAGCTACCTACATACCTTGGTCGAGGCAAGTCTATAGGGCATACCCAATTATGCATGCGTTCGTTTTCAACAAAATGTGCGGTGTGTATGACTGTGAATGGGCCATGTAGCTGAATATCCAGATTTTGAACATTTGTTCTATTATTATGCGAAGATGTTCAATGCACTGCCATTGAAGCCGACAGTGTAATTTCAATGCAGGGCCTC
The DNA here is from genome assembly GCF_011947565.3 of Pollicipes pollicipes. NCBI lineage: Eukaryota > Metazoa > Arthropoda > Thecostraca > Pollicipedomorpha > Pollicipedidae > Pollicipes > Pollicipes pollicipes. The sequence goes on along the minus strand of NW_023596746.1, from coordinate 23,049,785 downwards.
AGTGTGTGGTCAGCATTATGGTGAAGTTGATGACTGTTATGTCTGAAAACCTGGAAATGGCCAGATTGACAACATTTTGTTGGGACAGCACCTGAACAAAGATTCATTGTGGGAAAGGTTGATGTAACTTTTGGTGATAACCTCAGCAGATGAAAACGAATCATTTGAAGTATATTTCCATTTTTAGAGTATGCTTGGCTGGACAGTGTGTGTCACAAATTAAGCAAGAGAGTATTGCTTTTGGGGCAAGATGTAGGCTGCCTAATGCAGCCCATTGACATCTTTGTCATGTTTTTCCAATTCGGAAAACCTGGTGCTAGAAACCTAGAGCTGTTTCAAAGCACAGTGTCTTTCAACATATGTCCGATGGATTCAAGCGTGCGTAATTGAGAGGAAGATAGTAAAAAAATTACCCACTCACTTTTTACAATACAACGGGCCTCGTCGTACCTGATATCGTGCCGCAAAACATGACCCCCAGTCGGATCGCAAGCACACCTAGATATTGTTTGTGGGCCCATTTATGACTTATGGTGTATGGTGTAATGGAATACACACCCGGGGTGGATGCGACACGCGGGTCCGAAGATCTCTGAAAATTGTTACGTGTCCTCGGCCCGGGAAACCGAAAAAACAAGGCAGTAGCCAGATGCCATGCATTATTTCGTACAAGGGTTTTACTCTAAAGGGTACCTACCTCGTTCTAAGGTAGTTTTTATGAAATGTGCGGGGCTTGTGGGACATCTAAGAAGAATATGGTGGGGCTTGTTTTTTACAGTGATTTGGGCGTACCGTCACTATCCACGATACTTTTCGTTCCTTAGTTGACCGTGTACGCCAACTCGATTTCATCGGATAGCGCAGACCTGTCTGTCAAATGCTGTCACAAAGCAGGCGATATTGTGAGCACGTGTCACCGAACCCCACCACGCATGTCGATCAGGCTGCATTACAGTCCGCTGCGCTGCGATGGCTGCACGTCATCTATATGTTATGTCAGAGTACGACGTGACGCTCATTTGCGCTATGGTGAGCGACGTGCCCGCGCCGCGGCCGCCGGCGCTGCGGGCTAGTGGTATTGACCTCTGTAGTATTGGCCTCAGTGTGGCCTTGACCTCTGGCCAATCAGCGACGGCCCTTGGTGGGGCCGAGCCAAGGTCAGGCACGGAGCGCAGACTAGGGCTCAGTCGGGTCCTAGCTCCTGACTGGCAGGATGAGCGTCCTGTATGTCCCCCGTGCTCCCTTCGAGACGCTGGAAACGTCTAAAGGGTTTGTGCCCTGCCTTACCTACGGCCGACGGCTCGGGGCACTCCTCCGAGAGCCACTGCCTTTTCCTGCTACCAAGCCCTACTAGAGGCTCAATGACAATGAGCTTCGCTGCTGCCTCGGCAAATGTTGCGCACATAGAATGATGTGCATGTAATATAGCAGCATGATTGCAGCGAGTGAGTTGGAGCGGCACGCGGAATAGCATGGAGTGAATTGGGGAGGTGTCCAGAGTAGCATGCATGAGCCCGCCAGACCGGTCCGCTGCAATGGTGACGTGACACGACCGGGACCGATTCGTGGGTAGCGGATGACGGCCGGTCCGCTAGCTCCTATCAACGCACCGTCGTACGTGCATTGGCCGGCGCGCTGCTGCGTCAGGTCTTTGGCTGCTACGCAGACTTGGCGCCTTAGGCACCGCGGGGTACAGCGTGCCGCGACTGGCGTTCGTCGCGTTAAGACCGATTTCCACCAATTTTCGGCCTGGAAAATCAGATGGATCGATCGCGACGAAGAAAGTTGTAATTTTTGCTAGATGTGCAGGAAGTGTCTGAATCTGGTGAGCCGAAATCTCTGTATGGAACCTGGCGAAACCTGTCCGGAAACTGATACTAACACCTGACGATACTCTCCAACCTACTTTTCGAGCACAAAAAGCTTCGAAAAACTTCTTTCATGTGTAGTTATTTTTTAGTAGAAATGTTGCAAGGGATTTCATTTAGAATAGATGATTCGTGCATCTGTATGGCGACGTGGGTTTTCCTAACTAATGTTCAAAGTGGTTTGCTGTTTTTCCCACCACCATACAGTTCCCCATGGCACAGGGGATTGTACTGATAAACGTGTGAATAATGTGCATCAGGCCTTTCATATCTTCATCCTAGCTACTTAAGTGGTCCTGAGCTAAGGTAAATATCTCTACATGATGTTGAAATAATAGAAATGTCGCATAGCGGCGTAAATGACAGATAAACGTTGTACGATTGCACATTTGTAAGCTAAAGATGTGTGCTCCAAGTGCTTTTTTCATCTGTTGTATCTGCAGTGGAAGCAAACCAAGCATTTTAAATAACCAACGGCGGCCTAAATACTTTGTAACGCTGCACACTTGATAGCATACTGGTCTCACAAATGGCTGGATATTTCCTATCGCCTATACACTTGGTCTCACTTCCAAGTGAAACGCACTTCAAAATGAATCACCGGCCCACTCCAGGCCTTTCGCCGGCGCCCGGTTCGGTCAAAGGCCGAACTGAAGTCGACCTCTCGGCCCGCGGCCCGGTCGGACGCCTGCCGGCCGGCCGGCCGGAGGCGGTCGGTCTCTCTCTGATTCACACCGCTGAAGGCATTCCGGGCCAGTACTCCGGGCGGTGCGTCCCGGTTTTACGGACCGGAAAAATGATGGAAACGTGGCTTTAGTGTGGATGCCTGCCGACTGCTGATGTGGACGCCACAGCGGGCGGGCGTTGCCAATAAACGTATGTGCGACTCCTTGCGCTCGTTCTCGACCCGCGTTGGCACTTTCGGCAAGAAGCAATATTCTGGATCCTAATTCCCATTGCTTCTTTCCGTAACGCCGGCTTCTGATTTCAGGATGGCAATAATTATTTTGAAAACCTAAGATCCTGCTTCCTGATCTACATTAGCATTTCGCGTTTTTTTTTTTGGCCTCGAACGTCTTGCCCACCAGCTACTTTGTTTTGCTATCCAAATGTCTTGCAAATAGATTAACAAACGTCTATGCCGGATGGACTAACTCTTCGAGCAAGAGTCCTCGTCTGGTGTGTTAGCTCTGATACACCTGACGAGGGCGCTAGCGCGAACAATTATTTCATTCGTGGTACTATTACGTTGCCTCAATCCTTCTGTTAAACTTAAGCGTATATGTCATTTACTGCCCGCATGCTCTGTGCAAAGATGTTGGAATCTTTGTCCATTGCAAAGCCCAAAAGCCGACAATTATTCCGATTGTGATGCTTATACCTCGCCTCAATCTTTCTATAAAAAAAATTGTAAACGTATGTGTCATTTACCACCTCCGTGATCTGTGCAAAGACGCGGGGCTTTTTATTCGCTTGCGCTCGGTCCGAACCTAGAGCGGACATATCGTTTGGTCAGACTGGCGTGCCACGTTCTGCTGGCATCAAGCCAACAAGGGTCAACCCAGGCCCATAAATAGTTTTGCTGTAGTTTCAAGGAGCCTGCCTGAGGCTCGGAACTTTCGGAAAGTTTTTCTTGTTTGAACACATTTGTTATGGTTAATTAGCAGTAAGTTTTGGATTGGGAAGTTTCCGGACCTTTCCTGCAAAATTGCAAATTGCCATTGCAAAACGGGTGAAAAAATCTGGCGAAGTATGGATGAAAGTCGTCTAGGAGTAAAGTTGTTGTCTTAGTGTGAATAAAGTCCTTTGCGAACTGCATTGATACTGAACTGCCCTTGAAAAAAGACGCGGCTGAGTGGCGTGCTATTATTTTCCGTTAAATGTGCCGGCAACTGGACGCATCGGCCGCTAATAGTTGTTGCAAGCGGAGCCTTATGAAAACAAAATCTCATTCAGTGATGACTGCCACGGTTGACATTTTAAAATTTATTTTACCCTCGTGACGGCGAATGGACGCTAACATACCGTTCGCGACGGTCATTTGTATGATGATTGACTGTTCTGCTCCGCTAACTTCGTTACACTGCGTACTTCCTCATTCTGGTCCTGCGCCGCCTGGAAAATTGCAGTTGACCTTCTCACAGGCGAGATACCGCTTGGTAAGCTCAGAATTCAGTCCAGCTATCCGAATACTGAGTTTGGATGCAACCCATTAAGCAAAATTCGAACGATATTCATAGTACGTAGGAAGCAGCGTATTGGCGACACTAAGAACCCATAATCCCCGGAGTCGTGGAATACCAATCGCACATGCTTTCCAATTCTCCGATGCCCCGTCACACGATCAACGACTGATAGCACGTGCCCTGCCGAGCCTCGGTCCCCAGGCGGGTGACGGCACCAATAGGCCAAGTGACGGCGCGGCTGGCGGTCGGCAGGGCCGGCCGGGCGGGCTCGGTGAGCCGGCGCCTGGCCACTCGCTCCGCGCGCCAGCCGCGTCGATTGGCTTTCGATGACGTGTCGTCCCAATCAGCCGGTCGCCGCTCCGTCCCAGTGGGTGTCGATGACGCGCGGGCGGCGGCATCGAGCGGCCTGTGGCGCGTCGCCGCGCCGTCATCACACCCGGCTCCGAGGCGGCGCAGCGCACGGGTTGTGTGAGCCCGCGGGTGGTACCACACTCACATGTAGTGGGTAGCTGGTTGGGCTGGATACCGATTCTGGGAAGATTTCTGATAAGGTACGGGTATGATCGTTTATGGAATCTCCTTTAAGTACATAGGCTACTTCTTCACAATGTTTTTGCCTTGCACCTCTGTTCGTCGCAATAGGCTCCACTCACCTTACCGTTGCAATCATCAATGTAGCAGGATACAATTTGGTGTGGAATTGCTTAAAACGTGAATGCCTCTAATGGCCATCCACCGACAACTTCGTCTCTGGTGACCCAAGCACGCGCTCATTAACGGCCTCGGTGATCTGGGGCACATATACCTCCACCATGTAACGCTGAAAGCACACAGAAGGGCACGGTAGTGCGCAAGGTGCCTACCCCCGGTGCCGGTACTGGCGTTAGCGCTGGCTGGGCTGTAGTTTTGCAGGCGGCTGCTGGTCAGAGTGCTCGCTTGACTACGCCATCGGACAAAGCGCGTCGGCGTTCGCTTACATTGCACGGTAATCAGGCACGGGGTGTCCATCACGGTACAGGTACATCAGGTACGAGGTGTCCGGCGCGCGACGGCGGGGGAGCCCGCGGTGCAGGCCGACCTGGACGGCGCGGCGGACCATCGCCACCGGCCGATCAGAACCGGCCGTCATACCAGCGCTTGCCGAAGGATTTGAGCTTACAGACAGGCCGAAGCGGCATAACCTCGGGGTCAAGCGTCCAGGACGTGCGTGGCCGGCGGTGTATGCTGAAGGCCCGCCTGGGAGCGGGCTTCAGCAGTTGGGCTATCAGGGCCACATCCCGCGAAATAGAGTTCGGCTCTAGTGCGCTAGACGTTTCTTTGATTACTGCTTGACATTTCAGGAAATAGCTGGCTGGGTCCTTTGCTATTTTGGGTCTGCAGTATATACCTGTGTCCATTGGCGTACCCAGGGGAGGTTTAGTAGAGCCCCGATGTTTGAGAGGGCCAACCGGGCCTCAAAGCTAGCGTGGATATTAGACTGAAGGTCTTCCACAAGATGTTGTCTCTCGATGCATGTGCTGAGACGCCGCTAAAAGCGGGAATTATTCATTTTGCATAGGGCTAGAGAATTATTCATAAGTGTGAAAGACCGGGACAGAGCCTGACACAGGAAACTGTGCCAGTCCGTTCCACTCACTTTTGGACCAATCCCCTCCCCCCCCCCCCCCCGGTTATGCGTAGCAGACCGATGGTTCCGGTGATCGCAAGAGGCACCTCACGAAGACAGACCGGTAGCTTCGGTTAGCGTAAGAGACGCCTCAGGGAGGCAAACGATAGCACATCGGACCCAGACATTTGTTCAGAATGGGGCCGTATCTGACCAAACAAGCCTGTTTTGTGGGTTGAAGAGTGAAGAGGCACCACCCTCTATGTGGTGATTTATTAGGACTTGATGGTGCTGCACTATTGTACACTTCTGTGAGCTACGGATCGGTTTTGGACAGTATGTGCGCTTGTCTCAGCCGTATCCAAATGGGTCATGGAGGCCATGTTGCCCTGGAGGTCGCATAGGCCAATGCTGGAGAGGGCTGAGCGCATTGAAGACTGCGGGGTCCCATGAGGCCGACGACCCAGTACTTTTGACAGTGCAGGGTGCTTGCAGAGCGTCTTTAATGGCCAAAATGCTATCTAGCTGAGAATTCAAACCCGATAATTGAGACACTGAAATGGGTCTCTCGAACTCTCAAAGGAGGAAAGGGTTAAGAACAAAACAGTAAACCTTGAAAATGAGGCAGTCAGAGCCTCGTGGTCCGATGTGTCTCCCCCCCCCCCCCCTCCGGGTCCTGGATACTCCGGGTTCTGGGTGCCTGGTGCAAACCGCCGACCTGACAAGCCGGCTGCCTCTTTTTGATTGAGCCGCCGCCGTTCCTCCGCCGGCTGCCCCCCAGCTGCCGCCCGGTCTGCCCCGTTCACCAGACCCGATCTGACTTGACCTGACCTTGCCGCCCGTCGGTGCCGGCAGGCGGTGCGGCCGTGCGTCGGACGATGCGTGGCGCCGGGGCCGGCCATGAACGGCTCGGCCTCTGGCGACGATGACTGGCGCCAGCAGCAGCAGCCCGACCCGGCCAGCAACGCCACCGTCGTCTTCATCTACCCCACCGGTGAGCGGCGCCTCGGCGGCGGCCGCCGAGCCGCGGGCCGAACCCGGGGTACGTAGCCGACCGCCGCTGGTCGCAGACGAGCGTGGACGCGGTGCCGGCGGGCCGGCATCACGCCATAGGTGGGCACACCGAGGCGTGGTGGTCATCAGACCAGGGATCCCCGGAGACCGGGGATGATGCGGCCGCGGTCTAGTTGAACCGGCACTGGAGACTGCAGTTGACCGTTGAGTACGCACTGATCGAGTAACTGGAGACTTAGTGACTGCCGAATGCAGGGAGAGTGGACGGGGTCAGACATTTCTTCAAGACTGAGCAAATGAGGCCCTTCTCTTTACTTACTTGAGGCTTGGCTTGCACCTCAGTGACACCTTATTCGGTGCCTGGCCCCGCCCAAGGCTGGGGAGAGTGCGAGAGGTGTAACTCAAACTGGTCTTTGTAATCATCAAACTTCCGTCATCTCAGGTCCGCCACGCCAGACGCAGCGGAATAATGGTAAACATTCACAAAGTAATCTCCGCCGCGGGGGAAAATGCAGCATGGTGTGAGGGGCCAACATTTTCACCAACCCGAATGGAGATTGCCATAAGCTTGACATTTTGTCGCTGCAAGATGATTGTTCCTACAGTACTGTCGCTCAAGCGTTTCTCAGCATTCTCCACCAGTAGTGCCCCCGTCACGGCCAGTTCCTGCCCCTGCCCAAGGCACGGCCTCGGGGATGCGTCACTTTGCGGCTTGAATTTGGCGTACAGGCTTCAGTGCATGGGAAATCGACCTTTTCACCGAGTTTTAATGGTGAAGAGGCATGTTTGCCTATGTATTTGCATTCAACTTTAAAATAATCCCACTCATCACGCATGTGGTCATTCATGTGCGCGTCTTCATGCACAATGAATTAATTCATGCCAGGGGATCAAAGGCAGAGCATATGTGGGCCAGGGCATGAGGACGTTTTGGAGAGACACAAGAGCATTGGGGCAGGTTGAGGAGTTGGGTACGATACGAGGATGGGGCAGCGTGCGGCATGTTTTGTAATTCATGGCGCAGCGCCCGACACGCAGTATCTTTCAAGGGTAGAACAGAATATAAGAAATATTAATCTGACCAAAATACAACGACGCACGAACGATGAAATATTTTGCTGCGTTGGGTATTGACGCGCATCGATTCACCTTTGTGAATTATTTCCCATTTCTTTTCATGATATTTGCTTGCGGACATGTCAAGCATTTTGACAAACAAAAAGCTGCATGGAGAGCAGTCCACTTGGTTTGTGTCAGGTGCCCTGAACGGACACACTTGGTTTCTTGAAGCAATGAACGAATTGAAGATTGCTCCCCGCCTCTGAAACACCGTAATCATAGCCACGAAAGGTGATCTTATACAGCCCACCATACTTGATTGTCACAAACCTGTTTTCAGAATGCGAATTTGGTTCTAATTGATTGCACTAGAAGAAAACGAAACTACCACAAAGTCAACATCCGAGTGTTGCGCCTGCGCATTGAGATAGAGGCCCTTCGATACGTGTATGTATTTCACAAAAGGGGAAACCACCTGTGGGCATCGTATTGCTGACTGTCTGAAAGCGTGGTAGCTGCATCCAAAGATCTATTGAATGATTAAATGATGCCTAGCTTGACTAAATGTACGTTGTGAGTGCATATTTCGTACCTGCTGAACGGAGTTGTAAGGCGCGCTCTGATTTGTCATTAACAGAGGTCATCCACGAACGTCACGAAAACCATCAAAACGCCAATCTCCACCGCGACCGTGATTGGCTGCATTGCTAAACCGCCGCAAGTTCGCTCCACTCTCACAGTGCCGTCTCACGCTGTGGGCTCGAAAATAGCCGGATGACGTCACTCAAGCGACTGTCACGCGGCTGCCACGCAACTTCCGAGTGACGTCAGTCAAGCGACGGGTTGCCACGGTGGCCAAATAATCAACTTATCCACCCGCGTTTCGGGTTCTGTCAGCATTGACGGGCACAATAAGCATCCTCTTATTTTTCACCGCATTCTTGCATATTGTAATGTGCCGAGTGTCCCACAATTATGTGCACTTGTTATGCATTGACATCTGTGTGTGGGAAAATAAACCAACGATATTACCCAGCAACAAGGGAATAATTGCCAGGGGTGCCACGGTCTATTTTGTTTGACAAGAATGAAAACACCGCGCAAATGACGGCTCATCTGGAGCCCGTATTCTAGGTGCCTTCATTTTCGCACCAGGCCACTTTCGCTCTGTAGAGAGCCGCGCGCACCACTCTGCAAGACATCTGCCGCGCGCGGACAGTCCCTCGATCTTGTCCTGGAGCCCGTTTATACTTCTTGGTTTTTAAGCCGATGCTGTTCATAAGCTACCAAAACTACCAAAACTACCAAACTGCTAACAAATCACCTACCAAGAATCAGGTATGAAATTGTCATGATGCAAGGATTTGCGCCTATAAATGTGGGCATCTCAACTATGAGCGCTGGAAGCTAGCTGCAGTAAGTACAGTCAGGGAAACGTTAATTATTTGTATAGGATAGTGGGGGTATTAAAAGCCACAAAAATGATTTCATTGGTAGATTCCTTCGTGCAATGGAATAAGAAAACTGGACTCGATTTCTAATTTTGCAATGGGCAGCAACTGGTTTTGGACACCGATAAACATTTCAGATAACGTTTTACTGTTATCCTCATTCCTCCTTGAATAACCAGGAGAAAGTACAGCTAGATGTATTTATATTTCGGTTACTTACCCTCATCGAAACGAATAACAGCAGTGATATTCAAGTTTAAGAATACCACAAGGAAGATTCGTTTCGATAAAAACATATGACCGAAATACCAAGGCATCTGTCCTCCCTTTTCCCTGGTTGTTCTACGAGGAATGAGGCTATAAACACTGTCTTATCTATATGCATGATGTTCCTCGCAAATGCACTAACAGCTTATGTGAAAACGAAGTTCATTAATCAGTAGCAGCTGATTCTTGAAACTACTCAGAATACTCGAACTGACCTATTCATGGCTGGTTCATGCAGTCAGCAGGAACATCAATGGGAAATTTGTTAAGCATTAAGCATGCTGAAATGGGACATATTTCTCCACTTATAAGGACAAAATCAGAAAACTTACTTAAGAAATACGAATTCTCGCTTATTTTTATAAACATATTTTTGTTAGTTGTCATGACAACGGCGGTGGCATGTTCCATGCCTGAACTGGGCTTTATGTCCGGTTCCCACCAAGTTTCCGGCCCGGAAAGCTGATTGGATGGACACGGACGGAAAAAGTTGAAATTGTCGCTAGATGTGCACTAAGTATCTGGATCTGGTAAACAGGAATATGTTTATGGAGCCTATCATCACCTGTTCGGCCATTTACGAAAGCACTTGAACACTTTCGAACGTACCGTTTAAGAAAAAAAACTTTAGAAAGCAATGTTTTCATGTGCAACTTCTTTTTAGTAGAAACATTGCAGAGGACGGCATATAGAATAGATGACACGGGCATTTATGTGTGTCAGCCAGGTGGTGCGTGGTCTTGGCCGACGGTTAGATAGTACAGATAGCGCAGGGAGACAGGGAGACAAATACACAGATACAGAGAGACAGGGAGACAGAGAGACAGAGAGACGGAGAGACAGAGAGACAGAGAGACGGGGAGGCAGAGAGGCAGAGAGAGAGAGAGAGAGAGAGAGAGAGAGAGAGAGAGAGAGAGAGAGAGAGAGAGAGAGGGAGAGAGAGAGGACGGAGGACGGAAGGCGGAGGGCGGTGGGCGGTGGGCGGTGGGCGGTAGGCGGTGGGGGTGGCGGTGGGAGTGAGAGATCAATCTATCATATATATACATATATATATATATATATATATATATATGTATATATATGTATGTATATATACACACACACACACATATATATATATATATATATATATATATATATATATATATATATATATATATATATATGTGTGTGTGTGTGTGTGTGTGTGTGTGTGTGTGTGTGTGTGTGTGTGTGTGTGTGTGTGTGTGTGTGTGTGTGTGTGTGTGTGTGTGTGTGTGTGTGTGTGTGTGTGTGTGTGTGTGTGTGTGTGTGTGTGTGTGTGCATAGATATATGCATGTATGTATGCATATCGATGCCGAAAACACTTATCTCCTTTTTGCTGACTATTCGAAGAGGAATAAAGCTATTAATATTCTTATGTAGCTTCATTTTTAGTCTGGCTCGCATGGAGGCAAGTATTATCGTGCATGTGGAACACATATTTGGCATTCTGAGTATGTCTTCATTGAAAAGACACTACATTTTTCGAGACCATACAGGCTTGGTGAAAGTGACAATCAATGTTTGAAGCAAACTGAATGATATTGAAACCGATAGCGACGCTCTGCGTTTCAGAATTCCGGACGTGCAGCTCGGAAACTACACGGGCTTAGGTCTTAAGAAGGATAGACCTGTGAAATGCACCGAGTGGTTTTAAAGGCTGTGATTTCAGTTCAAAACCCCACACATATGAGGAATGCGCTCCTTAATAGAAGTAGTGCCGACTTGATGTGCCATGGTGTCTTTAAAAGCTCTGATAAAAATTACATGCGCAGACTCTCAAGGCGCTCTCGAAACACTACGCAAACTCATAGGGCGGACGGATCATGTGCGTATAGGTCCTCAGCACACCACACCACATGGTTGAGGCTTTTTTGGCAATACGGCAAAATGCATCCTTACGGAATGTAATCCAACTAAACCTACTTGGTCTTCAACACAAAAGTCAAATCATGCGACGTATGCATGTCATTCTGAATGAATTTGCAATCTTAGAAAGTGACAGGGAACAAATGAAAAAACAGGGTTGGCTTCGACTTTTTAAGAAAAGAATCTGACGTAAAAGTGACCTTCAACAAGTCGAAAATTTTGGTTTGTTTAGGTCGTTGACTCATGTCGTTTCAGAGACGTAATACTGTCCTCCAAAAAATTACACCTGTTGTTAGACCACAGCATTATCCGATGGGACCCTGCTGTCTACTGTAAAACCAAGCTTTTTTCGTAACCTCCTTTTTGAAACCACTGAAGGTATGATCAGGCCATCATACTGTGGACAAGGTTTATCACATTGTTCAGGCATCATTCATGAAGGGTATAATCACCAGTGTCAGGGAGGACGGAGCGCAGCCCGAGATTTTCTTTGGATGGCTGCGTATGTGACACCGTGCGACCTCGTGTATGATGGCTCGGTAACCCCCTGTCAAACTGCTGTATTAACAGTCAGCAGGCAATTTTTGTGGAGTACTCCACTTAGTGACATGTTTGTTTCAACGATCTTGGATGCCTTAAAACTAATCGTACGTGAAACCAACAAACCTGCAGGATTGAGACTTCCACCATAGGACTGTTGCAGTGGGAGCTATAAATCCAGTTAGCTACATTTTGAATGGAATCGGTTTTCAATCCTTTCAACCCGTGTGGCCTGGCAAAGCACTAAATCCGGTTCGGTCCTTATCCGTGTGCTACTCGAATTTTCTGGTTCAGGCCAGTTCTCGGGGATTTGGACTGATCGACGGATCAGTCCAGATCCGTCGTCCGCGGATTGATTCATTTCGTGAAGTGCTCCAACGGACAATGTCGCACGTCGGGTCGTGCGGCTGCTGTGCGACAGTGCGGCAGCGCCGTACGAAAAACACGTTTGTCTGGTGCCTCCCTGACTCTACCGTCCAAAGGTAAAACCTCATGTTCATTTCTGGCTATTTTGCGTTTTTATGTCACCTGATTCGCCTTCTCGTGCTAAATTCGGACAGCTGTCCAATACTTGAAATTTTCACAAACGTTTAGCTAAAAGAAAGGGCTAGAGGTTTGCGAAAATTTCAACTGATGGTTCAGATAACCAAATTCAGCATAAGTAGGCGAATCAGATGACATATAAAATGCAAAATGATCAAAAAATTAACATATGGGATTTTACCTTTGGACGGCAGCACTGTTTGCGTAGGGGTCGCATGGCACCAGACTATTTTTCACGTGATCGAATGATTGCGGTGGACCCAGCCTGTGTGCACATATCAATCGTTGACGACGAGCGCCAATGAGACCCTGCCGCATCGTCAATCGGAGTCTCGTGAAAGGCTATACGCTCTGTGGCCTCGGGCCCTTTACACTAACAATTTAACGGATACCGACTTTACAATACGTATCTCTGTTGCCCTGAAAGACGCCGGAGAACCAATCAAATGCCCAACCAAGGGGCACAAACAAGGTTTCGTCTTGTGATGTTTTCATTGAACTGGCGGAATTGAACATGCTTTGTATTCAATATTTGCCCACGGAGAATTTTGACGAAAGTTCGGCGTCTACTTTTGCAGCTTGAAGGTTTGTTGTTTAGTGAAAAATGATTGCATAGCCCCGAACGTCGCCAGTTGCTTATTGGCTCGCGTTTCCTTTCAGCTGCAGCGAACGCTTAATTGACCAGGAGATGGAAAGGCAACTATATGCACAAATACCTAAATAGATAATAAAAAGCACTGATCTTTGACAGTTTGATGCCATTCCGTCGCATGACATCCTGCAGGCACCTCTCCTTCCTCAGCAGGTGTTCTGAGGATCACGGTACGACATCTCGGCTCTTGAGTGGATCCGATCCATCGCATGACACCCTGCAAGCATCCCTCCTTCCTCAGCAGGTGTTCTGAGGACCACGGTGCGACATCTCGGCTCTTGAGTGGATCCGGTCCAGGGGGAGAACTGGACTGTCAGCAAAACCTCTGCAAACGTGGAATGTGTTGTTACTAGCGTAAATTTGTTCGGGAAAGTGCGGAAAATCGTGGCTTAACTGATGCTCCGATGCATTTTGATAACAGATTCTACGTTCTGCCTCATCTATTAATTACGTCACGTTTAATATATTAACCTCAGTCCCAGGACGCGCTTAAACCCCATCTTAGCTACTGGACCCTGCGTCGTTAAAGAAGTCGGGCATGGAGTTGCCAGTTGCATCTCTTGCGACAGGCTTAGATGGCTCATGCATTTCAAAACTTTGAGTATACTGCGAACATTCACAACGTGATAATGTAAGAGTCGGTAGCAAATAATGCATACAGATTTCGTTGTGAGTCGGGAAAAGATGGCGTATCTTTGTAGATGTTCGGCTTTGCGTGATTTGCTAGTAGTACCAGTCGCGTCAAGCCTGTGTCGTTATTTGACGGACGGGGGAGGGTGGGTGGGGGGGAGGGGGGGGGGGTGGGGGGGGGGGGGGTAATAGACGCATTGGTTTGCTTATCCTTCCGTCTGGGAAGCTCCTGCGCTCCGGGAACATTGTCCGGGCCCGTCGTGCGCTTTGCCCATGGTGCGCTGCGGGAACAATGTCTGGGCCCGTGTTGCGCTCAGAGAACAGTGTCCAGGCCCGTGGCGCGCTCGGCTGAACATTGTCTAGGCCATTGGTGCGCTCCGGAAAAGGTGTCCAGGCCCGTGGTTTACGATTCCCTTCTTCATTTATCCACTGCTGACTTCCGACATCATTCTGACGCTTTCCAAACGGTGCACGCCCTGACCTGCTCGAGCGTGGAGCGAGACGCTTAGAATAGTTGCACCAGATCTGTTCAATTGTACTACGCTGCTCGAAATGTCAGCCAGCAGCACAGTCCTGTGAATAATGCAGATGCCTGTCCAAGCTCCTTTTGAAGATTTCTCGGGGGACGGCTGCCGGAGGATGCTGGCCAAAATAGCGTTAGGTACGGCGCCGACGCTGAGGAGCGCACAATATGGACGACAGCGGGGCTTTTGTGGACTCTTACCGGGATCTCAACGGATTGCAACAGATTGAACATGCATTTGAGAGCAACTATGATGCTGATGTCAAAGACTACACGCTGTGTTTCCATTACCGGCGAGCTTCAAGGCAATGCCATTCGTTCGTTTACTTGTGTGTGTTTTGTGTTATCTTTGTTTGTTTTTTGTCATAAATTTGCTGGCTTTGAGCACGATGACAACGACGCAAGGTTCACTTTTATTTAAGTTATGTTCTCCCGATGCCAACAGTCTACGGATGTGCGTCTGACTATGGTTTTCGAAGTGGTGCAGCAAGAGGAAACATTGTGCACTCCTATTCCATGCACCTAGATGCAGACTGTGTCAAAATGAAGATCTGTAAATGTGTGGCAGTCAGTGTGGCTTAAATCGTGTGAAAGCCATATACTGCGATTGTCTGAAACGCGTAACAGAATGTTTCCCAGATAACCGTCTTTATGGAGGCATGTTCGAGAGCGCAAAAGTATAAGCAATTCCAGCTGGAACGTTGCCAACATCTAGATATCCCAAGCTGTTATGGCGTAGGAGCAAAGAGTAAGAGACAAATTTTTGCTCTGCGGAACATTGGTCTTTGTTAATGCCGTTGATGTCACCGAATCGAGCAACCAATATCAAGTGACTTTTTGAAAGCAAAGAAATCGGCAGGTTAATGACTGGCCACGTAATCCACGCAAACGGTGGTGTTTGTTTTGCTGAATGATTCATAACTTGACTTTGGCATGGAAAATTAAATCTTCGGAATCTCCATGAACCTTGTATATCTACTTACGGGCGAGGCAAAGTATATAAAAATTGACCTTTACTCGCCGAGCCTCATTTTTTAGTTTTGTAAGAACACTGCAGGTAGCTAATGTCAGATAAACGGTCCAAATGTTTTGTACGAACTCATATATGTGTCACGCTGATGCCATACTCTAAGCCATCACACGTCTTTCCTTCGATTGCTCGTCCGACTGGCAAGCCTGTCAGCTGAACAGCCTCGCCTCGTTTGTGTCACGCCTCATCCTTTATGCGTTTCCCCCACCATTCGAGCTGACATCAGCTCCGGTAACCCAAAAACTCTGCTCGCTTCCTTGAAAGCGATCGCAGCCGCTTGTCGATACAGATGGGTTGCGTCTCCGCCCGTCACTCCAGTGCCCGCCACTGCCAGGCTTCTTTCAGTGGATGGCGCACTGCAGCGCCCCAGCAAACCACTTGCTCAACAGCTGAACGGCGATTCGGCCCGAGTCTCTCACTCAGCCTATCGCGTCGAGGGGTGCTATATGGATCAACTAAGGAACTGTAGCAGTTGAGCAGTGGTTCGACCTGAGCCAGTCACCCAGCCTATCGTGTTCAGGGGTGCTGCACGAATTAACTAAGACAGGTACTGCTAATGGGTGCGCAAATGGAGAACATTGGATGTCTGGGCGAAAATCCACGCGCCAGTTTTTTCAGCTATTTTCTCCTTTCTCTGCTAAAGTTGTATTCCAAATTCTGCCATCCCGAAAATCAAAAAGCAACAGGTAGAATCTTGGACTGATCTATCCCTCAAGACTTGTCGGCAAAAAAGAGCGCTGAGCAAGACTGTCTTCCATATCCTCGGCTATGACCTATCACTCCCGTAATTGGGAGGGACAGAACACACGTATCGGACAAATCTCTCGGCATATCGACGCGGCCTTTTAGGGTGGGCTTTGAAACATCAAACCGATGTTCCAAAGCTCACGCCACAAGAGACCGCAAGACCGAGACCAGCCTAACACTCATGCTACACTTAATCACATTCAGAACGTTTTTGGAAACCACTCATAGCCACTGTCACAGCTACTCTGTTTCCCACAAGTCAGTGGTGTGTCTGAAACATAGGTTTATTTGGACAGCGGAGTATTTGGGAGCGTCTGGAAGAGGCCAAGGCTCTCACAAGAAATAATGTGCTGACCAAAGCGTGGTTTGCCCGCCAGCTGACGGGTCACCAGTTCGTCAATCAAGGGAACCCATTGACCCCCTGTGATTTTGCGAGTTCTCCGGGGGGAGGGGGCGGGGGGAACAGAGACGATCCTGTGGTTCGGTCACTAAACCGTCGGTATGGATCACCCAAGCACCAGCTTCGATCCCCGAAATCAGCGCCGGCAGCCGGCAGACGTAAAATCGTGGTAATGGCCATTTGCAGTAGTTTTGCTTACCCTTTCAGATGAATAGAAATATTTACTAAGGACGATTATATGAATGCTGCAGTGTACTTTTGAACAACGTGTAACTATGGGTTCTTAAACCGCAATAGTTCCGGAGCTCTTAAGGGAATGTCCCCGTGGATCGTAATATACATATTCCCACGATGTGTAATCCTTGGCTCCACGTAAAAATATGATCGAAGTAGCAGAAATCTTTCGCTTTTATATATCCTTGCCTTTATGCAGTTTGGTAGTCGCCTCCAGCCGACCAGCCAGCGCTTTATTTTTGTCTTGTGTTTTGTTTTGTTTTGTTTTTGTTTTTCATGCGTGAGGCTTCCAAACAGCGCTTCGCAGCGTCGGAATACTGCCCGCATTTCTCGTCCGAACTACTGCATCTATTTATAGGCATGGCGTAGGTTATGGAACGTGTGATACGCTGTACTAGTAGAAAGGGAAAGCCTTTACTGTTATAACAGAAACTCCAAATGCCTTTCAAAAGTCGTAAGTCCAATGAGAGACCGGAAACGACCATCGACGTAATCACCCCTTAAATGTTGCTAGGTCCATTTCGATTTTGGTCCATGGCGTAAGGTTAAAACGGAACAGTAATCCAATTAAACTGATACTTAGGACCTGACCACGCTGCCATTAGGGATTGTTTCACCCATGGAAAAAATGTATATGTATATATATATATATATATATATATATATATATATATATATATGCATTTATTTATTTATGTTTATACATAAAATGCATATATAAGTTATAAGAGATGTATATATATATAAATATATATGTATATATACACATATACATCAAACGTGTACGGCCACCTTCTTCTGGTCATGTGCAGCAACGGTCTTCCTACACTGCGGTTCGGCACACACCAGATCCTGGCTCCTGATTCTCATTTAGATGCTCGGACAAATCGATAGCAAATTAGGAGGGACAATCGGGAGGGTAAGAGCGCAAGTCGTTAGGCATTCTGTCGCATAGTGCTCCGGTCTTGTGGCGTGCACCCTGGTGCGTTAAAGGGAGTATTCCATCTTTTCTCCGCTTGCTTATTGGCACATCAGACGTGTATGACTTAACCAGTGATTTTGTGTTCATTGCAATACTTCTGGAAAGGTCAGAATTTTGATTTGAAGTAGGTGAACCGGTAAGAGAACTTTCATTTGACTCCCTGCTTACCACTATGAAAGTAAAACACTTCATTTGCCTTGCTTTTTCCAACGCATGCCCCTTTAGTGTTTGGCAACACACTCATGTGTCAAAATATCTATGCCATAAGCTACGAAAGTTTGAAACACCGTTTAGGCAAAAAGATATGCAGACACGAAGCTGTTATCTCGTGAATTCAACGAAGCGTTGTGCTATGGTTTTGATTTCTTTCCTGTGGCGTTTACCACAGTAGCTCTTTCCGAGACGTACTTTGGCTTTGGGAATGGGAGCATTACATGATGCATGTAGCACACTGATTCAGACTTCAATCAATGCACTTCTCTGTAACAGGCGCTTGCCCGCTGGGCTAATCACAAACGTCCTTTTATTTGCACCAGGAAGGGTGTGTAGGATGGTTGTCAAGGCGACGGTGGTCGCGACTGCAGGGAAGACTGTAATAACGCTGGATTGTGCTGGGACAAAGCGTGAACAACGTAATATGGATTCGAAAATAACTAGAATTGCTATCCTCACAATATAAGTGCTGCAGTTGCCTGACCAGTGTTATTAAACTATCTAGTCCTAAGGTTTCACCAGAGTATGTTTTGAAATATGCCTCAAGGGCGGGAAATTCCCTTGAAGCCACTTGGAGGTTTACCTAAAGCTCAAGCACGCCCAGTTACCTTCAGTGCGTTTTCACTTGCCTCGTTGACCTGTGGCCACGGCAGAACTTGCGGCATGATTAGCGGTCTGTTGCAGGCGTTTCAGGCGCACCAGAGCCGGGGCCGCTGCTGGAAGGCTGGTGGACTCGAATCACGGTCATCCGCTTCAACGTCTTAAAAATCTGGTTTCTTCTTGTGGCGGCGACCTCGCAAATAATCAAATGATTTCCAAAACGCGAAAGGCGGTGATAGGTCACCGCTAGGCAGACGAGGAATACCTTTCAAAGAACGTCCCTTTGATAACTGGGTTACAGATAACAGTGGATTCATGCTGATCTTTGATAAACTGGGTCGCAGATAACAGTGGGTTCATGTTGAAATTATTAAGAAACGTAACAGTTTTGATTGGTGTCGTTTACGAGCTTCGCCACCATTCTCCCTCTGGTCGACTAGGCCTGCCATGGCCGTGCGGCAAGAAGCTGCGCGTCCGCCGCATGTAAAGTGACACATCACACACGCGGCACGTATTTAGCAAGTGTGCGGAAATTAACGTCAGGCATGCTGACGCCGTGGTGCGGCTGGGCGCCGGGCGGGCCTTATTTCATCATTAATGACCTCGGCAAGTCGACATTACGGAGCGGCACGATTGATGACTTGGACGTGGATGGGCACAGTGTCTGCGATACTCCATCTTGTCATAAGTCAACTTATCCGGCAGTGATGGATACCACAGAGATCGCACTCCACAGTGTGCTGGATTTGAACTTCCAGCGGCTCCACTGTTGCGTCTCCCGAGGCGACTGGCAGCGCTATAATTCAGCGCCAGTAGCCCACAGCGTGTCCATGCTCTGTCCCCAGGCGAGCAGCGATGAGTCGCCCAACCCCAGACGGCCGCCCCCGTGGTCCCGATGGAGGAGCGTGCAGTAATTTCCGCAATGTTTCTAGGGCACGGAGGTTACTCATTTGATGGATGAAGTGGGCGAGAGACAACTTGAAAGATGAATTCAATGGGAGCGCGAGAGAAGCGGGACGGGGCTTAGTGAGGGGATAGAGCAGGATGGAGAGAGAGATACACACACACACACACACACGCACACACACACACACACACACACACACACACACACACACACACACACACACACACACACACACACACACACACACACACACACACACACACACACACACACACACACACACACACACACACACACACATATATATATATATATATATATATATATATATATATATATATATATATACAGGCGAATGGAGGGAGAGGGAGGTCAGAGTCTAGACTATGTATCTGTAGTTGATTCCACAAATGAGCTTCATAGCTATAAACTCAAAAACCCATTGTGTGGGACGATCAAATGTTAAGAAAGTATTTGTCATTGCATGCTACTGCCTTTGTCGCATCGTTGTCCAGACCTCTTGAACGTCTTGGTTCTCTTGCCTCTACATTACTATATGGACAGGAGGCCTGCACTGAGGTTGGCATTGCATCGTGGTCCGTAAAACAGTGGCGTTTGTCGTACCCCCGTGACCCTGCAGCGGTCGTCAGGTGCTGTACCTACCCGCTCACCAGCACCCGCCCGTCACATCCGCTTGCTGTCCGCAGTGTCTCCGGAGACCGTGTGGGTGCCGATAGTCTGCTGCATCGCTGCATTCCCTGCGCTCGTGCTGACCATTGTGATGCTGCTGCGACACCGGGCCATGCGAGCTCGAGCCAGGTCCCGCATCACGCGCAAAAGGTCGGTCAAGTCCGCCGCTGCTCAGACGGGACGGTCCAGACTGAGTGCCCCAGCGCTGGCCGCGCTGGTGATACTGACTCCTCTCTGCGGGCGGGACGGTCAGGTTGAATGGGGCCTCGTTGTACTGCTTGGCCCCAGCCTGAGCGCAATGCGCGTCGAAGAGATTGAGCGCTCGGTGAAACCGGTGTGAGTAAGGGTGAACGGGTCGTTTTGCTGTCGCTGAAGAGTGCATTGCCTGCGACTCATGTTTGTATGTACCCTGCTCTGAAGCGTCGAGATTCGTGCGATCTCTTTCTGTTTTAAGACAGAGTGTGTGGGGAGTTAAGTTAACGTCCATCACATACTGGTGCACGTAACGATAAATTACCGCAGCAGAGTCGAGCTACGATAAATACCGAAGTGCATTAAGGAAAGACATTATCAAAGGATGATATAAACTGCCGTGTATTCTGTTTCTCCAAACGTGATGGCTTAACAGCGGACGTTTGCTAGCGGTGTGTGTCGATTCATGCCAGGCGCCTAATGTATGTACGTCTTTCAGAGAAGCGGTTCGCTACACGCAGGCTGCCAACAAGTACTGCAAGGTTAAACTGCAAAATTACGACGGGCTAGGTGAGAAATTATGGCAGTAAGTTGTCACTCGTCCCAGAATGTACTTTACCAAATATCGGAATATCCCTTCTGCCTTAGCTCGTGCGTGTGGTATGGCATTTTGTCTCAGTGCGTTTTAATCTCGGAGGACGGCTCTGACTGCCGACCGACTGTTTTGACACATCCGTGCGCAAGCAGGCATCTGGCAAAGAGGCCACTAGAGTTTGTAGAAACTCGCGTAGACCATTGGCGATGGTGGTGGGACGGTGCATTTCCGAAAAGTTTCGACGGTAATGACGACGGCGGACGTAAATGGCGCTCCTCCCTACGGCTAGGCTGAATCTTTAATAATCTTCTCACGGTCTTCCTTTCCAATTTCATAACCCTAATATGGTGTGAGAACGAATTTGAATTTCCTTTCATGTTTCGTCACACTGTGGCACTGCTGGCACTTTGGCACGCTGTGGCACGTCACTACCTGTGGCTAGGCATTTCGTATGCATACCTCACTTGGGTTGGAATAATTTTCCAGGACTTTGATCGCTGCGGGATTTCTACCCTCCACCCTTTGTCTCGGCAGGAATTACAACCGAGTCCACGGTGCTGGAAAGCTATTTTACCTGCGCTATGTTGTGTTGTATAATACCGGCATGCATATGCTTTTCTTCTGCGGACGTCATTAAGTGTACAATGGTGTGTGTGTACTTGAACTGGGCCTGTCGCTGAGACACATTGCAATTGGATGTATCAATCGTAATTGTGTATTTAAGATGACATACATGGAAACACAGCTGATGCGAATGGAATCCAGAACAACGGATTAACCAAACATCACGGAGTGCTTTTTGCATGATTGTAACTCACTAGCATGACAAAGCGCCGCATCATTTCCAGAGACTGTGGAAGGCAGAGACCGAGATGCTCAGCTCACAGGGACTCGCATGAATGGCAGGTGAGCCATTCGGCTGGTCTCCCCTTTCAGCAAACCGAAAAGAACAATAGCATCTCACCACTGACTTCCATTTCCAGCTCGGTGCTATCACCGGACGGAAAACCTGAAAGCATTGCCCCAGACCGGGTCCGGTCCATTTCATCTCTCTTCGCCCTATTGGTGGTTTCGATGAGCGTTCGAACTCGTTCACATTTCCTTTCCGACGAATGCCAACATCAGAGAAGTTCAATATTGGAACATCATATCATAACATCGGAGGTTCTTCAGTTCCGGGTTTGGGACAGTCAACTGAATACCAAGTTATCGTGATTAAAAGGACACATCACTAGCCGGCAAAGCGAGACCGGTCCAAGAAAACAAACGAGTACTCACATCTCTCTCTCTCTCTCTCTCTCTCTCTCTCTCTCTCTCTCTCTCTCTCTCCTCTCTCTCTCTCTCTCTCTCTCTCTCTCTCTCTCTCTCTCTCTCTCTCTCTCTCTCTCTCTCTCTCTCTCTCTCTCTCTCTCTCTCTCTCTCTCTCTCTCTTCTCTCTCTCTCTCTCTCTCTCTCTCTCTCTCCTCTCTCTCTCTCTCTCTCTCTCTCTCTCCTCTCTCTCTCTCTCTCTCTCTCTCTCTCTCTCTCTCTCTCTCTCTCTCTCTCTCTCTCTCTCTCTCTCTCTCTCTCTCTCTCTCTCTCTCTCTCTCTCTCTCTCTCTCTCTCTCTCTCTCTCTCTCTCTCTCTCCTCTCTCTCTCTCTCTCTCTCTCTCTCTCTCTCTCTCTCTCTCTCTCTCTCTCTCTCTCTCTCTCTCTCTCTCTCTCTCTCTCTCTCTCTCTCTCTCTCTCTCTCTCTCTCTCTCTCTCTCTCTCTCTCTCTCTCTCTCTCTCTCTCTCTCTCTCTCTCTCTCTCTCTCCTCTCTCTCTCCTCTCTCTCTCTCTCTCTCTCTCTCCCTCTCTCTCTCTCTCTCTCTCCTCTCTCTCTCTCTCTCTCTCTCTCTCTCCTCTCTCTCTCTCTCTCTCTCTCCCCTCCGGCGGGACCATCATTCACGCCTCGCCGCCTCGCATCAGCGGCGGGTCGGCCCCGACCGCGTCGGTAGCTGACGGACGAGCCGGAGCGGGGACGGTACCGGGGCGGGCATGGTACGGGTCGCGGCCGTCCCGACCGATGACCGCACCGTCGACCCTGACGCCGTCTCTCCTCTCCCGTGGGCCGGCCGCCCGACGGCCAGCGCCGTGGCCGATAAGTCGCCTGCCGGCTGGCGGTCTCCGCCATACCAAGGCTGTCGGCAGGTCGCACGTCTGTCCGGTTCGGCTGTCGGGCTGGGAAGACCTATCGGACAGGGCTGTCCGGCTCGGCTGACGGGCTGGAAAGGCTTGTCGGACATGGCTGTCCGGGTCGGTTGTCGGGCTGGGGAGGTTTATTGGACTGGCTTGTCCGGCTAGGCTGTCGGGCTAGGAGGCCTTTCGGACAGGGTTGTCCGGCTTGACTGCTGGACTAAAAAGGTTTATCGGACAGGGCTGCCCGGCTCGGCTGTCGGGCTGGGAAGGTTTCTGGGACAGAGCTGTCCTGCTCAGCTGTCAGGCCCTGGAGGTTTATCGGACGGGGCTGTCCGGCTCGGCTGTTGGGCTGGGGAGGCCTACCGGACATGGCTGTCCGGCTCGGCTGTTGGGCTGAGCAGGTCTATCGGAAAGGGTTATCCGGGTCGGCTGTCGGACTGGGGAGATCTGTCGGACAGGGCTGTCCGGATCAGCTGTCGGGCTGGGGGGTTTATCGGACGGGGCTGTCCGGATCGGTTGTCGGGCTGTGGAGATTTATCGGACAGGGCTGTCCGCATCAGCTGTCGGGCTGGGCTGTGCGGTGGGCGCCCATTCATCGTAATATTTTGATATCATGGAGAGATTTAATGCACAATGCCATCCGAGAAGCTACAGTAATAATAGCGCACGCACTCTGTAATTTCTGACGAAGAGTCAATCTTTGTTTTTCCCTCCGCTCCTCTCTCATTTGTCCACGCCCTCTCATCTTTGTGTATGTTTTGTCCCAGTCTGCTCTGCCATTCTCCAGCTGTCTTGCTCGGATGGGCCAAATGGGATGTCTGATGACGAGCGCGCTTTACGGGCCGTCAGCGTTCTCTCGCAAAATATGGGACAATGACGTGAACTACCTGCATTTGGAATATGAAAACGTCGACGATGAAAACACGGGGAAACGGGATGCGGTGCGTTGAAGGCCACGCGTTTCAAGCGTTCATTCGTATGCCTTGAAGCGAAAGAAGTTCGTGCTTAATGAAGAATAATGCTCGTGCTACCGAACGCTGTCAAAGTTGCCTGCCTAAATTACTACGCATTTTGCGTTAAACTTTGCTCCTATTCGTGTTTGTAACCCAGTTGATATAACTGTTCAGGCTTTCACATAACTCATCCAAACTGCGTCGATGGGTTGTGGATATCAATGGCGTCCGGACCCGTTTGGAGTGAGGCGCTCGTCCATCAGCCGTCGCTCGCGCGCTGACCCGCCGTGCGGTCGGGCTGCCGCAGCTACACCATCAGCACCGACCTGGCGACGGCTGTCGACCGCTCGGAGGTCACAGACGGCGACGCCTCCACCTTCGACATCGCCGGTATCGTGGCCGGCGGCGGGCGCAGAGCGGGCCGACTGGCGGCCAGCGGCACCGACGAGGACATCGCCTCGGGCTGCTCCAGCCAGGAGTGGGATGAGCCGGGTAGCCGGGTGAGCAAGTGAGCCGGGTGAGCAGGTAAGCTAGGTGGGCAGGTGAGCTAGATGAACAGGTGAGTTGGGTGAGCAGGTAAGCCAGGTGAGCAGGTGAGCCGGATGAGTAGGTGATCCGGATGAGTATGTGAGCCGGGGGAGCAGGTGAGCCGGGTGAAGTGGTAGGCCAGGTGAGCAGATGAGCCGGGCTGAGCTGGTAAGCCAAGCGAGCAGGTGAGCCGGATGAATAAGTTAGCCGGATGAGCAGGTGAGCCAGATGAGCAGGTGAGCCGGGGGAGTAGGTGAGCCAGATGAGAAGGTGAGCCGGGTGAGTAGGTGATCCGGGTGAGCAGGTGAGCCGGGCGAGCAGGTGAGCAGTGAGCCGCCGCTGGGCAGGCGACGTGCTCAGTCGCCGCCGTCGGCCGGTGCCCCACGCCTGAGTGACGGCTTCTGGGACCCTGCCACAGGTCACGGTCAGCGGAGCGCACTCAGTGCTGGCAATACCATGTCCGTTTGTCTGATAGTGCGAGATTGCCGGCAGTACGCCATGCGTCTCAAGATCCCTTTTGGCAGATGAGCCGCCTTATATGTATGCTAGATTGAGCCCGTAACAGGAAAGCAAGTTTTAGCAGCTTTACGTGCGATATTAAATTGGATGGGTGGCCCTTAAAAGAACGGAAGTTTAATGGTGCCGCGCATTATTATACAGGCTGAATGCCAGGAACTGAGATGGATTGCATAGTACTTTGACGCTGAAAACGAGGCAGAATGGAAGGAGGTTATCAGACTAATCCAGTCAGATGGCAGGGCTCGGTCAATATTGCTCCGTAGGGCGCCGATAGCATCTTGTTAAGTCACAACAATGCTAGTAATTGAAAACAAACGAAGTATGGAATCGAATAAGAAAGCAATTATAAATTCAAACAAATCCTGAGTGAAGTACTGTGGGCATGTAAGGGTATTAAGCTTGAGACCAATAAATCCCGGGACTGGTGACGGTTGGTTCGAAAAGGAATAGTGCGATTGTGCGGCATAACAACGTGCAAATGCTCCCAGCGCAGGTCACAGCAGTAAAATAAAAGATTGAAAAAAACGCAGACAGCTCTGGAAGAGCAAACTATTCCTGAATAACCTCTGGGGACCTTTGTTAAACAGCAAAAACTAACAAATAGTGAGGAAAATCACAATTGGTTGTTTTTTAGATCGGAAGTGAGTTAATGTCATAAGAAACAGGAAGCGAAAGATTCAATGTTGATACAATGAGAACTAATTTATTATAAAATGCATTTCAAAACTAACGACACAATCTTCAGGTCACTGTAATACATTCATGAAAGAAGGCTTTCTGGCCAACAATCTTCTTTCCTTATATGGTATTGCGGACTCCGACGAATGTCAGATATGCCGTTCCGCAACCTGAAACTTTGCGTCATAAATTACCGATGCGATATAGTCAGATTCCTCTGCCATAACATTAGGGACATTCTCGGTGAGCCGAGTAACACAAGAATGAGAGAAGCATGTCCGTGAGTGTAACGTGTTGAGGGACCGAGGTCAAATGCATGAATTGAGTCTTCTTCTGGTGAAACAGTTTGATATGGCAATCTTGAAGATAACATGCTAGTAGCGGAAAGACGGGACTTTAGCGGCACGTTCACATGTACTCTGAGGCTCAACAGCATACATGTAAATTGAAAGAAATGGGACGACCCTACGAGGACCTTTGGACCTCAGCTTTTATGATAGTTTGTGTATTAAACCTACAGCTCTAGATTATCGACAGCTAGTTTTCCGTTAAAACCACACCCTGCCAACGGAAATTTTGCTGTGCGGGGGGTTAAAAATGGAATGATGAGGTGTGTAGAGTGTGCCATGCGTATTTTTAATGAAACTGGAGCCAGAGGAATCTGTTGATTTCAGAAAGGGATTGGATATGTTGCACTCAAACTGGCATTTTTAACAGACTGCCGGAAGTTAAAAACCTTTCTCCGTGCTTGGGCGGCTCACTCGTGGGGGCCACTCGGCCGGGCTCTCGGAGCTCTCAACTAGAAAGCACCATTAGCGTCTGACCTTTGCACCGGTTGTGGAGGAAGCTGAATGTCAACGGTAGCGCATTTACGCTTAACGCAAAACCTCGAGAACCATAGCGGGTTTCGTTTAATGCGCGCCTGCTTCGTCGGTTTCGCGACCTGCTTAAGGGCGGACCAGCATTGGTTGCTCGGTTTACGCCTTGCGATCAGGTGGGCCAGTGGCGTTTTTGGTTCGCCAGCTGCGAAAGCGTTGGACAGCGTCAGTTGCTTGGTCCACCACCTGCCAAACCATGGACTAGCAATGGCTGTTTGGTTGGCTGCCTGCCAACTCTACGTCCAATCTGCCGGTGCCAAATAAAGTAACAAAAGGAAAACACAGCGGCGATCCCGCACGTGGTCTTAAACTTAAATTGGCCTTATTGGCAGCGATATATGATTGGAAGTCTGTCAGGTATGGTCTACAAAGGTCAAATCAAAGTTTGTCATCTCTGTGTGACTTTTCGTTTTCGTGCAGAGCAGGCTGTTTCAAGTTAGTGCCGCTAACCTCTTCCAAGAAATAATTACTTCGGGAGTTTTCCGACACTTCTGTTTTCTGACTTGCAGAACCTTTGGCTTTGATTGATTTGCTTAGCTGTTACAACTTCAATGGCATATGGCCGTCATTTCAGTTCATGATGCAACGATTTAGCAGGATAATTTGGCGTCATATTTTGTATTTTACCTAATGGGACCAGGACCTCGAACGACCTTTACAAAGCTCACGTGATTTACAAGCTCACGTGATTTACAACCACGGGGCCATTAAAAACATCGCCTAGCGTGCGCATTCAAGAATGATCGCGGTCATCGGAGCACCAGTCACATGTTAGCCGTGCAGATCATTGAAAATAAGATCAGCTCATCTGGCGTGTCAACATAAGAAGGGTCGCAGAAGTGCCAAGCGTCCACACTCTTTTGACCAATGCGACATCATGATGCGCTCAATGGTTTGGAGGTACCTCTGAAAACCGGCAAGTGTTACGCCAGTTGTGCTTGCGGGGCCAATATGACTAAAAATTGAAATGCGATTTGTCCCATTTCACGGTTTCGTTTGTACTTTAGCTCCCTTTAATCGCTTGCACGACCAGTGACCCTGACATGATGTTTCGTTGGTGGGCTGGACACATTATGGGAGCTCCATCGGTCATCATTAGGCACGATGAGTTAGTCTGAAGACATCTACAAGCTGACTTCGTATGACGGGTCCCAAGTTAACAGCATATCGACATTGATGTTCGTCGCGAAGTGAAAGAACTTGGTAGTTGAAATATGCATTCGCGTCTGAGAAGTGCAAATCTGATAAAGATAAACGAGTGGATAGGTGTGCCTCCTTTCTCTGACGAATGTTCAAAGCTTCACTCCATATTTCACGAGCATGTACAGTCCTGGCCTAATGGAACACTCCACACATCCACCACCAGCTGTGGACGGATATGTGGCCGTCGGCTGCTATAGTTCTCACCCCTCGTCCCCAGAACCAGCCTCAGCGCGCCGGGCGGTGGCGCTGGCTCCCGCCGCCGGCGACCCCGCCGAGCGGGGCGCCGCTTCAGCACTTCTTCGCAGCTCTCCTGGGGTCGGGGCGGGGATCTGACGGGTCGACGATCGACCAGCGGCCTCACGAAGGCCAGACGGCTGATATCGAGCGCCAGCACACTGCAGCGGCTATTATTCCCTCGACAGCCGGCCAGGGAATCGCTTTGTGGTCACGCCGCCGGGGCGGTCCGCGAGCGGACGCGGGTCTGACCTTCAGCAGCGAGGCGAGGTTGGGACGGAGTGCGATCAATTTATAATCCGGCCAGCCGCTATTTAAAGCACCGCGCCGTCCAGGTGTGCGGCAGGGCAATTCAACACGGCCCGGTCAATTTCCCCAGGAGTTCGGGTGACAAAGCCCATTAATACTCCACCGTCAGCGAGTTCTGAAAATGCTTTCTACTTGGGTGGCAGTCTTCTTGGAATGTCAGCTTCTGCAGAAGGTGGGAAAATTCGTGCCTGCATTTATGATGTAATGCACGGTGTTTGTCTTATAGCTGCACCCACTCGTTGCGAACTATAGTTGCTATCTCTGTTTCTTAATAGACCCTTGTTATTCTTTTAAAAAGAGATGCCAGCACGCCGAGGTGCGGCATTTCATCACAGAATATGATGAAATACCGCAATTAGCACCTCACAATAGCGCCATCACCGAACACGATGGCTGTTACGTGCCATTTACTAATACCTTGTACTTGGTTCCCTGCGCTCGTGCCTCCGAGACTACTTCTGAAAGCGAATGTTTCAACATGCGAGCAGTCGATCGCAGTTAAGGTGTTTCTATGCTGCATTAGCATCGATGTCAAGAAAATGCGTCATATTGATCTTTAGCAACACATTGCCATTACAAACCAAGGCCCTACACATTTTTAAGCTTCCAGTAGAGTCAGGCAGTACGTATTTTTGCTGATGACGGAAGTCGTATTTGAATTGCCCTCAATATGGTGACATAAGTATGGTCCCCGCGCTGTAAAGTCAAATTGCTAATGTATCTCAAAGCGCCATGCATTATTGGACACATCATGTCTGTATGTTCAGGACGCATTGCTTTCGACCCAATTTATGAACAACCAACCTCTGTGCTGCAGGAAAAATAAAACTTAAGTGGTTTCAGTGTGCACTTTCGCATTAATTATCGGCTAATATTTACTGTGTCTGGGAATGATACAGCAGAGACTTGCCTCATGGCGAGCCGGGCGAGGTAAGCCAGCCAATGCGGAGTAGGTGTTGCCGTCCGAAAAAAAAACATTTGGTTCTTGCCATGGGGCTGCATGGCTGGCGCAAGGGACACGACTGATTGCCATGGGGCTGTCTGGATAGAGCAACAGACGCGATCGATTGTCATGGGACTGTATGGCTAGAGCAACAGACGCGATCGATTGACATGGGACTGTATGGCCAGAGCAACAGACACGATCGATTGCCATGGGGTTGTATGGCTAGAGCAACAGACGCGATCGGTTGCCATGGGGCTGTATGGCTAGAGCAACAGACACGATCGGTTGCCATGGGGCTGTATGGCTAGAGCAACAGACGCGATTGATTGCCATGGGGCTGTATGGCTAGAGCAACAGACACGATCTATTGCCATGGGACTGCATAGCTAGCGCAGCGGATCAGATCGATTGTGGGACTTGGCTCAGCTGGATTGAAAATCATGCGACTAAACTGACGACCAGGAAACCCAAATCTTATTTCTGTCACTTTGTGTGAATGAATACACACATAAACCTTATTGTGAAGCATGTCTATTGGCTGCTACCAAAAATGAAAGTCGCCATATTTGTCACGAAGTAGCATGATCCATGAGGTACATGTCATGTGTCATCCTCACGCAAAACTTGCCAAGCCCTTTTTGGAAGACCCTTTTTCAACGCAAGCATGTGCCGGTGTGCTCGTTCTGTCCCGCGCAGCCTGGTGCCCATTGTTAACTACGCATAAAAGATGCAAACAAATTTATCATCCATTTCTTTTTGTCCGGAGACTGGTAATCGATAAGGAGCTCTCGCTCGCGTGCCTGGTTGATATTTACGTCATACTGACTTTGTGGATGGCTTTATGCTAGGTATGATTCTGGATTTTGAAACTGGAAATAGGAATGGATTTTGGGCTTCTAAAAAACTCAACCCGTGACATGCTCTACCCGTAGCACAAGTAATGGGTCAAAATACTAGCAATCCGAGTGCTGTTGGTCAGGTCTCACACCCACACTGTCGTCGCCAAGAGCGCGCGTCGTTGGGTCAGGTCTTGCTCTCTGAGCGCGCGATGTTGGGCCAGGTCTCTCCCCACGGCTGCCGCCCTGAGCGCGCGATGTTGGGCCAGGTCTCTCCCCACGGCTGCCGCCCTGAGCGCGCGATGTTGGCCCAGGCCTCGCCCCACGGCTGTCCCCCTGAGCGTGCGGTGTTGAGTCAGCTCTCGCCTCCGCTGCTGTCGCCCGGAGCACGCGATGTTGGGTCAGGTCCCACCCCCTTGGCTGTCCCGCTGAGCGCGCGAGGTTGAGTCAGGTCCCACCCCCTTGGCCGTCCCGCTGAGCGCGCGAGGTTGAGTCAGGTCTCGCCCCTGCCGCTGTC
>NW_023596746.1:22986704-23014204 GCF_011947565.3 Pollicipes pollicipes | reverse complement strand
TTTGCTTCAGCAGGCACGTCAAGAAACAAAATTTGACTAAGTGAGGCATGAGATAATGATTTTGAGTTCCGACAAAATATTTTATTCTGAACTGTTCGTAGCTGTTGAGACGATTAAAAAAAGAGCAAAACCCAGTGCCTAGTTGAGTAAAAGAAGCCTCATTTTGGTACTAAAAAGACAAGCAAAGCGTCATTAACACGTGTAGATTTTGCTCTTGTTAACATATAATTTTAGCTCTTTTCGGTTTGCTTACCGGCAAAAGTGGACAGCAAAAACCAGTGGCAGTTTTTCGGAAGGATTGAGAGGGGTATGAGCATCACAGATGAACTAATTGTTCTGACCATCGTCCTCGTCCAGCATGTTAGTATGCACACCTAACATGCGTACAATGTGTGCATACTAGCACGCCAGACGAGGACAACAGTGCGAACAATCTTTTCACTGGTGTAAGACCAGGGCATGCATACGCATTGAACATTTCATGGCTACCAATGACATGGAAAGTATAGACAAACAATCCCTGTATAGCTAAGTTATTTTCATCACATCCTTCAGCAAGTGAGAGCTGTATGCGCATGTTGTACTGTGTTGCAGTTCAATTTCCACTATTGTTGGTTATTAGTATTCTTGTGTTATCCCATAAAACTACAAAACGTGTTCTGTTTTGATGTACAATGGACCGAATTTGCGCATAGCAAGGAGCTTGTGGAATTGTGAAGAGGAGATGGAGAAGAAACCGGTGCACTCTGTCTATCGTTTTGTGTTTAACTTCATTTACACCTTTTGCATTCATCGCATCTTTATTTGCGGTCGCTGACAATAACTGTCTGTATGATGTTGGTTTCACACAATCTCGTTTATGGCGACCGATGCGTGATCGTTACGCGTCCATTTCATCGCGAAAGTAATATCCTTTATGCATCAGCTGACTTCCCGGCTCGACGGACATTCAGCGCTTCAAGCGCCCATCGTTCTAACCCATTTGTGTATATGTTCCAGACGCGTCGCCGGAAGCGGCCGTTTCCGGTCGCGCTGCCAGACATCAGTGACGGCTCGATGCGCGTCCCCGGGCACGGAAGCACGCTGAGCGCACGTGCAGCAGAGGCCAGACACGATTACACGCTTTCCGACCCGACATCAAGCACGTCCATGTTGCCGGCGCGTGTTCGGAACACTCGCAGCACCCTCCCGACCCGAAGCCGGAGCGCGCGGGATGGCGTGGTAGGCGGAGGGCGGCTGACGAGCAGATCCCAGTGGCCCGAGTTGCCTCCGGATTAGGTCCCCGCTTCCACTCGGGTCAGAGCTTTGTACAAATGTACCAGTGTTCTGAATGGATTCTTGATCTCTCCGGTCGCGTGTTTCTTTCAGCCGTTGTCGGATCTTTAAGGAGGAACGGACGCATCTGCGATCGGATGCAAGACGCGCACGGGCCCGTTCGGTTGGTTCGAAATGAAGATCTCTGCAGATGAAGATGGACCTTTCAAGAAGGTGTTGTCGAAGAGGCGGGTCTGTATTCCAATATTATTGCTACGCAGAAGTCCCAGAGTATTTCCGCATGGCTCGGATCGTACTTATACTAGGTTGCATCAATGAGAGTCACGAAAAAATCAGCTCAGTCCTTTGAGGGCAACAGCGAGGATTGATATTCGCATCTCTTCATCACTTGAGAGAGACTCGGCTCTCTGACGTGTGCCTCAACCTCCTAATAACCAACCAAGTCGCCCAAAATATCACAAGCAGGCACTGAAAACCCCCAAAATTGTCCCTTCTTTTTGCTAATCTTATCTTCGGTTCACCAAATAGGGTAACCAGATAACTGTATGAAGCAACACCCTGGACAGCAACTTGTTTTTTTAGCTGTGAGCAATCCATCTATAGGTGAAGAGAGGACACAGAAGTGACCACATTTTATCTGTCGGCTATTGTGCGGGCTCGGCAATCGGCATCGTGACATCATAATTGTCTGCTCATTCTGGTAAAAATGAATTAGGAGCTTTTCCAGCAGATCCTGCAGCTCAAATCTGTCGAGCTACAGATTGCGTGCCACGATTGTTCTGGCGCCAGTGTGCTCGAGTCCTTCGGCATCGTTCGACACCACTTCGCAGTAAAAGAGACGAACACCATTTCAATTTTGCTATTATATCGATTTGCGGTACCGTTCCAGCCCATTTATATCCTGGTATGGTGAAGACGCGGGGAACTGGTTGAGGCTTAGGCTGAGCAGCGTATTCTCCCTGAAATGCGATTATGAAATGACATGTAGTTAGCACCAGCCCTTGAAAGTCGACATCCCCGAGAAAAAAAAATATCACTCTTTAAGAAAAACTGGCCAGCCATCGGCCGGCAGTGGAGTCGCAAGACGTAACTGCGGCTTTTTTGTCACACAGATATGACACGAAAACACAGATGCAGGTGGAACGTTTGGCCTTTTCTGTTCTGCATTTCAACGAGACATGTATAAGTTCATCTATGTTATTGCCAGCGCTTTGCACATATCCTTGCCTACCGTCAGACGCGCAAGCACGCCGCCAGGCCTTTTTTGCGCGATAAGGTTGCCTCATACTGTTTATGCGTGCATGCGCGTTTTTTTACTTCTTATCATTCTCCGTTGTTTTTTGACGTACACTTTTATCTCTGAGACTAATGGCATGTAGCAACCGCATATGTACGAGGAGTGCTAGCTGATGTCAAACACAGATACATATACCGCTAAATACGATGTATTATTCAGAAAAAGGTGCGGTTCTATCTGCAGGAAACTCAAAACGATGAGGAATCCGTAAAGAGGTGTGGAGGTGGTGTGAAAGAACTGCTGCACGCAAAAATAACAATAGCACGCATAAAGGGTATAACATGATACATTCTGTTAACGGTCCCGATGTTGCACAACATGCAAAAGGGTCCAAAAAGGGTCCAAACCTTTCGGAATGAACTTGGCAGCAATTTGCAAATATTGATCAGCTTCACTCCGCTGCATTCTTCAACGATGTCTTTGTCTAGACTCTAATGAACATCGAAACAAACTTTCCTGCGCCTTGTGTTCGGTGTATCCATAACATCCTCTACACTCGAACCCAAAGCGTGCCGAAGTCGCACGGATTGGAAAACTGACATGCAAATTGTCTCTCGGACCGGCAACCAACTTAAGACAACTGCCGAAAATAACAGCATTACCATGGTAATCTAATCGCTAGTCACTCCACTCGATAGAGCTGACAAAAGTTTGCGAGTTAGCTCCCAACTGGGAACCGGTGTTAATCGTCACGTCTCCGGTGAAAGCGCGGATCCTGGAGATAGGGGAGATGTCCTTGTTAACAAAATTAGGCGCGCTGGAAAGTAACTTGTGGTTCAATGCGTAGCAAATCGCAGCGTTCGTTCCTGATGCATATGATGCCTTTTCAACAGCCGTTGCCTCGTTACGTTTCAATATGTCTCTTGACTTCAGTTGCCTTCAGCATGGCTCTGAAGGGACGCCTACGCCAGTCTGAAGAGACGCCTACGCCGGTCTGAAGGGACGCCTACGCCGCCTGCTGTGAGTTCCGGGCTCCCTCAATTATGGCCACGGCTCTGGATGTAGCGTTGCCGATGAAGAACAAGTACGGAAGTGAAAACATTTTCGTTAGGAGGCATTTTTTGGGTTCGAGGATCCTACTTATAGATCACAATATTCATGTCCCTCCCAAATGCTCCTAATTTGGGGCTAGTCTAGAGCGTAATGCTTGCGTGCACGCGCCCCTTACACTCTTAGAGCACGTGCTCGTTCCCCATGGAGGACAAGAGTGCATGAAGTGCTTCAGCGATTCATCCCCCAGGAGCTGACCACTGGGCGTCATTACAACGATGCACTCGCCGCGCACACACTCATTAATTTCACATCACCACAGATAACACCTTCGTAGAACCACAAGGAGCGAGTTTCTCAGACCAAAAGTGCACGAACATTAAGGTGATTCATCGTGCACCGCTATTGTGAAAGTGCATTAATGTGCACTTTCGGTTCAAGGGGCCGGGGCTCGAATCCCGGCTACGATTCGAGCCCCGGCCCCTGACTGGTGGCCTCTGAGCGCTAATATGGACAATGCAGTCGTTGGCGCTTCGTATAAGGGGCGTGACAACGTGCCTCGTGCTCCTAAAAAAAACGAACGAGCAAACATGTCGAGCCAGAAGCTGTTTCAAAGTCATCTCGTTGTCGTATTTTGTAGTCTACTACCACCAGATACAATATAGCACATGTACAGGTGCCTAGTAATATTAATGGCATTACTATTTTACTGAGACCTATATTTGTGAAGCCAATGGCCACGGTATCCACCACACATAATGCTGACCAACATATACATGCTTAAATCATGTTTATAATAAAACAGTTTAATATCGTATCAATCATATCATCATATCATATCATATCATCGTATCATGTCATCATATCATATCAAATCATCATATCATGTCATCATATCATATCATATCATCATATCAATATAAATAAATAAAGTTTAAATCATGTAATACCTCAAACTCACCTTTGAGGTTCAAAATTAATTTGTCTACAGGTCTGGTTTAAAACCAAAGCAACTGCTTTACATCACGGAATTGTACAGAACTCAACTCAGCTACATTACGACGCTTGGATCGAAAACGCAGCGCATATCAGATGAAATAAATTAAGGAGAGCACATTCGTAGTGCGCATCAAAGCTGGAAAGAACGGAAATAATACGCCGTCCGCAAATAATTATGTCATTGCCCGTCGACTCACTGAACAGCAACATCATTAAGCTGTGTCGACCGCTGCTCGTTTTTGCCACCAACGCGCTGCGTCCGCCATAGTCTACGTGCTAGATAATAAACAAAAAACTTTGTTGCAGCTGGTCCGCTTTCTGCGCGTTATACTGGGAGCATAATTTGGCAATGTCGGCAGCTGAGTATTAGCTTCAGTGAGGACAGCGACCTCATATTTACCAGCTCTATCAGTTGTGAGGTATTCAAGGTGACCTTAAAATTTTCTTAGGGGTGCAGCCACAATTGTGTTAACAGGTCTGTAGCTGGGAGGGAACGCATCACGCTGAATTTTAACTTCCTGTCTGGAGACTTCCGAAAAACGAATAGTACACGCCTAAGGGGTTGCCGCCCTTTCTACCCTCTCTTTTGCTGCGCTTCTGAATTGAACATGAGCTGTCATGGAACGCCAAAGAAATGAACCATTCACTACTGAGAGCATAAGCAGCTTACCGCCGATACTGCTCATCAGAAACATAATTTTGTCATGTTTATTCCAATGCGGATAAACCGCTGGCAAGTGTTGCGCAGGGTGCGTTTAACTCTGTCATCTGATATATGACAATATAAAAGCAAAAGTCTTTGATTTGATACAACTTGCTGCTTTTTCTTGCACTTCTGCATTTCATCGTAGGTATTACAAAGCCCATATTTAACTCTTCAGCTTTGCGATACTTCTCTCATGTAATTTCCACCAATGCAGAAAAGAATGTGACAGGTGGTGCAGTGACCACGCAAATTTCTCTCAACTGGAGCACATTTTGACATTTCCAAAAGTGACACCATTAAACAGTCAGTTTTGCCGTTTTAACACGCCTCAGTATTCCCCACCCAAGGCTTTTTGTTTGAATGCCTGAGCCAGTCATCATTCCTTGCTCACGCGCCATGAATCACATTTCACATTGAAGTGGATGATGGCATACTTAAACAGCAACTGGTTTC
This sequence comes from Pollicipes pollicipes, assembly GCF_011947565.3. Classification (NCBI taxonomy): domain Eukaryota; kingdom Metazoa; phylum Arthropoda; class Thecostraca; order Pollicipedomorpha; family Pollicipedidae; genus Pollicipes; species Pollicipes pollicipes. Next base: position 23,008,484 of record NW_023596746.1, on the reverse strand, counting down.
GCTTCACAGTTGTTAAGAGTGAAAGGGAGTGTTCCACATTTGTATGGGGTTTTGAGCTGAAATAGCCATCTCAAAGACCTTTTGGTGCTGTTCACAATCCTGTTCTTCTTAAGACCTAGGCCCCTCTAGCTTCTGAGCTAAACGCCCGCAAAAACGGGGAAAAGTATTGATGCGTCTTGTGTTTAAAAGTAGCCAATTTAATAGCAGCATTCGCCGCTCCGCCGTGTCGGCCTTTTGTTGAGGAACGAACCTTGATCTGCTCACACTTGAACTCCGAGGGGCAGTTGAGGCAAAGCAGGATCAACAATTTCTGAAGCAGACGTTCACAGCCCGAAGTTTCAAGATCGGTGAAGAGGTCTACGTGTCAGAGATCAATCGTTACGGGCCAGAGTGGCTGTCAGCTGTCGCAAAGGACGTGGTCAACTGCGTGAGGTCAGAATTACTGAGGGCCGACGGTTTACGCGCCACTTGGGCCACACTCGGAAGAAACCACAGCTGGAAAATGATCAAAGAAGGGAACCAGACGAAGAGAAGATGACAGGGGAGGAAGGCTCCAAGTTCAAAGAGACTGAAGAGCTAGGAAAATCGTAAAGAGGGTGCTGAGAGCGAGAGAATACAGCGCTCAGCCGGGATCAAGAGAAGACAACGCTTAACTGAAACCAGCAGAAAATAGCGCTGAAAAAGTGGAGACCGAGCTGAAAATCTGCAGACCAGAAAAGCGCGCACACCTGAGAACGACGGCCCTGGGAAGGGCGATGCTACAGACGAGCAGGCAAAACACGCCATTGGGTATGGAAGAAGAGATCTGGAGGAACAAGATGCCAACACTGAGACGGGTTGCGGAGGTCTGCGGCAAGGCGGCCGTCACCGCGCAAGAACAGCCGCCGAGATCAGCTGCTGAGCACCCTGACTCCGCCGCCGACCCGGGTCGCCAGGGGTCCGACGTCTGCGCGATCGGGCCAGGATTCACGTACCGCGGCAGTACCCGGACTAATAATAGTAGAATTGCTGCGCGTGCTGTTGCAGGCTGCTCTGCGGAAGAGCTAGCAGTCGGTGCGTGATTAGTCGGGAGCTGCTGTTTAGTTGAGGTATGTGGTCTAAGAGCCGGAGCAGGGTTTACAGCAGAGCTGTTCATTTGGTTACGTTCGTTTTGTGGGGTTGATGACGCTGTCTGTTGCTGGCAAAGCCATTTTTAGTGCCGACAGGTGGTCGAACTTGACTGTCATAGTCTATCTGTGCCAGTAACTGACCTAAAATGAGAACAGCGTTCATCTTGCGTTTGAAAGTTGCCAATTTAAATAGTAGCGTTTGCCGCTCGGCCGTGCCTGCTCTATGTAGACCCGGCGCCAACGTCAGTTGACATTCGTCGATCGCATTCCGGGACCCAAACGTTGTGGTTCTCTCATTGGAATTATTTGTATTTGTTTTGTTATCGCGAACTGGATAACATGGAGCAGGTAAACGGGGAAAGCATTTGGAAGTCACCTTGGCATTCACGTCATAATAACATTCAAATCCTACCATTCGGTAAGCCATGCGCGCATTAGGGCCAAGGAAAATCAATTGTCGGGGTGTTCATATCCGGCGTTTGTCAGCGTGTTTCCAGATATAACAGACATCAGTTGTCTCAATGTTGTGCAAAGCTGGATGACGTAATCATACCATGACGCATTGAGAAGCATGTTTACTTAACAGATGATTGTGCTGTCTTAGAGCAGTTTTTGCATTTAAAAAGTTTACCAACAGTTATAAGTGAGCTTGTCCAATCATATCTGATGCTTGTTTCGATATCTTCAATTGTGAAACATTCCTTTTGAGACTGCGTGAACGTAATCTAACCTTAACTGCTGCAATCTCACAGAATCAACTATAACAGGTACCGTGTCTTGACCGCAATGGAAGCCTGATGGTCACTTACGGGTGCATCTCGTTTTTCCATTTTCATTTCAGAACGCAGAGTGTGCATCAGGCAGTGGGATTCCTCCCCGAACGATGGAATTTGGGGCCATTGGATTTATCCACAGATTTGGCATTTCCAAACAGATTGAACAGATCCAAACTTGTACTTCACAACGATTCAGTCGCTGCATCCGCCTGCCACATCCAGCCCGAGAGCTGCCGCCGACTTCATCTAGACCGTCGCGATAGTTTTGCCGCCACAGCGCGACACCAGCGGGCTGCCACTGGGTCCCAGTGGCCGCCAGCCGCCGGCTCCAGACCTCGCTCGCGGCCCGTGTCACATTACACGCTCCGCCCACGTGTCGTTTCCACCCCTGTCAGTCGGCGAGCGGCGGGGGTTTATTGTAGGACTTCGGCGAGTTGGGTAGACTAATGCGTGTCGATATGGAATAAGTAATGGGATGGGTTGAATGCAGATTTTATGAAAACTACGCGTATGTATACAGGCACAGGTAGGACGTGTTCGAAAATGTCCGGTACATACTTCGGGAACTACAGCACATCGTTGGCGATTGCGTTTCTTTCACTCACAGCCAGCTCTGTTAATGTGTTTTATGTAACTATGAACACGCACCCGGGTGGCTAATCGAATAGCCTTCTCGTGGATAGGGGTGGATCAATTTGACCCTCTTGAGATCTCAGAAACTAGGAGCTTGAGACACTAAAGTCACAGGGTGTGTCGGTCTATGTGTGAACTCACTTGTGTCCAATTTGAAGCTCCAAGTTCATTCACTTCGGCTCCAATAAAGTCAAACAAGGTTAACATGATTGGCGCCCGATTGAAGTGTATGTATACAAGCACGGGCATGTACCTAAGCATATACCTTCTCATGCTGCCACCATGAACATAGGTACCCGATCTAAGTAAAAGGTAACTGGTGCTCAATCAAGGCCGGTGACCTTGTTTGACCTTTAAAGACCACGGTGGCAAAAATTTGCAAGATTGCTTTGATTTTTAAAAAATTTGATTAAGCGTTAGGGATGATAGGCAATGTGTTTATAAATTCACGATGTTGACCTTCGTCATTTTAGGTCAGCGACCGATTCGACCTTTAAGAAATCCATGGAGGCTTATAATACGGTTCCCGTTATCAACAAATTAAAAATGTTCACCAGAAACTACCCATACAGCAAGCTCTAAAGTAATAAAACAGGTTGGTTTTGAACTTGGTCTGACCTTAATGCTTCACCTTAGGTCAGAGGAGCTTGTTAATTCAATTGCCATGTTGCCTAAAAAGCTATCTCAGAGATGTATGGCTTCGCCTAAAACTCTTGTTGCATCAGATTGAACTATTCCCTAGACATTGCCTTTGCCGAATCTATGGTCTGAGTTGGACCTGCCCTAGGTCAGCAACCTTACAAGGTGCATCTAAATCGACACTAAACGATCGGCTATTCAATCGTCGACAGCTCTGTAAAATTTGGCGCGGTTATGCCGTGTCATTCGGAAATGATTTAGGAAGAACCGCCTGGGGTCAACTTAATGCTCACCCGAACGCGTGTTGAGCCAAAAGAGTAGGTTTGGGTGTAAGCTTTTCTTGCATCTTTTCGTAGCTCAAAGCTAAGTGCTGACAAATGCAAATGGATGGGAAACGATTGGATACATGTTATTAGGGATGGGCAATCCAGACTGGAAGCAACGCGATAAGGGTATGGCCTAGAGAGCGGCTGGTTAAGATCCAGCGCCGTCCCTCCCCTTCCCCCATTCTTGGGTAGCAGTACATTGGGTGGAGGAAATGGTTCCCTCGAGTTTTCCGTGAGGCGCAACTACTAGTCACTACCCCGTGATCTCCCGTTAAGCCGGTTTGTATGGCAGTTAACAACATATCCTTTCGAGTTTTAGCGATCTTTATTTTGAAGACTGCCGGTCTCATCACGCACCCAGGTGACCGGTTGAATGCAACGTAGTTGGATAGAGGGTCAATATGACTCCAGAGATCCCCAAAACTAAGAAGAGAGCTAGAGACACCAAATTGACGGGGTAGGTAGGCCTGTATGTGAATTCAGTTGTATCGAATTTTGAGGATCGGGCCTAAGAAGGTGTGATCTTGGAGTCAAATAAGGTCAAATAAGTCTATACTTCGGATCGGTCTTCGAAGTGCCCTTAGAGCACCTCATGTAGCCACCTTTAACCAAGATATCTTTTTTAATTAAAAGACCGCTGAGGTGCGTTTCTGGTCAGCGATCTCATCTGACTATCAGGAGACCACAGTGACCAAAATCTACCAGAATGCTCTGATTTTTACTAATTAGGTCAGCATCAATATGACACTAGGAGGTATGCTCCTGATATCAAGAGGTTGATCCAGGTCGTTTTAGGTCAACGATCTCAGCTGACCTTTATTAAGTCCAAAATGGAAGACGAAAAGGTTTCAGAAAATGGAACCGATCAAGAAGCCTGGCGTCCTAATGGAACGGGAGTTTGAATTTTAAACGCTCGTTCCATTAGTGAGCTAATTTCATTTGGGGCATTATAATAAAATGACGTCATATTGGCTCCCATTCCATTTTCAAACTTCGAAAAGGGAATGCTTAATCTGACTTGTCGACGTCACAAACCCGAAACCGTTTTGAACCCGCGTTTTCGGACCAAGTATACTTATCTTCAAACGGTCCTAAAGGAAATGGAACGGCATTGACCAATACTCGACCTCAAAGCGAATAACGACTTGTTTCTAAAGGTACCCGATAAACCTGATGACAGTTAACTCACCACGGTCCCACATCATTTCACACCCCACTAAAAATGGAGCTCGTAAGCACCCACGAACGCACCGCGCCGGACGATGGCGTGCTTACGAGGACGCCATACAGAAGTACGTAAAGCGACCTGGCGACAATCGATGTCGGTGAACATACGACAACCGCACACAGCAAAAATACGCCCCTCACCCCTCCCCACCCCCCCCCCCCCCCCCCCCCGGGCGTCTCCGCAGAGTATCGCGTGTCCCCTCCGCCGGGGGCAGTGGTGCTCCGTTCGGCACCGCGGTGCTCGGTGAGGATGACGGCGGCTTCCGCAGACGGGACCGGCGACGCACGTCAGCTGAGGAGGAGATCAGAACATGTCAGCTGAGGAGCAGATCAGAACACGTCAGCCGAGGAGCAGATCAGAACACGTCAGCCGAGGAGCAGATCAGAACACGTCAGCCGAGGAGCAGATCAGAACACGTCAGCTGAGGAGCAGATCAGAACACGTCAGCTGAGGAGCAGATCAGAACACGTCAGCTGAGGAGCAGATCAGAACGCGTTGCCTGTGAGACGACGTCAGAGTTGCCCGGCCTGACTATCACTTGTTGGCCGTATGCCGCCAGTCGGAGGTCCCTGCGGGGCTCCTGGTGGTCGGCACCGCACCCGTCGGATACCGCAAGTCACATGTGGCCTGAAGCGGCGGAGGTTTCGGGATCAGTTTAAAATGGTAGCTACATGTGGTATGCAGCTGCCTCTGCTTACCTCGGCCGAGCGTTGAGAGTGACTGAAGTGAATGCTTTAAGGTTGTAACTGCAATTCCAGATGCCACGCTCAAATTTCTTCGGCAACCTCTGACATTCTAGCAAGCCTCTTGGAGTTCCCATCCCCTTTAATGAGTTCTTAGTGCCGACGGCAAACGAAAAATGGGCACCGTTATAAATAAGCACGAGGTGTGTGGAAAGAGCGGAAGTGACCCATGTGTCAGTGATAAGGCAGTCGTAGATACAAGCGACGATGTTTAAGAAAGCGGCTGAAGAACTTCTTCACGGACAGGACGAATAATATATTTTATATCACAGCACTGATGTTTGAATGTCTTAAGATGTCCAGTAAATTGGGCTTCGGATGACTCGTTCAAGGAAGTCAGCTGAGATTGTAAGTCATTTCCAGGTGATGCATGAGCTGGCGGAGCTGGGATTGGCCCTCGTGGACGAGTAGAATTGGTAGTAGAGTGGTAGAGTAGACGTGGACGAGTAGAATTGCCTTATATTGCCGGCGGAGAGCACAAGCAATATCTGATGCAACTTGTGCGTGAGCATCAGTAGAGGCTTCCGCATGGCAGGAAAATGGGTATGTTGGATGGTGTTTATCAATGTTAGCGTATCTCATTTCATAGCGGTCTAGTGTTTCCAAGATGTGTTACCTATGTTTTGAGCTTTTCTGACTTTGTTCTGCAGACTTCATTTTATTTGTTTTCGTGTGAAGAAAAGTAGAAGGATGTACTCGAGCTTCATTTCTAACTAGCATAGGGTTTTCATCTTCAGCATATTCCTTTTTACATATTTTGTATCATGTTACAAGGAAATACGGTCAGCTTTGGGCGCGGCTTGTGACTCATGCAGTTTGTTTTGTTACATCAATTAATAACTGATATAATCACAATTTATGATTGAACTGATAATTGACACCATAATCGGTCCCAAGCCTTCTTCCTCCAAGGACACCGAATGGCAGGAGTACAGCAATGTTGTGCTTCCCACCCTGATGAAATCCTGGATTGGACCTGGAGCTAGAGGGCGTCAAAACGGTCATTTTGAGGCGCCATAACCAATATGTTGAGGAGACCCTTTATCAAAGTGGGTCATTTCAAGTCCCTAAAAGCTAAATTTAAACAGGGACCAAAATTCATGCACACAACAATATATGTGCCTTTCACCCTGGCAAAATTCTGGATCGGTCTGTTCCACGACGGAGCACCAAAAGCTTCATTATCGGGCATCATAGCTTTCATTTTCCAAAGGCACACATTTACCGAGGCAACACAAAGCATCCTCTCCCCTGGACGCCCTGAGGTTTTGATGCCCCGAAGAGGTACCAAATCTCATCGCAAAGGCGTAACAATGCTTTCATTTCGAGGCACCATAACTGTTATTTTCAAGAAGCACGCAATTCCAGAGGGCACCAGAATGGGCCCCGACCCTTTACTCTGAAAGAGCTGGGGCTTTATGACGCACTAAGCTGCTAAGGCTATGTGGCATCACCTGCCTCTCACCCTGGCAGGAAGGGCGGGCACTTCCTTTACAGCAACAACAAAAAACGCGCGGGCTTTACAACACCCCCTTTGCATGGAATAATGTACAGTGTTTCCCCCGAAGGGTTTTGACATATCCAATGTTCACCCATGCAGCTGGTGATAACCCTAGACTAGGCAGCCACAAATACTTGTGTCTTGACAAGTGCGACCACCTAAGCCCGAGTGCGACAGAAGCGGTGGCCTAGGCCTCTTGGCACCGATATTGACGTTAAAATATATGTGCCCGGACCCTGCGCCCTATAATGAATTTCAGGGAAGTTGCCGGATCTGCTCCTACTGCTGCTCATCGTTGAAAAAGGGGCCAATGTTTTTTTCAGCGGCGACGTTAGCAACCTATAATACTATATGAAGGGCTCATTACAGCAGCGACATGAGGCCTGTGAGGCTTTGTTACTTCAGCCCTGCCATGTATACCAGCCCTGTAAGAGAGCAAAACACTTCTCACTGGTTTCCAGCCTTATCTCTTCAATGTTTGGCGCGAAATGTCAAAAATGGTAAAAATTGCATCATTATCGCCATCTCGAAGGGAGCTTGCAGTCTTCAAAGTTGCGGCTGAGTAATAGCGTGGAGAAATAGACTTTGTCTTCTTCATAGGCCTCGTATGTCCTATGTTTTATACTTAATATTCCATTGTTTTTATTGGATCGCATTGGCTTGGGTTCAAAGTCAGTACAAAATTGTGATGCATGATGCAATTACAGAACGTAAAGCTTAAGCAATTGTATGTGGCACGGAACATCAAAGCCATGTTGTGGAAAGCTCTAATATCTCTCACAATGACGATAAATGGTTTGTGCTTCCCAGACAAGATTGCAACGGTGGCGTCCGGAGTAACATTGACACCGGAAAGCTACCACGGAAATGTTGCGTCGGCACAAACTGAATAGATGTATGTGACTTACGAGTGAGCGAGTTTTATGGACTTTAAACGTGAACACTTCGTAATCAGATGTAACGCAGTTGGGAAAAGTGTTAGGCTTCGACGGGAGACGTGAACTGCCTCTCCCCGCTCAATCCGGATACTGAGTTGGACACAAGCAAGTGTGGAGGAATCTGGTGTCTGAGATATTTGCTATCCATGCCGTACAGGATGATCCACATGACACACGAGCAATACGGAAAGGTGTCTGATGCGGTGCTGGAAGCCTTACCAAGCCATCCAGCTGACTAGGTAATAAAAGGTCGGAGCACGCAACACGTTTATGTAGGAGGATCTCCATAAAGCTTCATTTTGGCAGATCGCGGTAGCTAGTTACGTGACATGATTTTGACGGACTCCCACCTCAGCACTCAGCTTTTAGTAATGTTTGTTCTTCCTTCGTGAAAAAGCCAGTTTATGAGGCACGAGTAGATGGCAGCTATGGGACCTATGCCAAGAGCACTGGTACCTATGGCAAGAACATTGGTACCTATGGCAAGAGCACCGGTACCTAGTGCAAGAGCACTGGTACCTATGGTAAAAACATTGGTACCTGCGGCAAGGGCATTGTTACCTATGACAAGAGCACCGGTACCTGTGGCTGGAACACTAGTACCTATGGCACTGGTATAAACAACCCTATCGCACAAAAAGGACATGACAGCACACTTACAACCTCTTGAATTTAGCCGTCGAGCATCTGCAGGCAACGTTAAAGATAGACGCCGCTCGGTACACAAGGACTGCTGTCCTGCCGCCGTGCGCACTGCCGGGAGGAGGGAGTGGGGGGGGGGGGGGGGGGGGGGGCGCAGATTATGGTCCATGCGGGTATTTCGATCACTGGTCCGCGTTTTAGCGTATGTTTGAAATAAACAGGCAAGACCCTGCGGTTCATCTCGTTCTCGGGCTTTGTGCGCAGCGATAACAGTTTGTACGTCACACATGTGGCGAGGCGTGGCAAAGCGAAGGTCATCCCGCGCGCCAGACACGTGGTCATACTTTCGGAGGCCGGTAACTACTCTGGTAACGAAGTTAACTACTTAAATCAGTCTGGCCTCGTTTACAGCTGACTCCTGGCCATAAACCGAAATGCAGTATCTCACGTGCGAGATGACCAGACACCGCACTATGGTCAGCAGCACTCGTCGCGGGAGGAACCGTCTTACGCGGCGGAGACCGATCAGGGTGCACCCTTTTACTATATCACTGACGTGTGCGTCCCAGCTCAGGTGGCGGTCAAATAGCACACCTAGGTTTTTACGGCCAGGCTCTCCCGAACGGTCTCCCCACCGATCCGACACTGACGGGGGAAAGTCAGCGGGTGTTCTGTCGTGTGCCAAGGAGAAAGAGTTCGGTTTTGGATGCGTTGAGCTTGAGACCGTGGGCATGGAACCACGATGCTGGGGAGGGCAGGGTGGTTTCCATGCGTTGGATGAGAGAAGGGAGGTTGCGTTAAACGTTGGATATGAGGATTTAGGTGTTGTCATCGTTCTGGGTCACATGAGCGTCCGGCGCGTGCAGGCTGGGATCGTTGGCGAAGATTATGAATGATAGAGGACCAAGGGCTGGTCCCTGAAAGACTTCCACGGTACTGCGGAATGGCTTGGAGACCAGTCCGTCACCAGAAGAAGAAAAGGTGCAGGCTGACTGGACATGGTCAGAAAGATAGGAGGAGAAACAACCCGGGTCAATGTTAAAGAGCTGAAACTTAGAAAATAATGAGGAATGACGTTAAAACATTTACTGAGATCCAAGAGGCACAGGATTGAAAGATGACCACGATCCATTTTGGAAAAAATTGCTGTCAGTCACAGGGAGCAGAGCAGTCTCAGTGGAATGGCGGGGACGGAAACCATCCTGGGATAAGGGCAGAAGGTGGTTGTGGGACATGTAGGTGAACACCTGGCGCTGCGCCACATGCTCGACAACCTTGACCATGACAGGGGCGATAGAAAAAGGACGGTAATTGGAGACCAGGGTTAGATCACTGGATAAAAATAGCTTGAGCCAGGGAGTGTTTCCAAGAATCCGGCAAATCGCAGGAGGTGAGGCAGGTGTTGATAATATGGAGAATGATGGGGCCGATCATCTCAAAACAGAGCGGCAGGATACGAATACAAATGCCATCAGATCCACACGCCCCAGGACGCTTCATGGAGACCATGACCTCGTGCACTTCACCAAGGGTCGTGCCAGTCACCCGGAAACGGCGAGCGCCCACACTGGGCAGGCGATATGGGACGGCAGGGGCTGCCCGAGACCGACCACATTGGCTGCAACACGGGGGCCGACTTTGATAAATCATGTTTTTATTAATGTTTTGAAATAGTTCATTTATTAATCATTTATCTCGTTTGGCGTCGCGGCTGGGAGGTTGCGAGCACTGCCCTTTTTCCCGCCAGCAGCGGGCGGACAATGCGATGCAGAGAACTGCTCCCGCGGCCGCTCCTCAATATCCGTCGGGCAGTCACGCCTGATCGCCGACCTCACCGTCCGGTCCAGATCGCGGAAAGCCGGCGATCTCCCCTCGCGGCGCAACACGCCCCTCCGCTGTGTCATGAGGTCAAGGGTCGCTGGGGTGACAGCTGGCACGCTCGTATTCCTCCATGACATCAGGTCGATCGGAGCGTGTTTGTCGATGGGTGGTGTCAAGACAGACCAGCAAATGGGACCGCATATAAATGACCAATGAGCGCCTAAAAACACCGGGCCAGTCAACATGGTACAAATCACGAAGCACGCAAACATGGACAATCCGTTTAAACAGTCGAATATGGATGCGGAGAGGCTTGACACGACACTTTGGGAAAACTAAGAGCGTGAGAACAAAATGGCACTTATGCACTGCGAGCACTGGCACCTATGGCTAGAGCACACTGTAAGGACACTAACTCTCTCCCTCCCTCTCTCTCTCTCTCTCTCTCTCTCTCTCTCTCTCTCTCTCTCTCCTCTGCTCTCTCTCTCTCTCTCTCTCTCTTCTCTCCTCTCTCTTCCCTCTCTCTCTCTCTCTCTCTCTCTCTCTCTCTCTCTCTCTCTCTCTCTCTGCTCTCCTCTCTCTCTCTCTCTCTTCTCTCTCTCTCTCCTCTCTCTCTCTCTCTCTCCCTCTCTCTCTCTCTCTCTCTCTCTCTCTCTCTCTCTCTCTCTCTCTCTCTCTCTCTCTCTCTCTCTCTCTCTCTCTCTCTCTCTCTTCTTCTCTCTCTCTCTCTCTCTCTCTCTCTCTCTCTCTGCATGTAACGAGGACATATCACAATAATATGTCCCATAGTAAATAATCACTAAATAATCAATACATAATCAATTTCATTTCGGGAGTGGTCATCATCTACACAGCTGATTTTGTCTAATATAGGGGAATATAATGCGCGCATTGACAAATAACCTGCTTTACTTTCCTGCACTTCCCCTAAATCATCCATTGTATGAGGAATGCAATTAAAGGTATGAATTGCCACCAGATGCCTGCATACTCCAGCAAATACAATAAGCTTGAACCGCATTCGAAACACAATTAGGCGCCTCTTGGTAACCAGGTAGTCTCTGAGTGGAGAAATGGGCCCTGTTCAGCTAAAAGGACCACGTGTACCCAACGGGTCATGCGGGTGTAAAGGGATATGAGCGCCTGAAAGACCTTGAAGGCTCCGCGGGCCCCTAAGAACCCAGAGGTTATCTCAGCGGTCAGGAGGCTCATCAGCGGCCAGGGCGGCCCTTCAGTAGCCTGACAAGCTCCTGATCCGCTAAAAGATCCCTGGGTGGCCAGAGAGGCACGAAGCAGACAAGAGAGCATTGTGCGATTCCAAAAAAAAACTAGCATCCGTAGGGCCCTTGAGCTGTCGGAGGGTCCCACGACCGGTCAAAAGGGACTTTTGGGTGATAAAATGGATCTATGGGAGGGGTGCCAACTCGCATACACACAAAAGCAAATTTGCAAGGGATTGTGAAGATATAAACATAGCTCTGACAGCCAAATCGATCGTTGAGCCCCCAGTGGGTCATCAGCCACCAAACAAAAGCTTCGATGGGCAGAATGACCCACCAGCGATCGGCGGTTCCCTTTCGTGACCAGGTGGTCTGAGCGACTAGTTAAGTCCCCTCGGGATCAGAGAGGGACCCCACCCACCAGAGGCTCTTCATCGCCCAGAGGGGTCCCTGAGCGGCCATAACGGTCCTGATCAGCTCGAACGGTCGGTGGGCGGCCGGACCGCAGCTGCTGACTCTGTATGGCGTCAACTGTTTCTCTCCCTGGCAGCAAACGCGGACACCGAACATAATTGGACCACGTATCCATGGTTCTCTCGGCGCGCATCTCAAACACTTCATCAAAACGGTCAAAGAGAACCTGGGTAGTGCCGGGGTAATTTTGGGTGCTGAAGGGACTTTTAAATTTCAGAAGAACCATAGGTAGCTAACAAGCCGCTGAAGCGGTCTGCATGCCCACGGTGGCCAGATGAAGCCCACTTATACGCCACGGCGGCCTCAGGGTGGTCAAATGAGCCCTAGCGAGTAGGCAGAGGATGGCTCTTCCCATTCGGCACGACCATTTTTCTTCCCGCTGGACGCAGCAAAAACAGCTCTCCAAAGAACCGAGGTTTTCGTTGTATGCAGTCAGGGGAGAATGGACGCCCACCGCCACCCTTCCCTCTCCCCATTCCTCAGTATCCCACAGGACCTTGAGTCATAATTTGGCGTGGGGCATGCGTGTAATATCTGGGTGCAATACTATATCTTGTGCAGCAAGATATTTTATTGTTTTCGTATGGGAGCGACTGACAGGGTATGGCAGTGGAGTGTTATGCAGGCCGATATGCCCAACCGTCCATCGTGTCGGCTCCCAGTGACATGGGATTGATTGAAAATCTCGCATTGACGCGGTTTCTCAGTAGTGTGGCGGTTGGCAGAGCTGCCGAGATTGGTTCGAAACCAGCCGCCGAGCTTGTTAGTAGACATTATAATATCACGTCACAGGACATAACAATTAGTAGCGAGACTAGCAATGACACTGGGCTGTAACAAATGATGTTTCGGACTTAAGAATGAACAGAACGGCATGCGTTAGAACATGATTAATCGCACGGAAAACAACACACAGAGAAACCGTAAAGTAAGTACAGATTTCAGAGCTTGCTGACAATTATACGTGTTTTAGCAAAGGTGTAAAAGAAATCACGGTCAACGAAAGTTTTTTGGTCCACACAACGGCTCAATGACAACTCTCAAAGGACGTCGTTAGTTTGTCGCATAGCTGTGGTTAAATAATTTGTGGCCCGGTCTGTTCTAGAAAATATTTTTAAAAAAACAGATGGTCTAGCGCTATACACGGGCTAATTGTTCCTGATTTAACTTGCCAGAAAAGCTTCCTACGTGAGAAGCACAAGCCTCTGCCGAAAAGAACAAATGGGTTATGATCACTTGGAGCATGGTTATACATGCATGTGCCATCGCATACAATCTTCATTGATTTAAAACGCTTTACCTAGTAAGCCTTCCTGAAAACAACTACCGCGTCTGCAGGAGCTTAAAGGGAGCGTTCTACATTTGCATGGGTTTCGAACTGAACCGGCCATCCTGAATACCATTCCGTGCAGTTCACAGCCCTGCCCTTCTTAAGACTAAGTCCCTTTATTTTCTGAGCTACACGCCCGCGAAAATTGGGAGGGTATTTCAAAGTCGCCTTGGCATTCATGACGTCATAGTAATGCTATTCAAATCCTACCATTGCATAGGCTATACAGCGATTAAGGCCAATAAAAAAATTATGGTCAAGTCGTTCATATTTGTGAGTACGTGAGACTTCCGGTCATAATGGCCCCCAGTTGCTTGTCAACCAATGCCATAACGTAATCAAACAATGACGTATGGATGAGCGTATTTGCGAAAAGTAGAAATTGTGGTGTCTAGAACAGTCCTTTCTGCTAAAAGTACACGAATAGTTAAAAGTAGGCTGGTTTCATCAGATCTGATATCTGCTTCATTGTCCTCAAAATATAAATACTTCAAACCAAATGTGAAACATTGCCTTTAACTTAACAGTATCATATAATCTTTCATTCAAACGGCGATGCATACCAGGGTAAAAGGCGCCGGGTAGAATCCACTGCATCATATGAATTGCAGTACAAAACTAGAAAGACACTAGATATGCAAGTTAGGTTAATTTTCAGTTTGTCCTAAACATTTCGCAACCGGTAACTGAATGCAGCGTGGATGCCACAATAGCAAGTGCATGCAAAATTGAAATGTTCGTCACGTACACAATTATTGTAAGAATTTCTCAAGGAATTGCACACCGCGTTACACCGAGAGCATGTATTAGCTGCTAGCAAGCCATTCGGTACGGTCCGCAGGGAACTGGTACAAATGTCCGGCTTTGACCTCACACGCCAGGCCCCACATACGACCTTTGGCTTATGGATCTGGTACATTACCGAAGAGCTTCTGAGACTACTGAGCATGTGTCGAAAGTCAGAAAATTTTCCGCGCATCATGCATGAAGAGTTTTTCCCGGTACGCCGTGAGAGTTTGGCTTCTCTAGCTAGAAGTGGTCAGTGGATTGGCGCAAGATACTTAAAATATATTTATTTTAGTGCCGGTTCCACCAAAATTGGCATGTTCGGTCCATAGCTCTGTAAAAAGTAGGTCTTTAAACGCGTGAAACCTATGGCTAACCAGAAACGTACGTCGTAGAATGCGTACTTTTGCGTACTTTTGTGAAGGTTGGATGCAGATGACATGATCCTCTCGATAACTTCATTTTGCCTGACGAACCTCGCGGAATGCGTTCTTGACAATCCCCCCAAGTGCTGTTCTCCACCAGTTGCCGTGTTTATTTTGCTTAGGTTGCGACCTACTGCGCTGCTTCTTCATTCAAGACAAGCTGCATGTTAGCTCAACTTTCATTCACTTTTCATTCATATCTCGATCGACGATCTCAGATTCACACTGCGTCAGGTGACGGAACACTGGTGCTCTCAATCTCCCGTGTTCCACGAGTCCGCGCACGCGCTCTCAATCTCCCGTGTTCCACGAGTCCGCGCACGCGCAGGCGCCGAGCGCGATTGAACATCGGCGGAGGCAGCAGCCTGCGAGGCTTTGTGAGCGCGCAAATTGGCTGTTTCGGCTGTTGACGCCGCTTTTCGTCTCGTATAAGCGACGCTGACCTGGAACACCGGCCATAAACAGGCTGCAGTGCGCGCAGCAGACATTATAGGCTTGCTCTGAACGAAGCCAAAAGTCATTAATCCTAATTGTTTGGCCGAGAATGAAAATCTCAGACATTTCTGAATTACCGTTGCGCTTTTTCTGCTGCCACTGAAGATCAGCTTTGTGGCTGAGCTCCCCTTGTCACTTTTGACGCAACAAAATCCCCTCGTAATTGGACGAGCTTCGTTTTTAACGGAAACTTAATGTGCGCTTTCACATCAGCAAAAGATGGTTAAAAAATAAAGGGGAAAACAAGAGCGTACGATTCTATCCTCAACAGAGAGACGACACTTAATATGACTTCCCATCAAAACCCTGCTGGTAGCGAGCCAGTAAAACAAACGCAGAGTAGCTGAACGTCATCAAAGACTCGGACGCAGCGTGCGCACGACGGTCAAACTTCACGAGGTGTGCCGCTACGCTATAGACATCCCCCCGATATCCCGTCGCTAGTTCAAGAGTTCAGCTGTGTGACGATGGCCCCGGGTCGGCACTGGCTCGTAGTGATGGGGTTTACCGGTAAGAGACGAGTCGCGCGACCATCGATCACATATCGATCTCCCGCATCAAGGAGGATCACCTCTCCGTCAAAGGGGCTCGGCTCCATGTGCGGTGTCACGCAGCCACGGCTTCAGGGACGTTGCAGACGCGTGCCGCAGAGCGCCGCGCATCAGTATGAGCTGACCGGTGGGCCTGCGAGTGCCGGCGGGGTATGGACACGGACATGGGCATGAACATGAACTAAGTATGGGCACGGAAATAGTGGTTTCCTGCCGTCAGGAAGATATTTAGTAATAATATTGCTTTTATTTAATTTTCGTTTCGTAATATTGCAAGGCTTGGAAGCTATTTGATTTCAGGTGTGGTCATCTGTTAATTGTGTCTTGCAGCGGCCGTGACTTTTTCAAATCACCTGTGCGCCTTTGTCGCACGTCACTGTGCAAGACGTTTGGAACAACTTGGTCACCTACATTGCGAAGAAAAAGGGTGACCGAAGCTGGACTGTGTCGGTCAAAGACTTAGACTTGAAGGGACCATTAAGTCGCAGACGCTTTTGGAACTCCCCATGCTGTCTCTGACATATGCTCTGTCAAAGGGCTGTAATTCAACTCAGCGCCGCAGAGAAGTGCCTTACAAAAGGCTTCGTGACCCATGAAATGCGACCTTCGACGATATCAAAGGCTTGAGGGCCGTCAAAAATAGCCTTTGCTACTAAGAGGAGGCTCTGGACTGTACCGCCTCATCTCACAGGGGCGCCTCGAGCTTTAAAGCGTGCCTTCATAGCTGTGGGGATTGGATTCCTCGAGCTGGGGAAGTGGATCCTCTGTATCAAGAAGGGCCAGACTACGCAGGCGTCGCTGTCTCCACCACCGAACCTGTCGGTGAGTTCAGTGAGACTTCCAACCCCAGAAAGTTTTGGTCCCTGATAAGGGTTTGGTAAGACCTATCTTGAAACAACTGCGACTTCAGTATTGATAAAGAATTTCATTACAGCGATATAAAATCCCACATACAGTATGTGCATCAAAAGTGGTTACTAATTACTCCTCCTACGCCACGCGTGGATTATTAAATGTCCAAACAAAAGTTTAAACAAAAGTCGCTGTCGTGAATCGTTGCGTCAAAGCGTTATGGAAAACGTTTATGCATCAGAGCAACGTAAGGGCGTCTAGTTTACTGGTCACTATTGTCACTGGACAAACTAGCCAGCGGGAACATTACAGTTGAAAGAGGCTCTCTTGACCACGTGTCACCCTTCCCTTCCTCCTGAGTCTCATATGGCGCAATTATGAAAACAAGGGTTCCTTCGATCATTAAATGTACCCTTGTTCCAATCTGCCCGTCGCCTGAGAACGGTCCTGTAAACCACACATTATTCCCAGCTGTTCACGCACCTCCCCTTGAGTGTGGTCCTGGGTGTGCCACTGGGCCCATCAGTTCTATACGCCGCCGCCAGTCAGCAACACGTTGCTCAGAAATCCCGGTGGATTTGGCCGTAACGCCGTAATGAAGCTCGCGGTGAGCGGGTGGCCTGCGGCAGGGTCGCGGTCCGACACGTGGGTGTAACGCATTAGGCGCGCGGGGTGATTGCGGAAGCAGGGCCGGCCCACGCCGTGGCCGACACGCTGGCCTGGCCGAGCCTGTGCGCGCTGCCCGCCCTGCTCGGCGCCGAAGACAGGCCGGCCTCATCACGGCACGGCCGACGGCCCACGCGATTAGTGATGCTGG
This sequence comes from Pollicipes pollicipes, assembly GCF_011947565.3. Lineage (NCBI taxonomy): Eukaryota > Metazoa > Arthropoda > Thecostraca > Pollicipedomorpha > Pollicipedidae > Pollicipes > Pollicipes pollicipes. Next base: position 22,991,178 of record NW_023596746.1, on the reverse strand, counting down.
CGCCGGCGCCGGCTGGGTCAGCATAGATTATCCGGCCGGTCGACGCGCCCCGGCGGTGCCGACCCACTCTCGGGCCCGCGCCCTGGCCGTCCCGACCCACTCTCGGACCCGCGCCCTGACGGTTCTGGCCCGCCCTCGGGCCCGGGCCCTGACCGTGCCGACACTCCCTCGGACCCGCGCCCCGGCGGTTCTGACCCGCCCTCGGACCCGCGCCCCGGCGGTTCTGACCCGCCCTCGGATCCGCGCCCCGGCGGTGCCGACCCTCCCTCGGACCCGCGCCCTGATGGTGCCGATCCTCCCTCGGACCCGCGCCCTAACGGTGCCGACCCTCCCTCGGATCCGCGCCCCGGCGGTGCCGACCCTCCCTTGGACCCGACCCCCGGCGGTTCTGACCCGCCCTCTGGCCCACGCCCCGGCGGTGCCGACCCTCCCTCTGGCCCACGCCCCGGCGGTGCCGACCCTCCCTCGGACCCGCGCTCTGACGGTGCCGACCCTCCCTCGGACCCGCGCCCGCCGCCGCCGCGGCACGTCCTGTTTTTATAGCACGGTGACGGGTGGCGGTGATTGGAATTAATTAAAACGACGCACGTCGCGTTGTACGCCCGGTGCAGGGAACGATCGACATTGGGCAAGGGTCGGACAGAGTCCGGGGCGAGGAACGGCCGGTGTTGGGGCAAGGGTGGGGCAGGGCTCGGTGCAGAAAAGAATGGTGTTGGGGCAAGGGTGGGGCAGCGCACGGTGCAGAGAATGAACGGGGTGGGGCAAAGATAGGGCACGGCCCGATGCAGAGAATGGCCGGTGCTGGGGCAAGGGTGGGGCAGGGCCCGGTGTATAGAATAAACAGCCTTGGGGCAAGGGTAGGGCAGCGCCCGGTGCGGAGAATGACCGGTGTTGCGGCAAGGGTAGGGCAGCGCGCGGTGCGGAGAGCCGGGTGCGGAGAGCCGGGTGCGGAGAACGGCTGGTGTGGGGACGAGGACGGGGCGGCGCCCAGGGCAGAGAAAAGCCGGTGTTACGTCCAGAGGCGGGCAGCCGAAGCTCGCCATTTCGCTGGGATCGGTACGATGCTCTGGTGACTGGTTTCAGAGAGGTGTGCGCCATTCGCTGACTTCGGCAGCCGACTCCTTCATCGGAGAAGTCCTGTTCCCGATTCAGCAAACAAAACCTTCACTCAGCTCTTTTAGGTGGTTGTGCTGCCCAGGCAGGTCATTGGGCTCCGATCGGTTACGCCTAGGATCTAACGTCGCCTGCCATTATTAATGCTATCAGATCCAGCCAGATCGTTCATATCCAGTCCGGTTCAGTCACATCCTGCTGCCAGGTGCCGTGCGAAGTCGTTGCACTGACAGGTTCCAGGCACGTCCTGACGGCCAATGACCAGCTAGTTGCATTCGTTACAGAGATGTCCTTCGCAGGATACTGCTGCATCTACCCTTGATTGTGTTTCTCTGTTACGAGCTTCAGATGATGCACATGCTGGGACGCTGTGTCACTTGCTTGTAGACGAAAAAAACTACGAGAAAAAACACTGACGTTCAGCCAAACATTTATCCAGATCAGTTCGCATCAGGCTCGCAACCAGCTGCAAAATACACGCGTGATGAGCGCCACGGAGCAGCTCCTCATGTGGCACTCAACGCGGGAGGAGGGCGAGAGTATGCAGCGCAAACGAGTCGGGTAAAGCCGGACAAGTACGTCCCTTGACGCCCGGCAGGCCATGCGCGCGGCCACGTGCTGGTGAGGGCGCACGGCATCTGTCGAGCAAGAGCGCAGCCAGGAGCGGCCCGGCACGGCGAGGGAGCGGCCCGGCACGAGTCTGTCAGCTGACGTCCGGAACGTGTTGCTTACGTCGGCCGGGTAATCAGCGAGCCTCCTATGCAGGCTGCCGGGGCCGCAGCTGTGCCCAGGGAGGCGTTATTTGCATTCTCCTCACGCCTCTCGTGAGGACCGAGCGCTGCGCTCCGCACGACGCTCAGTCGACCAATGGTATCCTGAAAGCATTGGGTTGGCCACTAAACAAGTTCTGCTGCATCTATTTACAACTTGATAATGCATATGAATGATGAATTGTTTTCTTTTTTGTTTCTTGGATAAGCGTTTTCTTTTGTAATTCATCTCGTAGCATTTCGCTTCACTGTCGCCGTCGCTCCGACTCCACAAAGGTCCGTTGGCAATCAGACTTGCAGCGCCTTTAACATGACACAACTCAAAGCAAACGAGACCTCTCGGCACGCGTCGCCAGTCTTGACCGCCTTTGCTCGCACCGCCCCCGCCCGGCGTAACCGTTCGTCTGACGCCGCAGGCTGTGACCACGTGACCCCGTCGGGCCAAGTGCCGCGGCTCACCACGAACTGCCCTGTCGGGCGCGCGGGCGGACGGAACACGACACTGTGTACTTTTGAATTGATCTCATGGAAAAAAGAAATGAAATCACGGTTGGATAAATGACTTTGATAAACAGTGTCAATCACTAAAGGCGATGCATGAATAGTTCCCTTGGAACTTCCGATTATTGACGGCTAAGCTTCATACATTTAAGCGACGAAGATTTTTAATCTCGGTTCTACATTTTGTTCTTTTGTAAATATTCCTCAAACACATCAATCCGCTGCATCAATACGCAACCGTGAAAAAGCGGGCTACTTACTTTATTTTCAAAAGCATCATACATTTTCTTAACCTATTAATTGTGCCTATTTGCAACTTGTGCTGCACGTGTCTTTGTAATGCGTCTGATAAGATGCATTATGTTCGATATACATTATGTCCCGTGTTGAGTAGGAAGCATCCTTATCAAGGTCCTAATATTATCAGTCGTATCGAGCAAGTTGTTAATCGCTCAAACTACGCGTCGTAAGCCCGTAACAAATATAAAAGGCCGTAAGTTGTTCAGTGCGTTAGCAAGAAACATTATTCACATAGATAAGACAATAGTATTGGCCTTTTTCGGGAAAAAAACAGGAAGAATGGAAATATAATTGGGTTGGTGTTTCCGCAAAACGTCTTTATCGAAACAATAGCAGGAATGAACTCCGATGATACGTACACGTAGATGATGGACATTGATGTGTTTGATGAAGTGGGTAAGTGCCAGAATTTTTTACACTTTCGCAACATTTTTTATGCAGACATTTTGACACAGTAGTGTGCTACAAACACTACAGAACACATACGTTGGAAAGAGCAAGGCAAGCTAAATGAATTACTTTCACATTGATGAGTAACGAGTCAAATGAGATTTCTCCCACAGGACTGGCTACTTCAATTCAAAATTCTAAGCTATTCAGAGCCATTTCGAGAAAACTGATATTACTGATCCAAGCGTCCGCGTCTGATGTAGCAGTAAGTGAAAAGCACAAAAACGCTGAGATACTCCCCTTAAAAGCAACAGTTGGACTGTGCTGAATGAGCCGTCTGATTTTTTGGAATGTGGAATCGTCACGTATGATGATTCCATATCCCGAAAATTCAGAAGTGAATTCCCTTCCGCTATTGTTTCGATAAAGGTGTGTTGCCGAATTATCTAACAAATTATCTTTCCATTCTCCTTGTGTTTCCGAGGAATAATGCTATTACTGAGAATATAATGGGCTATATGTATATATATATATATATATATATATATGTATGTATATATATATATATGTGTGTGTGTGTGTATACGCATATATAAACATAGTGTAACATATATATGATAAATAATACATATAATGGCCTATATGCGTAGCGCAAGAAATACCAAAAGAATGAAAAATATCGATTGTCTCGCAGCATTCTAACTCAATCGATCATCATAACCATCAACATCGAAACTTATTTACCGCCCTGTCGGAGAGTATATAATGAAAAAGATGCAACTATGAGCAGGCACACTGTGCGCATTCAATATACATGAACGCATCACCAATCTGCACATAAAATGTGCACTAGTTTTCTGATCCCTGGGTCCGTTCTTGCCAAAAGCCATCAAAATGAATCTGTCACACCACATTAGGGATGAACTGGGGAAAGGAGGCAGCTATCTATCCTTCCGCAGGCCGAGTTTACAAGCCACCCCAATCTTGACCGCAGAGCAAAAACGCGGATCCAGCAAAGCCCTCAGCAGCCTCGCCCGGGCGGTGGGCGGGCAAGGCTAGAGCCACAAAGGGGCCCGGCGCAAGTGTTGCCGGAGCAACACAGGCTGTCTGAGCCACCAGATCGAACCTTATCCTGCTCCGGGTACACGCAGAGCGCTGAGAAGGCAGTGTTGTGCGCTCGCGCGGACGTCTGACTGCTGCTTCTAAGGGAGGGCATGGACTTTGCAAACCTTCACGGTTGTTACCTGAGGGCGCACTATTGGCGATCAGTAATACCAGTTTCTCGAAATGGGTTCCGATAGCCTAGAATTTCGCATTGAAGTAGCCGATCTGTGGGAGGAATGAAATCTCATGGACTCGCTGTTATCACTATGAACAAAATACATTTAATTTGCCTCGCT